>NW_006429894.1:1835592-1860246 GCF_000325575.1 Pteropus alecto
GCTTTGCTGCATTTTCTTAAATATTGTTGACTCTTGTTCCGGAATGCTAAGTTTCTCGGAATCAGTTTGGCTCCCTTGAATCTTCCTGTTCAGCTTTAGTAGGGCAGGTTCTGAGCAGCCTTCTCTTCACGGCTTATTTGATTCCACTACGGAGTGAATAGCCTTCTGAGGACTTTACTTAATGCCTATTGGTTCTGGGGTCTTTCTACTCTGAGTGGAATAGGAACTATTCCCCCAGGGTGCAGATGTCCAGGGAATATCCCACCCCCTCCTTCCTGCTGGTCCTTGTTGTCAGGCTTCACGTTGTCTCCTCCCATGATGCACTGGTCAGCACTGGCCGAGGACTGGGCAGCCCCCTCTACAGAGTCTTTCCTGCATTTCTATCTCCTTCCCGGGACTACACCCAGCAAATGCTGGGCCTTTCGGCCTCTCCGAGCTTTGAACTCTGTCTGCAACTGGTTTATCTAAGCTCTTTCATTGTTCTCTCCGGATAAATTTATTTTAAGGGCTTAATACCCTGCCCTACCACTGGGCCTTGGGAAGAACCCACCCATTCCTCCCCTCCCCCCAGCTCTTGCAGACTTTGAATCTCAGAGAGCAGAAGTTGGGGTACAGGTCATTTCTTCTCGGAGGTGTTTAATGCAAATTGTTTTATATGCATGCGCGCATGCGCACAGGTACCCCAAGGGGAGGAGCAGCCTTGCCAATCAAACAAAAGATGCTGTTATCCTTCCCCAAGGCAGGGACCTTCCTGTCTTCCATTCGCAAAACTAAATAGTATCATTCAAAGGACCCCAAGAGCAGAGGGGGATCCGAGGTCACTTTCGGTCTAGGAAAGGGACGGGCTGATAAGAGGGAGAACAAAGGAGAGCAAGAAGCAAGGTAGGAAAAGGAAAGAAAAGAGAGAAAGTTAAAAACGCTTCGCCAGGCTCGTTTATCCATTCTCTCCCCGGCTCGTGGCTGTCCCCGATTTGCTTACTCAGTCCCTTTTGACGGCCCTTTACGCCCCCTTTCCACTTTCCCTGTTACGAATAACTACAATTCTACGTACAGCTTTGTGTGCCTGATAGGGTTTCTCTATAGGATCCACGAAGGGTACGAGCATTTTGTAATCCTACGGTCTTTCATTCGTACCGATGCATATGCGTGTGCGTGTGGGAGCGAGGCGTGTACACTGCGGAGCACACGCGATTGGCACAGGGACCGTGTCGACTCCTCTCAGGAATCTGAAACAGGTCGGCCACACTGAAGTGGCCTGATAACAGCGTAAACACAAAGGGCGCGGAAGTGGCCCCTTCGTGGACACACGCACGAGGCGTGTAGTTCGGGAGGAATCCAAGGTCACCTCCGATGCACTCGCCCGGTAACCGACACTCGCCAAGGAGCGCAGCGTAAGTAAGTGAGCGAAAGGGCACGAAGCAGAGGGCACAGTCCAGCCGTGGACGAGCAGCAGGAGCCTCAGGCTCGCTGGTCCACGGGGACGTGAAGGGTTAACCTTGGCTCCTGCTCTCCGGGGGCAGCCAGGTCCCCAGGAGGGCAAATCAGAAGCGGAGGAGCCATAGGCCCTGGGAAGCCCTGGTCTCTCTGCCGGTTGATAACTTATCTCTCCCTGTGCACTGAAGCTGGATCCTGGTGTTTAAAATGCAGTCGGGGTGTATTTTATGTTTGCGGGACCGTGGAGGCGTTTGTACAAATTTAAATCTTTTAAAAGTTTGTGTCGCGTTTTAAACTAAAAGATACAGAAAATAGAATGACGCCCAGTTAGATCTAACAGATGTTAAACCACTCAGGTAATAGATTTTTCCTCTCGTTTGCTCCCATTTATTTCTTCCGTCTCCTCCTTCTCTAAAAAAAACTGACATAAAATTTCAAACCCATAAAAGAAGAAACAACAGGCTCCTTTCATCTCCGCCTCTATCCGCTTCCCCCAGATTATTTGCAAGAAAGTCCTAACCATTATATCACCACATCCACGCATTTTTAACATCAATATATAAAAGGCAAAGTTTGTAATATATCCATGATGTCATTATCTCACCTAAATAATTAATAGCAATTCCATAATATTGTTGACTATCCATTCAGTGTTCGAATCTTCCTGTTTTAAAATAATTCTGATAGTTTATTTGTTCGAATCGGAACCAAAGTGATGTCAACACACTGCAACTCGTTGATGGATCCCTTACTGTTCTGTAACTGGGGTGCCTCGTCCCTCTCTGTTTTCTTCCTTGCTAGTCATTCCTCGAAGAAACCCGCACTCTAAATTTTGCTGATGGCATCCCTACGTTTAACACTTTAATTTGTCCCATTTCCCCCCCCATAAATTGAGAGTTGGATCTCGAAGTTTAAACGGATATAAATTCTCTGTTTTAGCAAGAATATTTCACAAGTACCCCAGGAATATTTTACAGTGTACTTGAATCAAGGGCATGCGTGTTGACTGCCTGTCTTTCATTATTGCTCGGATTTCCATCTCCTCATTAAAGAAAAAAGGTTAAAGATACCGGTGAAGTCCCATCCCACCCCTCACCGCCCCGCCCCAGAGGTAACCACAACCCTGAACTCCGTGCATTTCATTTTTAGACATATTTTTACATTTTTGTCATGCATGCATATTATTATAAACGACTTACGATGTGTTTGTATGTTTTCAGCTTTTACACAATTAGATTCAAACTGCATGAATGTATTTGTGGCTTTCTTTGGGGATTGATTCTCGTTGATATATGAGGATCTAATTCATTTTATTTTTACCCACGGCTTAATATCGCAGTAAACCATTGAATCCCCATTTGTTTTTAATCGCCGTGTCTATTTTGGGGTAGCTATGTCTTTCACTTCCTCCCCCACGCCTCACCGTGAGCTCACTGCAGTGAGCTCGCTTTCAGCCGAGTCCTTGTGCATTTGCACTCAAGTTTCTCCAGGGTGGGCGTGAAGGGGTTGTCTGATTCCTAGTGGTCTATGAGAGCTGGCTTATGCGGCCTCATGAGAGCCCGTTGTTAAACTCTCCAAACTTTTGTGAACCGGTTTTTCGACACAGACATTATTAAAACTTAAATTATATAAATTAACTAAAATCTATTAAAACCAAAAGTAATAAAATGCCCGAAGTTCACCACTTACTAATTATTTTACTGTAATTTACTACGCTCTTTTTGCACATGCTACAGTTATCTGTGCTCACGAGGTTATTTATATCTGTTTTATCTCTGTGGAGAAAATAAATAGTACATAATAGTAAGACACTGCTTATCTCCTCCCCTCCCTGCCCAAGTGGCACCCACTGATGGCCTGAAATCAGCCATGGTGGGAGTGTTCGCCCCACAAAGATGGGACGCTGCTATAAATCAGGGCTCGATTTATTGTCTTGTTGATGGTCTTGACATAAGAGAGTCAGGGCAAAGGTTAGCAACGAGGATTAATTGCGAAGTGTATCATGTCCACCATCCTTACACCATGAATAGCCTCAGAGTGAGAAATTATTCTTCCAATATTAAAAATCTATTATCCAATAGCACACTATCCAATGTCACATTAAATGGTCACGGGAAAATTCTTAGGAAGTGCTGGGCTATTCAGTGAAGGATGGAACTTTTTAGAAGCTTAACTCGCACCACCCTCAAAAATACATTCATCACGGATTAAAGATCTCCATATACAGAACGTTTTTCTTTTGGAAAAAAATATGAGGATATCTTTGTGACAACAGGAGTCACCACCCAGATCCATCTTCAAGAAAGGTCCCCCGTTAGTTACGAGCAGGAGGAATAGCTGTTAGCTTCCAGCTGTTCGCTTCATCTGGATCCACCTCAGCTTTTGGCTCCAGTTCACGCTGTTCTTGGGGAGGTCACCAACCAATGGCTGAGCAAGGTGGTAGGTCAAGGCCACGCCATTTCCTGCCCAGCGAGGGGCTTCTTGGATGGGCAGTCTTTGTAGGGACCTGGCTAAGTCTGACAGACCCCGGCCCAAACCTGCTTTCACTTTCCTAGGCATCACACCCCCAGGAAAGTGGTACCCTGACGTCCTCAGGGTCTGCTTCTTCTTGGGGGACCCGCCCGCAACGCTCTTTACGACTCTGACTTAGAAAAGGATCTTGCCTTTACTAGGTAAAAAGTTCTACGATGTGAGTCCATCACATGTTGTTGGAATGACCGATTACGTGAGGGTCCGGCTCGTACACGGTTACGTTCAGTTCGGAATTCTGAGCACTGAGTTCGGACTAGGTTCTAAAAGCATGAAATGGTAAGAATGATGGTCTTTGGGTGGTGGGGTATTGGCTGAAATTTTTCCATTTGCTTATTTGTAATTTTTCTTTGACCTACAACAAATGTATTCTACGGCTATATGAGTTAAGGAAAAAAAAATGTATTGCTTTACTGTATTTGTAGCAATGGCTGGGAGCGCGATCATTCATTCTACTCAAACAAACAAACACTCGCAGGGAACACGCACGTTTCCAGGCGTTATTCTAAAGCAGGAAATTTACTCTTGTTCCCAGGACCCCACAGAGGAGAACGAGGCAGGGGACACTTCGGGCGGGCCTTCTGGTCAACCGACTGGACTCTGGCTTAATCCGTTTCGTGCAAATTAGCTTTGTGGAGAACCCTTTGTTTCAGTTTCAGGCGATGGCATCGTGACATGTAGAAAACTAAGCTCTAGGATTACCGAAGGGCAGAAAACAGCGTTTGGGGGTGACCCAGGGTCTTCCTCCCCTTCTTTCACCCCAAGATGGCCCTAGGAGGTGTCTTGCGTGAGTGGGAAAATCTCTTCCAGTGCTGAGCCGGCGAGCTGCATCCCCCGCACGCTGCATCCGTGAGCCTGGCTGGGACAACGCAGAAGTACGAGCACCAAGAGAAATGAGCTCTTCCTGCCTGCCACCCACGTCCTGTGCAGGCAGCGGCCCTTTCTCCCCCTCCGAGGCTCGCCCTCCTCCCTACGGTGGCGAGATGGGGCGGGAGCAGGAAGGAACGCTGTATGTAGCATTGCTGGGCGATAAAACGAGATGCGATTTTTCGAAAAGCCATTTAGATTAACGGTGAGCGCAGCATGGGAAGGAAGGAAAAGGAAACAGTTGTGTTCGAAGACTTTGAAATAAGCTGGCCCCAAATCCCTTATGACAGGGAGAAATATGTGTCTGATGAGACCAGTGGTACTAGACTAAACTCAGCGATAGCCATGATTTAGGAGCCGGAGTTACAAAGTTTTTAGTTCTGTGTGTAAATTGTCACACCCCCACATCCAGGGGATCTGAGCGAGAAGAGATACACTAGCTCGTCTGAGTCAGCCTTCAAAGGGAAGCTAATCAGAAGAGGGGCTGGGGACGGGCAGACGGCTGGTTTCATGAGTGACCTGTCAGGGAAGGAGCCTCTGAATTTAGTCTTTCCAAACAGAAAAGATTGCCTTTTGTTTTCTTTGTAGACCCATCACGCATCTGGCAGTGGCCCAGAGACTCGTTTTACTCCCTTGGGTCCTGGAACCAGAAAAGAACAAAGGAGAGACGTTTCTCATGGTCACTCGGAGGAAATGGAATGAAAAGCTCGTGCAGCTGTAGTAGGAAGAAAAAAAAAAACTCGAGGACTAAGAAAACGTCTATGAAGTTCGCGTTTGGGCCAGTGTTGACTTTCAAGGGGAGAGGCCTGAGAAGAAGCAATAATAAAATATTTCATAGATAGTTCGGTTTCGTTGTGTTTCGCTGACATTCTTATGGAGAGAGATCTGGGGAAGAAAGAGAAAACTTGGCAAGGTCGTGAGTCCCCAGTGGCTTTGGCAGCGCCGCTGGGAGTGAACGTGACGTGTGTGTTCACACCTGGGCCTGGAGTCGAGGGTTCGGCTCACACCCCCTGACGAGGGCCCCTTCCGCACGCCACACGCTCTGCGCCCCCAAACCGCGGAGCCTCAGGGCGCGATCGGGTGCTTCGTGAGCGCTCACGTAGCAAATCTGGTGTTTTTCCACCTATTTGAAGCAACTTTTTCTTCACATCTTTATCCGAATATGGAACATGTCGTATCCCGATGGCTCATCATTCTATAATCGGCGGTGTTTCTTTCTTGGTGGTTGACAAAACGATGGTCCGTTTTATGATAGATGAAGTGAAATACCGCAAGAATAGTGACAATAATAATACCGGCTCCGTGACGCTGATCATCATGACGTCAGACGGGGAGACCTTGACTTGCCAGGAGGAAGGCTTTCCGGAACGCAGCTCTAAGCCTTCCTTTCTACCATGTCGCAATCCCTGTCATGACAGCGACGGCTGCCTCTTTAAACCCGCCTCTAACCATGACGGCGGGGTGATAACAGCAGCCAACACTTACACGGCGTTTATACAGTGTGTGTGTGTGTGTGTGTGTGTGTGTGTGACGCATGTAACACAATGCACCCATCAAACAGGTACCATGTGCCATGTTATCCTAACTTGGCAGAAGCGGAGGCGGGGGCATAAAGACACTGCCCAGGGCGCGGCTCGCTGGTGGCAGAGTGTGGCCGCGGTGTCTTTGTCCTGCGAAACACTTACACGGCGTTTATACAGTGTGCGTGTGTGTGTGTGTGTGTGTGTGTGACGCATGTAACACAATGCACCCATCAAACAGGTACCATGTGCCATGTTATCCTAACTTGGCAGAAGCGGAGGCGGGGGCATAAAGACACTGCCCAGGGCGCGGCTCGCTGGTGGCAGAGTGTGGCCGCGGTGTCTTTGTCCTGCGCTGGGAGTGTGGTCGACGAGAGCTCACGGCCCAGTGTCCGCAGGCTTTGAGAGGAAGTCAGTCGCCTGTTTTTAGGAAGCAGATCTATTTCACTATCGTTTGTCATTTTCTGCTCAGCTCCTACGTGCCTCCGTATAGAACAGGCTCTTGTAGGTCGCGAAAGACATGTACACAATGCCCCCGCCCAGGAGATACTGATTAAATTCAACAAAACATGGCGATGGAAACTACCAGATTTTGGACTTAATATGAGCTAAGCATTTTGCTTATGTTTTGCGTATAATCCTTGTAGCAATTTATCAATGTTCTCGTTTTATAGATGAAGATACCGCGTCAGGCTGAGACACGTAAAGTCATGGGGACAAAAGTCACATCGGTAGTGACAGGGACAGGGCTGTCCCCGGCGGCCCGAACTTCAGTGGTTGGTAAAGGGGAGGGTAGGAAGAGGGGACTCGGAGCTGGAACAGAATACGAGCCCCAGTTCCGGTCTGGGGGCCGGCGGGCATGGGGGAAAGCTGCAGAGACTGTGAGAAAGAGCCCAGACGAGGAGTCCCTTGCCATGTCCAGGGTGACAGTGGCCGTGACAGGAGTGAGGACGTCTTGCAGGAGGGCAGGCCCGCCCGGCTGCCACTTCAGATCGCTCAGCTTTAAAAGACCATATGTAAAAAGTCGGAACCGCTTTGGTGCCAGTAAGAGGAACTGGTAAGTCCCCAAGATGCGTCCGAAGGACAATATCATAATTAATGAAATGAAGTGATGATTCAGTGAACGTGAGACAGCGCGTCCATGAAGCTACAGCTGAGAGAAAAGAATTCTACTGTCAAGATTCAAAATCTGGCAAACAGTCCTGAAAATTCAGCTGAGGTTTTCACCGCAGATCTGCTGCTTTTAAAAAAGGACCAAAGAACTTCGAAATAATGCCCGGGCAGTTGAAAAAGCCAGCATGTGATTTATAGCATGTGGCTGGATTTGACGCACGTTGGAGGGAGGTTCGCTTAAACCCATGAAGACAGTGATTTAGAGCGTGAAATGGAGCCACCGGCGTGGGCAGGACAGAGAGGGGTTATTGCAAAAACAGCCTGTCTTCTCTCGCATGGGAAAAAAAAAAAAAAACAGAAGTAGAGAGGCTTGTGGTCCATCAGTGCATCTGAACAGTCGACTACGTCACCCTAAAAGGTGCAGGCCAACCCTGGGCTTCTCAAAGCCAACATGGATGTCACCTCCCTGCCCCCCCTCCTCCACCCACTCAGGACGGTGCCACCGTCCCCCGTAGTCACTGTGGGATAGGATGGCGATGGGCTGGAGCAGAGCGCTGTGAAGTCGATACGCCAGCTGGAGGGGAAAGTCCAAAAAACATAAATTTCTTGGAAAAAGACCCTGTATCTTGGCAATTATGACAGTGAGTGAGAATACTTCGGAATCTCAACCCAGAACAAAGTAGCGGGATTTTTTTTTCTCCTCCAAACTCCTCCACAGTGTGTTTTACTCTAGGTGTTTATCTCTGACTCACGGTAGCGGGAAAGTTTTAATAACGGTTCTTCCCAGACGGCTTAGAAGGATTCTATGCTGTAAAACAGCATCAGGCTTTGGCGTACAGTATTTATGGAAACTTTAAACTTTTTTTTCCCTCACTCGGCAGAGTTTTCTTTTGAAGAGAGAATGTCGTAAATGTATTTCCACGGCGTGCTCTAGAAAGCGAAAAACACAGTAAACCTAGAATCTACTCCCGTTTGCAGTTTAAACACGTCCGTTTTCGAGCGTACAAGCGGCGGAGCGAGCCAGCCCGTCCTCAGATCTCCCGCACCGAGGGCCTCACGGAGGGGAAGACGGAGGCAAATGGCCGGGGAAAACTTCTGGCAGGCTGCTCACGGAGCCCCTCGCAGGGCGTGCAGTACGGAAGCCGAATAATTCCACTTACTTTATATTAAATAGAAAGGGTCTTTCCCCTACAGAAGTTAGTGGTTCCTCATCAAAAGTCCTCAAGTGACCCGCTGTGACCTGGAGTTGGGCAGCCGGACAGAGCGGAAGACGCGCTGTGCGCTTTTTTCGGTGCAGAGATTCTCTCTGTGGCCTCCGTGGACTCTAGCACCCTCCCACTTGACCTTGGAACGCTGGTGGGGACCGTGCGCGGAAATGACTCAGGCGCAGGAACACCTGTGAGAGTTAAAGGCCTGGGTGCTAGTCACAGCTCTGCCACTTAACGGCCTGGTCTTGGACGACCTTCGCCTCTGGGCCTAGGTTCGTATTTTATTTTATTTTGTTTTGTTTTATTTTATTTTATTTTATTTTATTTTATTTATTTTATTTATCTCTTCTGCTTCTAGGCTCTGCTCCTTGATAGATCCTGCTGCCCTGCCCTTGATGTTTTACTGTCCACTGAGTGAAGGCCTGGAGGGCCTGCGAGAGAGTGCTTTCAGCTCTTTCTGCTTGTCCCCATTTTTGTAAGGTCTTTTATTTATTTTATTTATTTTATTTTATTTTATTTTATCTTATTTTATCTTATTTTATTTTACTAACTCGCTTATTCGAGCTATATTTATTGCGTACCTACTGTTGTGCTAGGCCCTAGGTCAGGTGCGGTGGGTACAAAATTGAACACTGCACGCACAGACTCTGCCCCCATGAAGCTTTAGCCCATGGAGGGGAAGAGACATTAAACAACAACGAACAACTGCATTCAAATTAGTTCATTACAGTTCTGATGAGTGTTAAGAAGGAACAGTGGCCTAGATTGACAGCTCCTAACGGAGGTTCTGATCTTGCTTTTGTGGGTCCCGAATGATAAGGAGTGGTCCTGGCACACAGGAGGCTCAGTAGATGGTGGCAGAATCTGGAAACACGCCTTTGGCTAAGTGAGAAATTGGCCAAAAAAAAAAAAAAAAAAAGTCAGGGTCTCAGTTCTCTGATTCGCGTTTTAGGCCTCTTGCCTATCAGACAGCTGACAGCGAGAAAAGGAAGGGTTTCACGCGCCACACGCTTTACCTTGCGGAGGGAGGACAAATATCTCAAAGACTCCACTCCAGTATGTTTCTTGGTATACAGAGACCTTAAAGAGTCACGTAAATTAATTTATTTTTTCTTTTCACGCTGCTTTTGTTTCTTACTCAAAACTTAAGTCCTTGGACTGTATGTTATTTATTTGTTTGTTTGTTTGTTTGTTTTAAGAAAGAGGCAACAGTTCGAGTGCCATTGGGTCAGGGCCTTAACCGAAATGAACTTAATTCCATTTCGTACACAGTTTGATGTGGAAAAAATAATAAAAGGAACCTGGTCTGATCACCGAATGGAGCCTCGTTCTGATGCCACCGTCTACCCAGTGACTGTCCTCTCTAAGGCAAAGTGAAAATGCAGCGTCACAGCGCCCCGGCCCCCAAGCCGCCCCACGACCTCAGAATCCATGAGGGAAAAGGTCGCTTTGCGTGCATATCAGTCATTGAGACGTTTAGGGTGTCCCCATGCCCTTAAGATCAGGAAGCCGAAACAGAGCACAGTTACTGCCTCAGGGAGACGTTATTAGTCAGAAGGAAAGCAGAGAGACAGTCGGCTGACTCACCCCGGCGCGCTGGGCGTCAGGGGACAGTGGCGCTCTGAGGGGCGATGGCGCATGGAGAGGGGGAGGGGAAGGAAGAGAAGCATAGACAGGGGCGGGGAAGACGCTGGAAGAAAACTTTCAGAGCGCCTCTTCCATATTAATTTAGAGTGGCTGGCGATGCTTCTGTAGACATTTCCATGCAAACACAATCTCTGGGCCTGTGGCCCAGCTCCCGCGCGTGCCGTCCTCCGTGTGCTCCTCCGGCTCCTCCACGCCGCTTCTTCCCCCGGCTCCCTCCTGGCAAGGTTTCCTCCCACTCTGTTGCCAAGGGTGACGGCTCTTCTGCAGGCACCAGCTGTACCAACTCTGTCCCGCTGCCCGTTATCGTGCAGGTGGGACCCCTCGGGCTCTGCAGTTTTCGCAGAGGACAGCGGGGACCTGAGGGGCCGGACGGCGTGACAGCCCTGGGCTGTCAGCCGAGAGGTTCGGCTTCCCTGGGGTCTTCGATGCCTCCAGGTACGTGACCGAGGGATCCAAGTGGCCACTGTGACTTCAGCGACATCTTCTCGTGACTCCGCCCTCACGCCCTCACACCTGCACATGAAACCAAACGGCTGCGCTTCCAGGTCGCCGGCCCCGCCCGAATGCTTCTTATTTTGCGGAGCGTCATAAAGGACTAGAAGAGGAAATAGTCCCTATTCCCGACGATGTGTCGTATTCCAAGGGAGAAGTCGTCCCACCTATGTCTGCCTTTGCCACCTTCTTAGAGGCTTGGGGAGGAGGCTGGATGTACGTTGATCCACATAAATTACATGGTAAACCCTGAGAGTTGACAGGATGATAACGAAGCAAATACGTCTGTGAACCAGTCTCCGGGCAACAGCTTGGTAGAAATGTGAGACTGTAGCGCGTGATCACGGAAAGGTCAGGTCGAAGGCCGTTTAAACGAGGTCAATAGTAAAATTTTTATTCACTCACGAATTATTTAAGGCAATTTCCAAAGTTAGGATGTGCCTTACGAAGAACTTCATATTCTCTTTCCGGGCTATTAAAATATCATAGCTGGGTTGTTTTTTGAAGTATTATTTGTAAACAATTTTCACAAAAAAATATTCGGTAATTATTAAACTCTAACAACAAACCAATCGTTTAGGAGGGAAAAAAAAAAAGTGAGCGTTAAAATTGGTAATTTTCACTCCAGAAACTGTGAGTCCAGGCACTGACAGAAACGTGGCTTTTGAAACACTGACAAGAACGTACCAGGCGTCTGATGCGTTGCTCTTGCGTGGCTCCCGTGCCTGATGGTGGGATGAGGGATTGGATTCATCCTGTCTGGGTGTGAAGATGAAAGCCCCCGACCAGCATCACAGGCGCTGCCCCGCGGGCTGTGCAGGCGGACAGCCCACGCCGTAGGGAACAGGTGTGCCGGGACGGGTTAGTAGACGGCCAGCCAGCGTCACAGCGCGGTGAGACACAGTGGCCGCTGCACCCTTCCTGCTGGGCCGCGGACGGGATGAGGCTTAAATGCGACTGCGAAGGGAGACGACCCCACACGGCGAAGGGCTGAAGAAAAGCCGTCTTTTCCTAGGCTAGTGAGAGACAGGCAGGCGTTTTTCGTGGCTAAACAACAAAGCGCTTTCCATCGACATCATGGCACAAACTGCCATGGTGAAGAACGTGTCAGTCTTCGGAAGTCTGCACATCCGAGCCTGGCTGCTCTGCTCCTAAACTCACGATTGTCCACGAGAAACTGTGGGGGAGCGGTGCCACAGGTTCGGGGGACCCTGTGACAGGAGACTACATTTCATTAATGACACCCTGCGAGGAGCCACAGGACAACCCCCGCCACTTAGCACAGAAAACGTCCGACGGGCCACCCTACACCTGCCACATCTGCCACCAAATAAGCCATCAGGTGGACGCTGGGCTGTGGGAGGGGCTGGGGTCAGGCCGGCGGTGGCCCCTCGGAGGGTTCACAGCCCATTCACCGCCTCACGGACAGGCCGCAGGAAAGCACATTTTCAAACCAAATTCCCCTCTTCTCTGCAAACAAATACTGCATCATGCAGTTGTCACTATGGTCCTTACACACATGGGGTCCAGGAAAACGAGCCCTCAGAAATATCGGTGGAAGAGGCGGATGAACGGAATAGTAGATAGATTTGGCAACACTTGGGAGGTGGGACCTTCGCTCAGGTAGGGCCAGGTGACCCGATGGGCTCCCACCCCCGCCCCCCTTCCTCTGAGTGTTAGGATGATTCAGTCATTTGTTAAGCTCTCGGCGTCTAGGCCAGTTACACTTTCTCACAGAAAAGTTCTTAAGCAGTTACTAGAAACGTCGCTATAGTTTTCATTTCCTCTCTTAGCTTTTTTATTCTTTCGGGCATAACTTTACATATTGAGTCAAATGTGTTTTCCCTATCAAGATCTTCCAGAACCGATAAAGCTTTATAGATAAACCCATTCTGAACACAGCAAAATCCAGAGTCTCAAGGCTTCCAGAATGACAATAACTTTACCATTCCTCCCTTCTTTATCTGGCGGCAGTCCCGTGGTTGAATTAATCAATCAATAAACACCTATTGAATACCAAATGGCCCCCAAATTGTGTGGGGTGTTACAACAAGCAGATAGCGTAGTTCTTGCCCTTAAGGTATTTACAGTCGGAAGCGCTTAAATTATTAGACGTAAAAATAGCAAAGAGCAGTTAAATATTGAACAGTTGGGAATGGGTGAAAATCGCCATAGAAACACAAAGGCGAGCCATTCCTGTGGACAGAACCCAGAGGAAGGAGTTTCCGTGAAGGAGGCAGGACCCGAGCTGGACCTCGAGGGGCGGGCAGGGGCGAGATGGAGGGTCTTCCAGGCGGGCTGGCCACGCAGGACCACAGGTGCCAAAGCTGGAAGCAAATGATGCTGTGCTTCTTACATCCCGCGTTAGAAGCCAGGGAGGGCGGGACGGCCAGTCACAGCCCGTGAGGTCCGGGCTAATATGGCTTGCGGAGAAGTGCTGTCTCAGGACAGTGACAGGTGGCACCTCTGTCTGGGAACCGATCTGAGTGAGTCTCCACGTGCTGTGCCTGTGACAGGTGTGCTGAGGACACCTGACACGGGAGAGTAGCCGAGCTCCCGGAGCTCTGAAGCTGGTTAGGAACGAGAGTCCTGGTTAGACGTCAGGTAGCGTTTGCTTATTTAGTCTAACTACCGAAATCCTCTGAAGGCTCAGGGTCCAGAAAGATCCGGGTTCGAGGCCCATTGCTGTGACTTCGGGGAAGTTATCTTTCTGAGGCCCATCTCTCAGAGGGAGAAGAACTTGGCCTCGCTCCACCATCATGAGGATGAAATAAAAGATACAGGCAAAATACACAGCAACACACCAGGCATCTGTTTTTCCTTTTTCTTCTTTCTCTCTGTTCAGTCATAAGTCGCCATATCCAAGAAGACCACCTGACTCACGTTGTGACACATTTTGGAGTAACGGGGAGCGTTCCTAAAACTTACAGTGGGGTACAGTCGTCAGATGAGACAGACTCCGACTGTATTACTTGATGAAAAGAGAAAAAAAAAAAAGAAATGAGAACAACTTTTTTAAAAAAGCCTATAAACCACTGAATAAAAGCCTCGCATCACAAGAGGCGTTCTGTGGGTTTCTCCACGTTTACCTCAAAGTCAGATTCTCGCTGCAGAGTGTCTGACAGCTGTCACTAGAAGCAGTGACATTGTACTAAATGCAAACTGCCACTCCCGCTCTCAAGGAAATGCGACCTGGTCACCTTCTCTCTTCTCAGGCTTCCTGGCTGAGGCATTCTGGCCGTTCTGGGAAATTAGGGAGACCTGTAAGCGGGGCTTAAAAGGGCCAGGCGTGTGCGCATCCAGGTTCAGTTTGGGGATGCGACTGAACTCACGTGAAGGCCCTTGCTGAGAGGGGGCTCCGGGGGCCACTGTGGCGTCACGTGATATGGCAACGCGGGGGAACAGTCGAACTTGTCACTGAGACCTCTTGAGATTTCATCGCTGGTTTGTTTTTTATGCTTTGAATTCCTTCACTAGAAGGAGGGACCACAGTTGCTGTGCCGCTGCCGCTGACACATTGCCGCCCTGTTCGGAGGTGACGTGAGCCTTCACGTTTGGGAGCGTTTACTGTCGAGCTTATAAACTTAGCACTTAACTCGATTCCACGCTTGCCCAGCAGCCCGAACGGGGAAGGTCAGCCCAGGAAGCCTCAGTCCTGACATAGTCATTAGCTCGGGCAAGTTCGATGGGACAGCCTTGGGCAAAGTGAGTCCACAGAGGCCGAGCCCTGAGCGACTCTGGCTTCTAGGGGGAGGAGCTGACGGCGATGGGGAGCAACCATCACGGGACGTGTGCCCTATGTTTGCAAGGGCTGATTCAGGACAGACACCCTGGGGTGCCCTTTCAAGTCCATGGGTGATTCTACGGAGCCCGTCCTGGCCACATTAACTGCCAGGGCCCCTGGGGAGTGGGGAGGTTTGTCCGCTTTCCTGGCTGCGTGTGAGACTTTTTGGTCCATTTCACCAACATAACAGGACCCTACTGTTCGCCTTCGCACGGGGCAATGGGTCGTTACCGAAAGCCCAGGAGGAGCGTGAAGCTGGGTCCCCGAGGCTGAGAAGTCCCAGCAACCGTTGGGCCCCACGTGCCAGTCGCCCCTCTTTGCAGGGGGCCGGAAAGCGTGTCCCTGAGCTTCGCTGGGGGCCTGGGTGCTACGATGGTGGCCACTGGGGTTTGCGGGCGGGGTGAGGCACGAGGTGTCTAGTGGGCACCTCGACTCCCCCCGTAATGCCTAAAGCAGAACCGGTGGCCCCTTCCTCACCCCACAGCCTCACGTTTGTCCTTCCCTCTGTCCCTCCCCAAATGGCCACATGTGTTTGAAATATGGCAGCTTCTTACCGTTGCCTCCTCCGCTGGAGTCCAGGGCAGTCCCATGTCCCCTGGGTGGCAGCCGGGTCGTCCCTGGCCCCCGCTCTGCTCCTCCCACGCATCGTCCCTCTAGCGGCTTCTCACGGCAAGGACAGTGAGACACGTCTCTGCCACGCTTCGCAAGCCCCTTCACAGTCGGGCGCCTGCCCGTCCCTCTGACTCCGCTCCTGGCCTCTGAGCCCCCAGCTGGCTTTCCTTAACCGAGCCAAGCTCGGCCCAGCATCGGGGATGCTGCGTCACCCGTCCGCCAGGCCAGACGGCCTCGGCCCCGCCCTCCCCCCACGGCTGCGGTCCCTCCGTCATCCTGCCCGTGGTCCCCCCGCCCGTCAGAGGCCTGCCCCGTCCGTCCCAGCTGGCCCCTCCCGTCACCCTACCTGGCCTCCTGTCCGTTCTCTCCTGAGCACTCGTGACAACAGACATTTTATTCCGACATGTGTCCACGGCTGGATCCGTTACCTAGGCTGCTTGGCCACGCATACCATGAGGGCAGGGTGTCCGTGACCCCCGGGGACGGAAATGGCATTCACTTAGTCGAAGAAGGTGAACTTCACCGAAGGGTCACGCCAGCTAGAGAATGTGCGTGAGGGGCTGCGGCCGAGTCACTTTGGGGGCCAAGACGCAGAGTCCTCGGGGAGAGGGGGGGCGGCAGGAGGAGGGCGAGGCAGCTTAAACCAAGAGGAGACTTCATTCATTCAAGGGGAGAGGGCAGAGCAGGACAGGACAGGGGCGAGGGCACAGCAAGGGACAGCGTGGCCCGGGGCCGGGGGAAGCCAGCACGGTGCACGGACCACAGAAGAGCGGATCAGAACGTCCGTTCAGGGTCAAGTGCGTGAGGCCATCGTAGACAGTTCCCGCCCACGTCCACCCAGGCGGCTGCTCTGGCACCGTGTCCCTTAGCTATGCAGACAGGTCGCCTTCCCTGGCCTTATTTTTCCCTCCAGGCCCCCAACCTTGTGTAAGAAAAACTCCCTACCACGTAATTTTTTTTCCCAATGTGTACTTTTAATGTCACGGGTTAAAGTAAAATATTCAGTGGAGACTCATACCGTTATATGTATAATAAAGCGAATATAAAACAACGAAGAAGCATAATATAAGGTCTATTTTCAATATTTATGAATATCCACAGAGAATTACACTTTAGTTTCGCCTTTTCCTCTTTGAGAACCAGGAAATCCAGTTTCTAGACCAAGATTTTCACTAAGACACAGTTTGACTATGGACGAATTACTTTAAGAAAGTTTCTTTCAAATTTAGCTTTCATTATCTGTAAAACGAGGGAATGATATCAAGTCTGTTCATTTCTTTTAGTTTTATATAACTGAATCTTTTCGCTTGGCATATAAATGCTATGTGTTTATGCTCTGACTTGCACAAAAGACTTAGAAAGGTATCGCTATGAAGATATTTGATACTATTGTAATTTGGATATTTAAATACACAGGGAGAAAGATGCCATGGGATAAATAATTTTGACTGAAATAGAGGTCCACTTGGGTCTTGCTCACATTTGTTGAGCATGGGGGCGCGGGGAGAGAGAGAGAGAGGGATGGGGAGAGAGAGAGAGAGAAACAGAGAGAGAGAGAGAGGATATTTAAATACACCTGGGTCTTGCTCACATTTGTTGAGCATGAGGGGGGAGAGAGAGAGAGAGGAGACATGTCACATGTCTGCTGACTTCTACTTCCTGGTGCCTCCGGCCAGCGGGAGAAAGTGCATTCCTCCTCCACACGGGCATTCTCGGGATCAAATGTCCCTGGGGAGTTAGCTTCCTGCCTCGCCAGGTACACACGCCACCTGTTTTCCCTCCTCATCGACACCTCACAGGACTCCTGAGAGACCTGGCTAATAAAAAAGGATCAAAGGCCCTTGCTGAGGTCACAGCTATAAAAAGGCCGCGCTGGTGTGGCCTGTCTTTCTGGTATGCCTGCGAAGTCTTTGTGCCTGAAGTGACAGGTGACTCAAACGTGAGGCCTCGCTTTCCGCTGACGCGAGCCGTTTCCAGCTCCGCAGTGGGCCGCTCGCCTGGAACCTTCCTTCAGGTCCTGGTGGTGGGGCTCCCCTCACGAATGCTCGCTTGCCTCGCTTAAGAATCCACACCTGTTTATTTAAAGGGGAGCACAGCACGTTCGGGTGAAAGGTCACAGAGGGAGACGAGTGGCCTGTGTCACCGGAGCACAGCAACGAGCGGGGCCTGTTCGGTTGTTTCCTTGAGTGGTGACAGCGAGAACCGAGTGCACGTGTGATGGCTCGCGTGCCTGACCCAGAGTCCAACCCAGAGGGACGTGGACGGAGGGCCCAGGAGGTGGCCGCGCAGCCGGTCAGCGGGGCCGTGGAGCCGGCGGCCCCCTCGCCATCCCAGCCGAGCGCGGCCTCTCCGACCCGCAGACTCAGAGGCCAGGAGGGACCTCTGAGGAGACGGAGTCCCCTTCACCCAGGGAGCCAGTGCCCCCCAGACCAAGACCCTGCTCCGTCTCTTGGGGCCGCCTTCCCTCCTCACTCCCCAGAGGGGCCTGCGAACAGAGCTGTCTCGCCTGTGTGACCCGGCTATGTGACCCCAGAGCCATGGCGGGGAAGACGTGCCGTCCTTACTTCCGAAGCCCCGGAGGGTGCAGGCCGTCCTCGTGTCTGTCTTCTCGCTGGAAGTAGTTAGGAGAGAGGAGAGGCCACGTGTTTTGGGCTTCCGGACCTGTGCTGACCGTCCCGAGGACCTTCTGCTGCGCAGTTACACCTCTCGGCCTGGGAGTGGACAGAGTTCAAGTTGCTGGTCCAGAGCGTGTTTCTCTGTCTCTCGAGCCGATCGGCGATGGGCACGTGTGATGTTTTCTCTAGTTATTTTCCTGTATTTTGGGAAAGCGGAACTTGGCACACAGGAATTCGTTTTGATAATTTCTCAATTTATATCGAGAGTCGATTTAACTGGACTATTGCGGTCACATTAGATGCTCTCATGTTTCCTTCCAGTAAATTCTCATGTCATTGCTACGGGATGGGTGACTCATTCTCCAGGAGCGCTGAATGGGTGTGGACGAGCTGCCACCCACCAAGGTGTTCGCATTGTGGGGACAGGGTCCTCCCCAGGCCGCGCCACGGGGTCACACGAACGCCGCCCTGTGTCTCGTGGCCCCAGTGAGGCCCCGCAAAGAGTCGGAAAAGAAAATCTGGC
The DNA here is from genome assembly GCF_000325575.1 of Pteropus alecto. Lineage (NCBI taxonomy): Eukaryota > Metazoa > Chordata > Mammalia > Chiroptera > Pteropodidae > Pteropus > Pteropus alecto. Next base: position 1,853,937 of record NW_006429894.1, read on the forward strand.
TTCTCTGATCATGGTCCGTTCGTGATACTCAGCTTCGATTTTTTTTTTTTCCTTCACTCCAAGGACTGTTGTAAGTTGCCCGACGCCTCGCAGACTGGGGCAGGAAGATGCAAGCGCATCGGCAGAAGCCAGCCGGAGGTAAGAGCATTTCATTTTATAATTTTGGGTAAATCACCTGAAAAGCGGGCGTGGAGGATGTGTCTTCGAGAACTTCATTCTCTTTCCCATTAAACGTTTAGCAGCAAAAGAAACAAATATCATTTCCCACTTGAATTTTATAAATACTTAGATAGATTCGGATTTGGTAATAAAGATGATAAAGATGATCTCGGCCCTTTTGTCTTCAAACTGAAAGATGACTTTTTTCTTGGAGTTGGCCTTCGAGTTCACACAGAATGCCATGTTTACAGTGGAAGCAACGCAGGTAAGCGTACTTCCAGGAAAGGTTTGGCTCCATGTCTTCTCTACCTCCTCTCTATTTTAAAAGTACTCCATGTACCATTTGGGAAGAGATTTTGACCTTTAGGTTCAAGTTCAAGATATTGCTGGTAAACATAGAAGGAGTAATAAACGTACTCGAAGCAACAACCATCTCAGCTGATATTGAAAGGTGAGTCCTGCTAAAACATTTTCAAGATGTTTCTCTGAGGACTTCAAGACCTCGACTTGTCAAATGTTTCATCTAAAGAATTTTCCTTCCACAGTAAATGAAGGTGGAGATGCTATTAATAAATTTCGCCTAGGAACAGTCGTAGGCAGCGATGCGAAGTTACGTTCTGGAGAATGCCTGGCTTGGATGTGCAGGCTACAGCTCACCAGGGATTGAGCCTAAACACTCATTTCTAAGTAGTTTGTGTTGAACTCAAAATCTTGACATGAATTCGTGAAGTTCACAGCCCACGTGAGTCTAATTAAGTGGTATCGAACTTGAGGCATTGTTAATGGTGTTATTCCAATAACGCTGTTCTACAGTTTACAATATCTGTTTCTCTTTCTACAGTCCACAGGGGGAGGAGCTGTTAGGGTAGGTACCGCTGGGTATCAGTGACTCTTCATTTCTGTATGCGGCGTACTTCCACGGTTGGGGCTGGGGGGCCGGGGGTGGCCTTTAGGGTCATCACGGTACATTGGGCGGCAGGACAGGAGTCTCTCTGAAGGCCCTGAATCTGGATTCCCCACACCATAATGTGTAAGGATGTACAAGTCAGGGATTGTTTGTACATGGCCTGAGGAAGGCGGACATTATTAGGTGGATAAAAAGTTGTTATTAGTCCATTTTATATGATACTATAGTCAACACTAGGCAGTCATCATGTCTAGTCAAACTTGTATTAAAGTTAATTAAAAATTCAGAATGAAATATTTTAAAATTAAATGTATTCACCAGCAGTGAGGTGGCTGTGACAACAGCTCAAGCAGCCATCGAAGCCGCTTTTCGTCTTCAGCGTATTCGTCACGCTGGATGAGCATCTGTTACGGGTGTGAGGCCCTTCCGAACGTGGGAAGTCCAATAGGGTGCCCCATATAACCTGGTACTCTGAAGGGATTCAAGGAAAATCAATCGATCACCTCAAACACCGGAGCGGAGTTAAAGGCGGATAATCCTCCTGGAGGGTTCATAACTACATGCCAGGTCTCACATGCTGGAAAATCCACCGCTGAGCATTTAGCATGTGGGGGTCCTCAACTGGTAGTGCCCCCCAGACATTTAGGAGCAGTACTGAATTAAGCTCAGCTTCCTTTTAAATCTCACTAAGTTTCCACTTATAAAGCTCCAAGGATCGGGTAATGTAAAAAAGTAAAAAATAAAAAAAAAAAAAGATCACCGAACGTAGAGGAAAACACAAGACCATAAGTAAGAGCTGGAACTCATAAATGTTTCAGACATTGGAATGGTCAGAAATGGAACTTAAAATATATGCTAATTATATTTTAAGAAATCAAGGAGAGGCTTAAGATATGAGTTAAGAGAAAGCAGATTTAGAAATAACCAAATAGAACTTTAGAAATAAAAATAATTAAAAGCTACATGAATGGCTTTAATAGAAAATGAGACAAAGCCAGAGAGAGAGTTAAAGAACAGGAAGATATCTGTGAAATTATCCAGAATTCGGCCCTGAAATATAAAGAAAAAGAAACTATCAAAGAAACGTTAGGCGTCATGGAGGGTAGCGTGAGAACATGTGTATAATCGGCGTCCCACAAGGAAAAGGAAGAAAGAATAGAGCTCGGAAATGTCCCAGACTAATAGAAAGTCACCAGTCCAGAGTCAAGAAAACCAAAGAACCAAGAAGGATGGATTGAAAAATAAATCTTCATCTAGATACCACAGATGAAAAATCTTAAAAGCCGTCAGAGAGACAGGACAGATTACATTTCGAGATTCCTTTCAAAATGCCAGTTGTAACTAGGCAAGCGAGAAGTCAGTGCAATGATATCAAAAACATATGGCAGGAACTAACTGTCAACCTTAAGTTCTTTATCAATAAAAATATTTTTCAAGAATGAGATTAAAACACACACATTCCCACTCAAAACGTGAGAGAACGTGTCAGTGCCTGCGGCAAACATTTTAGGCAGAAGGAAGGCTATCACGATGGGAGAAAAACGAGAAAAAAACGAGCAGAAGAAGTGGCAAACTTCTAAGTAAATTTAAACAAACACTGACTGCATAAAACAACATTAATAATGTAGTTTTGAAGAGTGTTTTAAAGTTTCCCGTGCTGTTTAGGAGGACGTCGATCTATTGCTAAACTCTGGAATTTAATCAGTTGAGATCTTCCTGTTAGAATTACTAGGATAACCACCAAGTGGATAAAAGCAGAGTACATAACTTCCAAACCAGGAAGCGGGGAGAAGTGGACAGCTTAAAAAATCGATCAATTCTAAAGAAGACAACGAAGAAAAAAAGAAAAAAAAACAAAAAACACAGATCAGGAGAAAACACGTGCGAAGCCAATGTTTGACAGCAGAAACAAATTCTCATACATCAGCAGTTATGACGCACACGTGGTCTAAACGCCTGATCGAGAGTCGGTGGTTATCAGACTGCGTTAAAAGTCAAACTTCACATTTGTTAGGGGCAACCGAAACGCATAACGGCTGAGAAGGTTTTAACGTAATAGGACGAAAAGAGATACGTGAATTTAAGGCCAATGCCGACCAGAAGAAAGCTGTTTAGATGCTACAGCAAATGCATTAATAGAGCTAAAATCACAACATATGATAAATTTATCAGGCAGTTAGGACAAGTATAAACTGGTTTGCATATTAAAACACAGCCCCGGATTATATAAAACCAAAACTGACAGAATTATAAATTGAGATAAATGAGCCCACCATCGAATTGGGAGATTATTAACTCATCTCTCTCATGGATTGGATCGTGTCAAGCAAAGTCAGTAATAGAAAGATACCGACAACACAATCGTAACACTTGATCCAGGATCTATCGTTAGAACACCTCACCCATTAGCTGCAGAATACATAATCTTTACAAACACACGCAAACACGTTTTGAAAAAAAGCTCGCATTTAAAAATGTTGATAGTTTATAGATTTGGACGATAATATAGACCATGTTCTTTAACTGCAGTGGTCCTGAAAAATGTTATTATCCATTGTCAGGTACAAAACATTGTTGCTGAAATACGATCTTAGGAAGATCCAATGCCAGTTTTGAAGGTTGGCCCTTTGTTGACTTCTCATTGGTCCTGTCAAAAGTTTTACATGAAATGAGTATTGCTAAAATTACACTACTGGATTAAATAAACATATCGCAAAGGACGAGAATATACACAATTCTCTTTTTTCAGTAGTTTTTACCAAATCATGCAAATCGTGTCCGTATGTGTTTGTAGCCCTTTTACTTAGTAATATCAGAATAAATAAATGAATCTTTTGATTATGGTCACCTTGAAAGCTATTTTTAAAAGATTTGCTTGGTGTGTGCATATGTAGTATTTTCCCTTCATATACTTAAATTGAAAAAAAAAAACAAAAACAGAGCAATTTTATATTATGAAGGTGTATGACTGTCACTTAAATCCCAACAAATGGATGGGGAAAACCACGTATTAACTTTTTCTCAACCACAAATTAAAAAGTCCTGATGTAGGCATGCCAGGTAGGGGTCCTTTCTTTGGAGAAGAATTAATTATAATGAAAGGAGAAGTTAGCGAAATGTAGTAACATCTGGAGCAGAAGTGGTTTTTAGTTCACAAAATTTTTGTTTTTTTCCCAGACTTTGCAGTTTGGTAACTTCTTAGGTAGAAAAAGGTTTTATTTGGGAAAAAAAAATGTATGTGGTCTAGTTAGCCTAATTGTGAAAGTGAAATCCACAGAATAAGTTCTCAAAAGGTCACATGAATTTGTAGCACTTAACTGGAGCATCACGTCGTTCATGTGATATACGAGTGATAATTCCCAATTGACAAATGCAGGAACCGAGAAACTGAAGTTCAATGTCTCGCCCCAAGTCAAGCCATGGCAACATATTATGCCGAAATGTTTATTTGTTTCCCCATTTTTGACATAGGTCTGTGGCCATGCGACATATCTCCTTGTGCCCAGCAAGTCACACCCACCTTTGGCAAGGATGTTGAAGATGGGTATAATTTTGAGTTTAATTTTAGGCTCTCCGTGCTAAATTCTCTATTTAAACCTTAAGTCTGCCCGGCTGACTCTGATGCGTCATGACTCACACCTTGTCCCTACTGCATGTGGTTTCCTGTCATCCTCTTACCTTTTGCACGAATCAAATCTGAAGTAACCCCTGTTTGGGTGAAAAACACTGTGGCCATGTGTCAAGGGTGGCTGTCCCCCGTGAGAGGAGCCTTCTCTGGGAGCTCAGTGGGCAGCTGCCCAGGCCTGGGCGCTCGTCCTCCATGTCTGCCCATCCTAGAGGCCACGCAGCCCAAAGGTGTATGACTGTCACTTAAATCCCAACAAATGGATGGGGAAAACCACGTATTAACTTTTTCTCAACCACAAATTAAAAAGTCCTGATGTAGGCATGCCAGGTAGGGGTCCTTTCTTTGGAGAAGAATTAATTATAATGAAAGGAGAAGTTAGCGAAATGTAGTAACATCTGGAGCAGAAGTGGTTTTTAGTTCACAAAATTTTTGTTTTTTTCCCAGACTTTGCAGTTTGGTAACTTCTTAGGTAGAAAAAGGTTTTATTTGGGAAAAAAAAATGTATGTGGTCTAGTTAGCCTAATTGTGAAAGTGAAATCCACAGAATAAGTTCTCAAAAGGTCACATGAATTTGTAGCACTTAACTGGAGCATCACGTCGTTCATGTGATATACGAGTGATAATTCCCAATTGACAAATGCAGGAACCGAGAAACTGAAGTTCAATGTCTCGCCCCAAGTCAAGCCATGGCAACATATTATGCCGAAATGTTTATTTGTTTCCCCATTTTTGACATAGGTCTGTGGCCATGCGACATATCTCCTTGTGCCCAGCAAGTCACACCCACCTTTGGCAAGGATGTTGAAGATGGGTATAATTTTGAGTTTAATTTTAGGCTCTCCGTGCTAAATTCTCTATTTAAACCCTAAGTCTGCCCGGCTGACTCTGATGCGTCATGACTCACACCTTGTCCCTACTGCATGTGGTTTCCTGTCATCCTCTTACCTTTTGCACGAATCAAATCTGAAGTAACCCCTGTTTGGGTGAAAAACACTGTGGCCATGTGTCAAGGGTGGCTGTCCCCCGTGAGAGGAGCCTTCTCTGGGAGCTCAGTGGGCAGCTGCCCAGGCCTGGGCGCTCGTCCTCCATGTCTGCCCATCCTAGAGGCCACGCAGCCCAACAGGGCAGAGGCAGCGTGAGGCTGCGGGAAATAACCAGCCCCAGGAGATGTCCTCCGAAAGCCAGCCTGCCCATTACCCACTGAGCTAGTGGCCGCTTCTTCTGTAAAGTGCTGATGAAAGCGAGTGTCACGTGGAGTCGTGCCAAGTCCTGAGACAATGCGCCCCCCCTGCCCACAGGTGCCTCGGCGCCCGGCAGGTGCTGGCTGCCCCCAGCAGCCCCCTGCGCCTTCCCTGAGCTCCCCACGAGGCCCTTCCATGCGACCTGCCCGTTGGGGACTGTGTCCAGGCTTCCGTGCTTGCCTGTGCTACGTGCGTAGGAGGCCTGTCCCCACAAGTGCAGGCAAAGGAGCCCTGCCATCCGTCCGGCCACTTGACGGGCCCCTCCGGCCGGTGCCCACGTGCGGGCAGTCCCGAGTCAGGAGGCGGCGGGCTGCGATGTCCCGTCACAGCCCCGGGGCCACAGCGGAGAGGGGAGGGGGTGGGGACCCCGAACGC
>NW_006429894.1:1861205-1872395 GCF_000325575.1 Pteropus alecto
CGCTCCAGCCGCGGGCCGGGGTCCCGGGGACCTTCACGGGGTCACAGGCGGCTCGCATCGGAGCGGGGGGCGTGTTTTCAGTTTTCTGTTTTGCTCCTGAAACTCACTTGGCGAAGAAATCCTTCTTCCTTCCTTTCCCCCCATTTCTCACCCCCCCATCTCGCCACCCCCCACTCGAAAAATACGCCCAGCGTGTGTGTGTGTGTGTGACTGGGAAATGCACTTTAAATTCCTCACTGTAACCGAATCAGTAGTTGATTTTTGCACCGAGGAGAGAAACTAAGAAATATTAGGAAAATAGGAGAAGTCTGTAACTTCCGATGATTTCCTGTGGCGTTTGACGTTATGAGGTGGGGGGAGGGGGGGCGGGGTACTTGACCCCCAAAGTGTAGTTTTTGGCATTAGCTAGATTATCAGAGAGGTCCCTTGAGTCCATTGAAACAAGGCAGTTGTGCTATGGCCCAAGAAAGGTCCTCTTGCAAATTAATTTATACGGCTTGTCACTTCCTATGCTTCTAGATTGTTGTATTAAAAAATTTTTAAAAAGAATATTTATTTAGAAGCCCAAACTGGCAGTGCTGCCTTGAAGGAAGTGTATGTTAAAAACAGCCACCGTGCAAAGACCCTGAGATGTTCTTACCAGGAAAAACTGAAATATATTAACACTTTGGTCACGTGGGCATTGTGGTGACAGACTTTAATCTTTTATCTTCGGGCAGAAAGAGATGAAAAGGGAACTATGTTTTGAAAAAGAAAAGTGCCTCAATAGAGTTTAATCCGCTTTTGGAAATTAAAGCAATGAATAGTTTGGGTGTGTGAGAAGTTAGTGAAGAAGTTGCTCATTTCTGAATGAAGCAAAGCAGCCTTACTGTCCCCAGTGAAATGATCTAATATTGAGCCGTTGGCGAACTTCCCCCGGTAATTGACATAAAGCAAGACTTTTTGTGTCAGCCTTGGAGTCTTTTGCTGCTTGAAACATGCTTAAGTAGAGTGGTCACATCTCAAGAAAAGTTACGCGGAGCACATTTAAGGAGCATTACGAATGTTTCACGGTGGTCAGGAACAGGGCCATCAGGTGGGACCAGGTAGCCATGATTCACACTTAAATTGACAGAGCTTTGAAGAAAGCCCCCGGAACCTGTTGTCAAACTCTGCAGGCCGGAAAAGCTAGAGATGCTTAGGACACACTGGCCTTCCAACTTCCATTCAATAAGATAAAGGCAGTGCTTTACATTAAAACAGCACTTAAGACTCTACAAAGTACTTCCACGCGTATTATTTAATTGATAAAACCCACAATTATTCTGTGACGTGAACAAGCACTTTCGAGGTGAAAAAAAACAGGCTCAGAGATTGAATGTTTTGCCCCAAATCTCAAGTCCCGAGCCTCCGCTCTCTTAAGCTGCTCATCTGGGAAAACGAAAAACAAACAAACAAAAAAGAACTTTATTTCTGCTACATCGTGGTCATTTATTTACATGGCCTATATTGAGACAAGAACAAAATTAGTTTTTAGAGTTAAGAAAATACCGTCTGTTATTTATTTGTCATAGGACGTTAAATATAAATATAACACAGTTCTTTTTCGTTTAGGGAAAATCCAGAAAGAACCTTTGAGTTGGTATTGAAAGTCAGATGTCATGCCACTGAAAACGAAGGTATGTGCGTTTCGTTAATTCCTCAAACGAGTGGGTCCAAACACGTGTTTATGATGTGGACCGCTGCAACGTGACAGTGTCGGGAACCTTCTGTGTCCTGCATCCGGTACCTCGGATTGCTGGTCATGAAGGTGATGCTGGTCTTTGCCGTGGGCATTCGCTCTGCGGCGTAAATTTCAGGAGCAGGTTGCACATGCAACTTACAGCTCAGCCTCACCATCCGCTGAGGCAGTGGGGGCCCGAGGGCACGCCTTTTCATTCTCGTCCTTCGTCTTTGCACATTTAGCTCCTTTTTTAAACACCAGTGACAGTCCTGCCAGTAGAGCCACCGGCGCCACGGCAATCCCCTTCCGGCGCTTCCGGAACGGCCCCTTCTGCTGGCTGTGCTCCAGCGGCACAGGGCGTCCAGCGACAGGTAGACAGCCGTGTGACATTCCTTGGAAGGGTTTCAGCCTTCGGTTCCATGGAACTTCCTGAAAAGATGAGAACACTTTGATATCGTGGTTTTTCTCAGTTTTCCCCCTTTGGGCGTGTGTGTGTGTGTGTGTGTGTGTGTGTGTGTGTGTTGGGGACGGGTGGTGGGAAGGAACAATGGCTCTCTCGTCTCTTGTCAGTGTGCCCTGTGCGATGTGTTTTCTGGCTCCGTCTCCAGTGTGTGATTTTCCTAGCAGCGTCCTTAGACCCGAGAGAGCCTGCCGATTAAGTGTGGGAGTCTGTGGGGGCTCGTGGCCCGTGTGGAAGGCTTGGTGGCCCGTGTGGAAGGCTTGGTCGGCTGACACTCTGAGCTCCATGAAACGGGCCAGCGATTACACGCTCTTAGGTGATTTGGAGCTGCACAGCTGAATATAGGGGCGCCCAGCCCAGCTGGGGCTAAATGGGCATGGCTAACTGTAGAGGGGAGGTCACACACAGTCCCACCGCCCCCAGCTTGCTGCGCTGTGGCCCGCAGGGACAGCAGCAGCGTTCAGGTTTCTCCCTGGCGAGGGCAAGGGCCGGTCGTAGGTTGTAGGGAGCTTTTTCTGATTCGAAATGCTCTCATTTGTTGTCCTGTGCGGACTACACTGTGTCCATTTACATACTTTTCAGGCCCAGCAAGTTCTCTTTGAAGACTCAAGCCCATGCATTTTTTTTTTTTCAGTGCCAATTTAAATCTACTCTGTATTCTGAAATAAATCAATCTTCCAAATACCCACCATGACGTTAGGGAAAGTGTGCACAGTCATACTCACCTGATGTGTTTGTAAAACAAGCCTGATTCCTTTGGAAAACACGATTTCTCTATAGTTTTAATTTTTTATTTTTATATTTTCCCTCCTAAGAGCAAAGTCTTTTGACTGTTTAAAACACACCGCAGAGTAATCACATTTCTTTTTTAAAATTAAGTTTAACAATATTCCATCTTTTTTACTGTGGTCAGAAGTAGCACTTTATCACATGGTAGCTACACAGCAGAGGCCGCATTACTTCAATTTAAATAATTCCTATGTTGGAGAATGAACCGCTTTGGCTGAAAAGTTCGCTCTAATTTTTAACCTTCTCGACTGAAGGAAAGCATCATTCATCTCCTCTGGGTCAACCGCTAATGATACCCAGAGAAAGAGCTCGTAATTACTTTCAATCGTACTGTTTGTTGCCATGGATGTACCATTAATTTCTGTTGGTCTACAGACATACGTCTGAAATTCATAACTACACAGGTCTATTTTTCGTCTTTTCCTATGTATCAGTAAGAAACAGGATCTAAAGTGAGCAAGCACACGTGATTATTACGAGGAAAAACAGTGCATTTGTGAGAGTTACCAGTAGTCAGTTATTCAAGTCAATAAAGTGTCCCAGCGTCAGCCATGCAGTCTCCTTACGAGTCTGATGTCACCGCTGAGTGTGGGCCTTGGGTGATGCTCCACCTAAGGAGAGTCCAGCTTCAGTTTTGAGGTCCTTAATTAGAAGCTGTTTCTCTATGTGGTAAGAATGGTTACATTAAAATACAAAGAAAGCAAAAAAAAAAAAAAAAAAGTCGTAACAAGAATCTGTTTTCTTGGAAACAATGTTTACAACTTTGTACCCGGAGGTGACTTTGTTGCTTTTTGAAGTGTCCCAATACAAAAGCAATTAGCTCAGACAAAAATGTTTCTACTGCTCCAACTATCACAATGAAAAAAGTGGAGAATCTAACCAGCACCCCAAATCCTGACAATTGGAGGCCCAGGGACTGCAGTCAAAGGAAGTGGCCTCCAGCGGCAGCAACAAGCACAGATGGAGGGGGGCTTGGCCGGTGGGGAAGAGGCGAGGTGCCCATTGCCGAGGCGTGAGGCCGGCAGCCACTCTCCCCAGACACCTCTGAGGCAGCAGAGCGGAGTGCTCCACGCTGCCTCGGTCCTCCCTCCGGTCCCCTCATTCAGACTCATAAACCTCTTTACAATACTGTCACCTCCTCCAGCACTCACTGGGACTTTGGGAGGTGAGTGGGGTTCAAGTTCAGAGGCCCTGGCTTTGAGCAAATGTCCCAGGCGGCTGTCGGGGGACCCTCACGGTCTTGCTGGTGATCCGTGCAGTGACCACTGGGAAGTCACACTCGTGGCTTTCGAAGTGGGATGGCATGGTGGCTCCAGGGTGGCGGGCCCGGGCTGGAGCCTGGATGGGGGTGGGGGTCACACGAGGGAGGGGACAGCCGCATTGGCACCCTGGAGCCATCCCCAAGAGCCAGGGACAGCCGCCGTAATTGTAAGTGCTGCTGACATGGTCTCGATGGAAAGAGGGACCTGCTTCTGTAGCGCCCCACGTGTGCCTGTGTCACAGAGCTGCGATCTTTCCAGAGAGATTGAGTGCTTTATTCCTTCCTCCCTCCTTTTCCCATTTTTTCAGAAACTAGTTATTCCAGTTTGTTTGTTTTTTTCCCCCTGCTTTTGGCCGCTTTTTATTATCTTTTGGCCCCTTAGCTGTTATTGTTTAAATCACTACTTATTAGAAACATCATCATTTGTACCGGACCTGTTCATCCAGCACGGCGAAGATGGAAATACAAAAACGTGGTTAAAATTAAACACTTTCGGCTCCGTTAAAAGTTTCAGCGAACCCTGGCTACTCACGCATTGCATTAACATGGCTAATTGGCAGCAAATTCTAAAGATTTCTGAAAAGCCAAATTCGACCAAGTAAAGTGTTGTTAACTCTTCTTTTGATTGCGACTTAAATAGTATGAATTTGACTAATATTTTAGGATCTAACAAGTTGTATATTTTTTGTGCTCTAGAAAGGAAATGCTACCATATAACTCCAATTTTATGTCGAATTGAGAGTTTGATGTTTCTAAATGTTTAATAGTAATCTTAAAGGGGAAAATGTCCAGAAATTATTAAAGGAAGTTATTATGACATTCCTATTGAACTGTCCATAAAACCTATTTATATCAGAGTCTGATAAATATCTGTTTGTTTAAAGCGGGTGCATTTTTTTTTTTTGTACTAACATTTAAAGGGACATGGATGTAGTAATAGACACAAAAAATAAAATTTGTAAACTAGGATGCTTTAGGGCACAGATGTAAAATTCACTTAAATGATAAGGAAACTTGCTAGTTCATCGAAGGGCGCGTCTAGAAGTAGGTCACAAAGATCCAGCTTCTTCCTGCCTTGTGGTTCTGCTACCCGCAGCGACGTGCCAGTGGGGGGCCTGGTACCAGGGTGACCATCGGAGAGGTTGGAGCCGCTGTGCTCTCTGGCTTATGGGTGTGTCCATGGGGACAGCAGGTGCTGGCTTTACGTGGCCCTCTCTCTCCTTAGACCGTTTCTCAGAAGCCTCCAGGATGTTGGCGCCCAGTGGCCCACGCTGAGCTGGACCCGGCCATTTCTATAATCACGGGTGGGGACGAGGTAGAGGGGTGAGCTGCAGATGCTCACAGCTCGTTCGCTAGACGACTGGGAAGGAACAGATGTCGGGACCTCATTCAAGAGGTCTTCGCATTTTTCAGAATATCGGTTTATTCTGGAACGACCGTCTGATCCAGAAGTGTCCGTGAAGTTTGGGCCGGGGCTGGCATGATCACATCAAGGCGTGTCCGTCTCGTCTACTTTTTAATAGAGAAGTTTCAAATTCTTTCATTTATCCCGAAAAATTTAGATCATAAATATGTCCAGAGACAAGTTATTAACTAGGTTTTGTTAGTGATTCAAAATGACCCTTGTTGAACTGTAACTTGACATAGCTAGCTCTGGCTGAGTGATAGTCTGCATGTGAACCCTTGCGACGCAGACTTGTCTTAAAGGCATTATGTTGATTTTTTGGGGGGGTGGGGGGGAACAACACATTTTCAAACACTAGGACACAGGACTATACAGGGCCCCACAAGTTGAAAAACAGCCGTGAGGGGTGTTGGGGTCTCCCTGCGGGGTCCCCCCAGTGTTGGTAGAACTGATTCCGGTGGCTTTCAGCAGAGCAGTGGGGACACCCTTTCGTGGATGTTCCCCAGATCCCTTCCGTGCCAGTCATCCGGGAGCGGGACGCCAGTGTCTAGACCTCTCTGCCCATCCTGGGAGGCTTCCAAGCCAGCTGCTGTTGTCACTCTCCTGTCCCCTGACTCTCTCTGTCCCCAGCACTCAGGGAAGTACGGCCAGCACCGATGGTCTCTCCTCACTTCTAATAACAGAACTTGTCGGGGCCACACTGCCCCCTCATTCCGCAAAGTGGTCCAGGGCTTCAGAGAAATGGGAAGTAACCCTTCCTCAGTAGAAGACTGGGGATGCCTCCTCTGGGGTGTCCTCCGGGGCTGCGGCCTCGGTGCTGTGTCTGGCCCCCTCTTTCCTGTTGGGTCTATGGCTTCTCCCAAGTGACAGCAGCGGTGGCAGCCCAGCAGCTCACACTAAATCAGCCCTTTGTGCCACAGCTATTCTGGGGATTTTACGTGTCCTATTTAAGAGATAAGAGATGTTTGTCTTCGTTCTGCATGTGAAAAAAACCGCAGGGCAGGAAAATGAAGAAAATCACCAGAGTGGTCTGTATTTTAATCTATTGCTTTTTAGTGGGTTTAATCTACTTTTTTAAAAAAAATAAAATCGGTTGCTCCATGGCCTCTCCTGGCGTAGTAACCTCGCATAAGCTCAGCATAGGTTGCTTTATTGATGTGCGAGCAAATCAGAGTATAAACTATTTAAGCTGCAGGTATTTTTTTTTTTTTTAAATCGGGAATACAGTGTCTTCCCTCAAAGTAACAGATCGAGTATGATTCCACATAGAATGAGCATTCGCATCTCCATGGGGAGCGAGTCTCTGATCTGACAGACCTAGGTGTCTAGAAGTCGTTTTCACAAATCTTCTACATACCTTTTCTCCGTGCCTCTCTCTCTAGCTAGAATGACATCTTAGGGACAAGCCCCTCTTTGCCACCAAACTTCTACTTTTATCAGCACGTCTGACACAGTGTCAGAAAGATTATACCCGGGTCTCTCGTCTCAAGCTTATGTCAACAGCTCACTGCATCCTCTCCTTTGAACCTTCGGCCAAAGAATCCTAACCTAGTACCTTCCATCCAGCATGCAAGTGATGTTTCTCAGCTCACCGTTGCGTCCAATGGCTTGTCCTCTGTAGAGATGCTATTTGCACGGGATCCGTCTGCGTTTCGTGCTGGCCGTGTTCTCCCAGACGTGTCTGACGTGGTGACACACAGACACGTGCTTGTGTCTGGTTGTCTGCGCCCCACGTGAAGGAAGCTCCTTGAGACCTGGGCCACAACGTGTTGATCTGTACCCGTAAGGAAAAGCTTAGCATGGTCCCAGGCGTGTTTAGCGAATATTTACAGAACGAATAGAAGAAACTGGACCGGAGCAGAGTGTCCGGTTCGGCAGTGGCGTTGTGCGCGCTCTGGTGTGACCGTGGCAGGGGGCGTTCGACATATACGACCGCGGGCGTATTGGAATGGGCTGTTGGGGGCATCCCACGCTCAAGCCGTCCCCGTTGGGGACCCATATCTGCTTCCCTCCCGTATCCCGTCTCTGGGGGACCGTCGCTGTCACATGTGTTTACTTTCAAACCCACCGCACGCACCCGAGGAAGCCCTAACGTTCAGGAGGTAGAACCTTTGGGTCGTACACGCGACGAGGCGCCGCAGGAGACGTCACTTACCGCCCAGTGTGGAAGGGACCGCGCGTGTGACGTGGTCGCCGCGTGTCGCTTTGGCGCTGTGCTCACTGGGGACCCTGTCGATCCCCGCGCTCTGGGAGAGGCCACGACTCAAAGTGCTCGCTCTGTTCCCTCGCTCGTGGAAGGATGTGGAACTTCTGCTTTTTCATGCTCGCTGACTGGGGGACAGGATCTAACGTGGCTCTTCGGGACCACGTCTTTGACATGGGCTCTGTTTGTCCCATGAAGAACGGTAGGGAGAGCCGCGCTTGAATATTTGGCCTCCGAGCTTCACGCTCCCTTTCACGCAGCTGCCTGCAGGTGCGAAAAGCAAATCAGGCGTCAGCGTCCGGTACCTGCTGATTGTTGCTTTGATGAGGATGCTGTGAGTTTACATAGTTTTTTAATAGTTTGGTCGTAACTGCCTCGTTAGTACTTTTATTTCTTTGCTCGTTCTTTATTTTTGCTGTTCGAATCTAAGGTGACCTCTCGGTGTCAAATGTCACCAGCTCCCACTGTCACCTGCGGGCGGTGGTGTCAGAGGTTCATTTAGGTTTTTTTGGTCAGAAATTTCTTGTTTTCTTGACTTTCAAGGTAATAAGTTCCTGATATCTGTTGATAATATTCTCTCATTTGCAGGATTCTCTTATGCTCAAATAATAGTCCTCTTTTTTTCCCTTCCAAATTTTTATTTTTCATTTGCGAGTTAGGGGGCAATAGTTTACCCTTAAAAATACATATTTTGAAGCATGTATGCAATATTAGCGGTAGGCATTTGGGGGGTGCCGTAAGCAGGCAGCCGTGGTATTAGATAACGATGAAAATCATAGGGGTTCAGTTTCGGGTGCCTTCCCCATAGGTTCCAAAAGAGCCCTTCTTCCCTAGAAACATGTTTTAATGTTTAACTTCCGAAAACCTTTCCTACCTTCATACTCTTGGACTTCTGCTAAAAAATACTATGGAAACTAAAGGTTTTTACTGTTGTGGTTGTTTTAAACGTGTTTCATTCGAGCTAGGAAGCGCCGACGAGGGCGTCGGGACGGTGGCGTCCGCAGGCCCAGGCGGAGTGGCTTCCCCGTGGTCGCGTTGATTCGGGGCACACTTAGAGTCCTCGCTTATGTAAATTCAGGACACGTCGATCCATTGCAGCGAGTGATTTAATGTGATCTCTAACAGGGGCGTCTTTGCTTCACCTTTCTGTGCTAGACCAGTTGTCGGCCCTGTGGGTTCCTGGGTGGGGTTCCGAGCTTTTTAGGGGGGCATTGGGGCCGTAGCAGAAGAGAACAGTAAAATAGTAGAACTGGGAGGTTCCTTAAAGACCACCTACAGGGGAGTTGAACTTCTGGAGGTCCTGCGTCCTCACCCTGCAGATGTCACTGTCACCAGGCCCAGCGGCTGAGTGAGTAACAGTTCTCACAGCCAGCGTCACACCGGCCTGCTCCCCACCCCCGGCCCCCACCACACTCCTTTTAACATGATCCCGCATGGCACAATTCAAATAACAATTTCTGTAAGTCAGGTGGTGTCATTTACTGTATTTCTCCGATTCAAGTAATTCACAGTGAGCTGTGAACAGCCGACAGCCAGCCCTCAAGGGGGCATTTTAATTTTAAGAAAAGCCTCCTACACGCGAATTAATTAAACAGACTGCCGTCTGCGACAGCGGGAAAGACCTCTGAGCTGGGGACCCACCAGGGCCTCCCCAGTCTCTAGTTAGGTTCTACCCTCCACCCCCATATTGATCTTCCCTTGCAACCTGTGACTAACAGCTTTCGAGGGTGTCTGAGTGTATTTAGAGAATTTGAATTTCGGGAAGGCATTTTCTGTTGTTGTTTGTTTATAAGCTTAATGAAATAAAGGCGTACCAACGTGGCTGCAGAGCTTTATTTACTGACTTATTTCCTTTGATTAGGCTTCCATTTAGATGTTTTAAAGAAGTAGTAATAAAAAGCACTATTTATCTCGCATTTACAATGCGTGAATAACCTTACCAAGAGCCTGCATATCCTGTTTATCTTCCCTACAGTCACAGGAAGTAGGGACGAGGATCCTTTTCGCAAAGGTGAGAAGTGGAGGGTTGGAAGCACTAAATAACTCAGTCGCTTCCGTAAGAAGTGTGGCTGGGATTTGAACCTGTTTTTCTGATTCTATCCTGGACTCTCCACCATCACACTGTGCTACCTGTCAAATAATCATCTTTTCCTAGCAGCATGAAATAGTTCGCAGCAATTTGAGAAAGCTACCCTTTAAGAAAGCCCCAAATGCTGGGCTTGGCCCGAGCTGCTGTGACATGATACTGACTGTTAGCAGACACCAGAAGACGGAGATGGGAATTGGGGCATAAAGGCCGTAGGAAACATTCGGCCCGCTTTCGTGCACTCAGTGAACGTTTCTGAGTGCCATTCACGTGTCAGGCACCGAGGAGAAGCAGTTAAGAAGATGACATTCCTGGAGAGGGTGTGTCAGTTTCAAATCAGCGATCGCAGGGGCGTAGCGAGGGCCGGGACACAGGTGACACAGTACATAGCTCTGAGTATGAAGAGGGCGCGCGGCAACGGGCGTGGGGCTCAGGGGACACGGGACAGAGGAGAGGGGAGAGGCAGGGCGAGTCCTAAGGTGATGGAGGGAGACACAGTCAGATACCTCGTCAGCTCCCCGTAGGGTACCAGGCACTTACCTTTTTCTAAAGCGAGGCAGAGTTTCACTTCTTATTCAAAATCTTGTGTGAATAACGAAGGTTAAAGAATATCTTGCTTTTGGTATAAATATTGACACGAAGAAGCACCGTCTCTGTTAGGATGCCATCTGCCTTGTCAGGGGTGGGAGGAGGTTGTTGTCGGCTTTAGTTTTATTGATGCAGAGCCTAAAACAATTTCTGACTCAACGTATGTGTCGAGTGATTCCTTGCTGAATGGGGAAGCATTGTTTTTAAGGTACGGAGATGGCTCTTAAAGAAAAGGAATGGAAATTGTGAAGGGCATTGAGCGTTTAATAATCGTTAGTAGGTTCGTTTCTTCTTTAAAAGTTTAACAACTTTACCGAATGGGCCAATTTGCAAAAGCGAAGCCCCAGAAGCAGAAGATATAAAAAGCTGCTGCTGAGTAATAATCTTTTCGCCATCTGCCTGTGGCCGTTGCATTCTGCCTTGAACTTGGTCTTCACGGCCTCGACTTCTGCCAGCCATTCAGATGTAGGGTTTTGAGGACAAGCACTTCTTTGGGGCTCCTGCAGATTTTTGGAAAGTGTCTTCCACATGGATGATGATGTTCAATAATCACCTGCTCAGGTATACTGGGAGTAAAGTGAAATGAATAGGAGGCCTATTTTGTATGCCTTACATCTGTTTTTTAAAAAAAGACTTAATGTAAAGAACTTTGAAAAGCTGTAGAGTTTTACCATCATGTGCAATAGGCGCTTTATT
>NW_006429894.1:1872418-1891620 GCF_000325575.1 Pteropus alecto
TTGGAAGTTTCCTCGTGTGGAAAAGGCCCTTTATTTTAATTTTTTTTTTTTTTTTTTTTTTTTTAAAAGAACTGTTGATAAACCACAAAGTCTGTAACTCAGTCGGCCAAACTGGTAAAGATCAGATAGGGCCTTTTCCTCTTTCGGTTCCTTCTTATTTATCATTCGAATCTGAAAATAAAGCACAGAGCTATCAGTTTTGCACATCTGATGGTCTCCTGCAAACATATTAGCGTCCAGAAATTAGTCATTTCAAAAACAGTTTCGTCTTGGTTCAGTAGCAGAAACTCGCCAGTACTTGGATGCGTTTAATATTCAAATTCGACTCTAATTAAAATTAAGCAGTCCTTGAAAATTCTGTCACCTGGGTAGTTGTAAAATGTAGGCTTCTTAATTTTGGTAAAAGATTATTTGCAGTGACTTATGGATTTTTGCAGAAGACATTGGTTGAAATGAATCCCGAATAGGTTCAGATATGTCATAATAAACTGGGACACCCTAAGTTCTCAGGGCCTTCTCACTGAGAGGACAGTTGCTTAAATAGACTTGCAGGGAAGTGGCTCAGGAAGGGTTCTTAAGTGGCTTTTTATTTTTATTTTTTGAGCTTCCAGTGTAATTTGGACACGATGTTTGGAAGAGGAACTCGTGTAACGTTTGGGGAATTTTTTTCAAGGTCTTAGTCATTGTGACGCTTTTATATAAATTAAAAGTCTTTTCTGTTTAATAATTATAAGCAATTCGTGAAATTATCTAATTTTTCCAAAGTAATGTTATCTCTTTGTTCTTATTACTATAAATGACGTGGAAACTAAGTTCTGGAATTGTGATTTTGCTGCATGATGAGTGATTTTGGTGATGAATATCTGCGCAGTAATCACTGACAATAAGGGGCACAATGCCATCAAAATTATGTGCTGGCCGTGTCCACTGCACACAGTTTCCAAGTTTTTAATGGTCACTGTCCTGTTTCTTAGTGATGACATTTACTCTAAAAAGTAGAAATATTCAAATGGAATACTAGTTGAAAGTCAGAAGTTTCATTTGTAAATATTTACCTCATGTTTAGCTTAACAGGTGAAGACAAATGAATCTATAGTATAATGTATATGCCATTGCATTAAATTTGGCCTTTGAGGTTGATGTAGCTGTCGAAATTCTTTATGAAGCCAATATGAAATCCATTTAGTGATAGTTCACTCAATCTGGGGATTTCTAAAATGTTTTGGTAATTTTTTGGACTCATGTCCCTCAGGTATTATTGGGATCGGCAGTGACCATTTTGTTTATAAACGGATATGGAAGGAAGAGATGGGGTGGCCTCATCGTGAAATTCCTACCTTCAACCTGCATCATATAGCTAATTCTTTCTTATTTGTGTCATATTCAAAATGGTGGTCAAAGTGTCGAAAATGAAAACACTAAACAGTACTCAATTGCCTTCTGAATCATCTCAGTGAGACTAAATTATATATTGCCATTCTTTGAAAAATGTATAGTTCATATCGTTTAATATGTATGACAGATTTAACATGTAATTTGTATTTCCTTTAAAGCATCATTTTAACTATGACTAGAATTTACCTTTTATAGGCATGGCCGACTTAAATTTGGTCAGAACACAAAAACCATTTCTGTATTGTTTGAAAGGACTTGTCAGCACTTACCCTGAGTTAAAACTCTTAACTGAAAGCCAGGGGTGAGGGCAGTAGCTGATGGGTGCTTTTGCCTGATCTATGGGTTGGCGGCGGTGACTAAGCTAGACCTCAGTGTCTCCCTTCCACACAGAGGGACAGGAGTGTCAAATCTGCAGCTGAGGGAAAGACCAAGCGCCCCGTGTTCCACTTCCGGGGTCAGTAACCAGCAAGGTGGCCGGTGGTGGCCTGCCAGCTGTTTGGACTACCTCATGCCATCTGCATGGAGGTGTTAATTTGGAAATTTGTATTTTTTGCCTGTTTCACTTTTACTTTGTGGTGTATTTGGTGCTCATTCTTTCATTCAATAGGTATTTGATATTTTTTATGTTCTTTTGAACTGTTTGAGCTTAATTCTTTAGTTTTAATTTTACTTTTAACGGTACTTTGCTTCCTTTTTTCTTATTATTTTAATATTGATTTCTTTTATTCGGTTTCTGAAAGGTTTTTATCGCTTTTACTGGTTAAAAAATCATTTAATGAAATTCTTTGGCTCGGAAAAAGTTTTGCTCTTGTTCTGATAGCAAGTACCCTTCAAACCTCTTTTTCTTTTGGTAATAAAGAGACAAGGAAAGCTAGTAGTGGGGAGAAATATTATGAAAAGTAATCATAGAAACTCTCAGAGCAGACACACTCTAAATGAAATTAATGCCTACCCTCTGATGGAAGGCAAATAGGTAGTTTCGAGGTGAATAGAGCTAAATGGGTGGCGAAATGATGACTTTCCTGCTATTTTAAGGTGTGTGTTCCATCCACAGATGGAAGGTCACATAGAAACTCCTGAGTCCCCAGTTAACATCGCAGAAGTGTCACACACGAGGACAGGAGATGCTACCGTCTTTTGGGCTGAGTTAGTTTCACTTTGAAAGGATGTTTGGCAGAGAATAAAAATTTGCAGCACTGACTCTGACGGTCCTCGTCGAAAGGCTTGGTGGCCTCTAGGAGGAGTCGCAGGAAGTTCAAACGTGACTTCCTCTTGCTCTCCTTCCGAGTTTTTCACGTGAACGAACTTCAGCAGGGAAGTGGGAACTCCACATATGAGTAAGTGGTCAAACTTCCAAGAGTTCCACCTGACGACCTAGAAGGCTGTGAGGATGGAAATAAACTTAGGGGCCACCTCTCCGAAGGAGCGATGACAGGGTAGGATAAAAGTCACAGGCAGGTGCGGGCCCTCGGCGGAAACGTCACCGGTTCGCGGGATGGCGAATTGGTTACAAGTGCTGTGTAGGCTGATACTAACTATTGCAGCGTGTGAATGATCAGCAATTATGGCACATTCAAGGCCATCGCACTAATGACATCACTCATAATGTATTTGCATCCCTGTGTCTCTCTCTGGGGTGAATAACTAAAGGAATAGTGTGGCTGTGGTTAGCACAAGAACTTGTACGCGAACGGTGGGCCACATTATCCATGCGGAAGAATAAAATGAGCCACTGGTTATAACCAGAGTGGTAAAGTTCTAATCCCATTTTTAACTTATGGGCGTGCCTGTGCCCATGGCCTCTCTGAATGTGACCACTTCTAACTCAAAGGTTTTTTTTTTGTTGTTGTTAATAAGGAAGTGATGAGGATGGAAAGATCGGATCACAGCTGGTCTTTGGTTTTACTAAGCTTTTTTTTTTTTTTCCTTCGGTTTTAATTAATTTTTTTTTAAAACAATTTTTGGGAAGCTCTCCAGGTCCTTAAAAAAATTACCCCTTCAACCTTTTTTTTTTTTGAAGCTAATGCATGGGTGAGCCCGGTGTCAAGCTGATGGCGAGCCATTCCCAGTGGCTTCCTCTCCCTGCTGGTTTTGGCAGCTTTCCGCCAGGAGCCCAGCACTGGCCAGGTGGCGAGCTGAATGGCGGTTCGCTTAACGTTCAGTGTACTATTGCCAGTGAAGTAATCCCTAGTGACTAAATGACTCCAGGCCTCTGCCTCATCCCGATCGGGAGCAGGAAGTGCTCGGCCCCATTTCCGGTCCATGGCTTAGCATGAGGTAGCTCCTGCCGCGGATGCAGCTGAGACACAGGCTTGATGACTCAGCATCCCTCTCGTCCCTGGGTGACAGTTCTGTTCATCTGCCCTGTGCCACGTGTGTCCCAGTTCTTAAAACCGGGCTCATGTTTGTGTTGGTTCTCCAGTTCCTTCCTCAAATAAAGAGCGAGTTTCTCAAAAGCAAGAAATAATGTCACTCACTCTACCTTGGAGTTTTGTATGCCTAGCAGAGTGCTCTGCCTTTCCCAGGCGTTTGAGTTCTTCTGATGGCAGGGGCCGAGTGTCACATTCTTCTTATTCATTAAAAGCGTGAAAGAGACTTTTACAGAGAACTTATCATTCAGATACTCGATTTCTCAACATGTGGTGGAGAAGAGTTGAATTTTTATTCTCTGTTTGCTAAGTTGTAACTTTTTTGGGGGGGGGGTGCAGTCTGATCAACTGTCAATGTTTTTAAATGGAAATTCTCGTTAGTTCAAGCTCATTTCGATCCTCGAGATCTACATATATTTATTCATGTATTTCCACCGTACTAGTTTTCTTCCCGTTTCTGAAAGTCTGATTTTTCAAAATTTTTTCGTTGTTTGGGTGTCCCGTGTTGTTATATATATTTTCCCGGCTTTGCAATACATGTTACTAACATGTATTGCGTGGAAAGTATTTTTAGGTCTGAGAAGATTACTCCATGTGACGTTGGTACTTGAGAGCGGAAGGTTCGTTTTATGACCCCCTGAGGTTGTTTTTCAAATGTCACACACTCCAGCGATTTTTCGGGGTGTGTAGCTGTAGCTTCCCCTCACTGAGGGAGGAGCGTCGGCACCTTCCGCTGCCCTTACGGATTCGTCGATGTCGCCCTTTTAATTTGGTTGGTTTTTGGCTTCATGCATTTCGAAGCTCTATTACGCAATCCATATGCATTTGTGATTTCGTCTTCTTTATAAACGAACCCTTCTGACGCATGGAATTTCTTTTTTTGTCTCTGCTAATGCTTCTCGTCTTTCAGTTCACTTTGAGGAATCAAGGTGCCCTAATTCATAATTCACGTTTGCATGAAATTTTTTTCCATTTTTTTCCGTCTAAACTGTGTTTAGATCTAGGTCTATATCTAATGTCTTTACACTTTCCTTTTCTAGCCAGTCTTACAATTGCTGCTTTAATCAGAGCATTTAGTTATATTAAATGTAATTATTGATATGTTTAGTCTTTTTAAATGATAGCTTTATTGAGATATAATTGATATGTTTAGGGTCAAACTATTATACAAAAACTTGTTATGGATTGTATATTGACATGTTCTCATATTAGGCTTGTTCTGTTGTATTATAACATTAGAATCTATTTTCAGTCACGTTAATAGTTTCAAACTGCTTTAATGATTGTTTATTAATCCGTATAAATAAGGATGGCAGCATCATAATCACCTTATATGCTTATTTGGGTGATATGTCCTTGGTTGGGTTGAGTTGAAGATGTCGACTTTTTGGAATATATGCTTGAATTACATCAGTTACTCTGCTCAGAATTTCGGGAGCACTACTGCTTGGATTAGAGAACTTTTCCGGGTGACACACCAGCCAGCGTTGTGTGTGCTTGACTGAGAGAGAGGCTAGCTCTATCGACACATAGGATAGTGATTTTCTCGCCTTATCATTTTTTCTCTATAGCCTTGAGAAATTCCAGAAAACAGAGTCTCTTTGTTAGGGAGAAAATGCAGTCTTTCCCTGACAGCTTTGAATGATTTTCTTATCAAAATACAGAAGGCTCTTTATCTTTTCATCCGTTGGATTTACTTATCAATAGGTATCAGCTTTGCCTTGCACCCTTGCAATGGAATCACAGGGCAGATCTTTGGGGCAGGCGGGGCAGCTGGTTTCTATGGAAATCATAAGGGCAAGCGAACAGTGACAAAAGTTTATCTGTTTTGCAAAAGCGTTTTGCAAACGAAGTCTTTTTTTCCCTTCATCCTCCCTACCTTTGCTCTGCCGGACTTCGAGTCTCCAAGAACTGATTTCTAGCTCTCCGTGAGCGAGGAACTGGAACCTGGTATACATCATTTCATCTTTCTGGGTACACATTTCTTCGGTCCCACAAAGGCTATAAACTCGCCGTCCTGAAGCTCCCGGCAGTTCGAACGTTCTGCTAAGTGTGTTCATGTTCCAGTTCTTCAACCAGATGATCCACTCGCCAGAGACAAGGATTTCATCTCATTTTTGGTAGTTCTCGCAATGGAGAACATGGCTCTCGGGAGATCATAACAGAAATGCGCTCGTAACCTCGACTCTCAAACCTCAACTTCTTAAGAATCGGCTTTCCCACTCAGGGGGGTCCCGCTCACAGTTCTCTCCCCCGCCCCCCCTGCCCCCGCTGCCTTTGCAAATCATTCAAATAAAAACGAAAAACACTCCGGGCACCTATCGTGGTCTGTAAATCCGGTTCCACTCTCTCGTCGCCTTTCTAAGGGTGGCGTCTACCCCTCTCTCCTCTTGCTTCTGCTGCAGCTGGTCCGGCCTCGTTTTTATACAGGGAACACATCACAAACTCTCCTTCCAGCCCACGCTCTTAGTTTTACCTAACGCTCCTCCCCAGAATGACTGCGCGACGAATCCCCTTCCCTTCTGCGACCTTCTGCTCTTTCTCGGCGAGCCCCGCTTTGACCAGCTCAACGGAAAGTCCACGCTCCTTTCTCTGGCACTCAGGGTTAAGTTCATGTGCCCAGCCCTGGACCAAACGCAAGTTCAGGGCCGTAGTGATGGGCTTTGCTGAATAGAACATGAAATCCGATAGTGCAGAATTCTCCTGGAGTAACCGAATGGAACTATAACAACATCTGAGCGCATTACACGTTCTAATTGAGAAGTGAAGGTCCGATTTTTCTAGAAATCGGTGGAAACTTTCGTAGACTCGATTATGTTCTGTAGAAGTGGGCTCCATTTCTGGAACCGGGGTGATGTTTGACTTCCTTGGGGCCACACGGTTCCCCAGATGCAAGTCAGGGGCCTTCGGAATTCTGGCGTAGGAACTGAATGTGTCCTCACATCATCACGCCCACATGACAGCCAAGGCGTGCTTTCTCAGTCTTGAAGTTGATGTTACATTTGGGATGCTATTCACCTGATATGTGCCATGTTAGGGGGTCTGTGTGCGAATGTTCACACACACATAGATATACACACACACACACACACACACACACATCGTGCCATGTTAGGGGGTCTGCGTGCAAATGTTCACACACACATAGATACACACACACACATTCATCCTCTTCCTCGAGCTGCCGATGTCAAATGAAGTTTGATAGTGCAAAATGATCTTTCGTGCACTCCTTAGGGCAATTGAACGGATGTCTTAGCACATTACACGTTCTCATTTACAAGTAAAGATCCGATTTCTTGGGAATCGGTGGAAGATTTTGGAGACTCCGTTACGTTCTGTCAGAATGAATTCAGGAGCTCATTTTCCACTCGTCTATCTGGTGAAAAGTCTATTTCAATACTTTTCTTAGATTTGTTAAATTGGATTGCTGTGTTCTTCTTACTAAATTTTAAGAGTTGTATTTTTTATATGCAGGACACGCCTTCTTTGTTGGATTTGCAAACTTTTTCTCCCGGTGCCATCCTTTCAATCCTCTTCATTTATCGGTGTCTTCCACAGAGAGCTATTCTCGGTTTCGGCCAAGGTCAACATACCAGTTTCCCTTTTCATTTAGTTCACTATATGTCTCGTTTGCCTTCCGATTTCTTCTTGAGCCCACGGGTCGTTTAGAAGTGTATCGTTTAGATTCCAAAGCAGTCGGGGATTTTCCAGCGACCTTTCTGCTGTATTTTGAGAACGCAGTTTCAGAGGCTACATGTTGTATGGTTTAAATTCTTTTAAATTTATCGAGTCGTGCTTTATGAGCCAGGATCTGGTCTGTACTCTTAAACATCCTGTGTGCGTGCGAGTTTCTGTTCGAGGACGTAGTTATTATCTGGACGTGGTCCGATCGCTCGCGGCTGGCGTTTAAGCTTTCTACGGCGAGACCAGAGCTGGCTTCCGTCCCGCTCTCGAAATTCTGCACCCCGAGTCGGGCACGCCACACCCCGCCCACTCAGGGTGGTCTGAACACCAGCTGTGTCCGGTCCAGGGCTTTTCCCTTCCGCTTATGTCGGGGGGTCCTTTCCCATCTATGGGCAGTTTTCTCGTGTGTGTGCACTGGTCAGCGGTCCGCCGAAGACTTGGGCGGAGTGGGGATTGGGGGTGGGGAGCCCTCTGCAGGCCCCGAGCTCTGGTTCTGTGCAGCCTCGTGCTGGGCCTCCCAGCCCCCGACATCCATGTCCTCATCTCGGGGGCCATCGGGCTCGTAGGAAGAATAAAGAATCTGTATTACAGCTGATGTTTGAGAGACATCGTTTTCGAAATTGGAGTTGGCACGACAGCTCTGAAGATCTGTCATCTTTCTGCCCAAACCAGTGATTCTGCACCGTCCGCATCTCCCTCCCTCACGTGTCTCCAGATTCCCTGGGCGAGAACTTGGCCCAGATTCGGCCTCGTGTTTGGCTCTCTCAGCTCTGGCCTGGGGTCAGATTCGCCCGAGACGGGCCCAGCTACGGAGACCCCACCCAGACGGGCTGCACCCATCCAGAAAGAGGAAACTGTGACCTGGGCCGTCACTCCCTTTGTGAACTTGAGGTTATTTTGGTCTTGAAAAGAAAAATCCAAATGAGAAAAATAGCGGCGTAAACTAAAAATGCAGCGTCATTTCAAAGTAATTGGTCACAAAAGCTCCTTTTCCAGTTGAAATTGTATCAGACGCTCCTTTGTCTTACTGGACCGCGAGGGCTGCTTGCGCTTGTCCCTTCATCCTAGGTCAGGGGGGAAAGAAAACGTAATAAACAGGCATCAGGGAAATGAGTACAAAGGCCCTTGAAGGGCGATGTCAGTAGAGAAAACAAATGATAGGAAATCAGGGAGGGGACCAGGTCCCGCTGGGAGGGAAGGGGCGGGGCTGGTGCCGTCCAGTCAGAATCCACACCTGGCGGCTGTGTCAGCAGGACATGGGGACGAAGGAATGCCTTGCTTCTCCGAAGACTGGGTGACTGCAGAGCACAGCTCTGCCCGGACCGGGGGGGACAGACGTGTCACGAAGGAAGAACGGAGGCCATATCTTATTTATTTGTTTTCAAGTTGAATTCTAAATCCTTATCTTGAAATATACCAGTTCTTACAGATTTGGAATCTTGAGGCTCCACGACGTTTAGTAAATGAGATTCCTATTCTCCCTATGAATGTCTTTCTTGTCTAGGGAAAAGCCTCTAAACGGACAGGGATCACGCTGCGCCCCCATCGCGATGGTTCAGAAAAAAAGCAGACTCACCACCCGGCAGTAGACAGAGGCGGACGGGGCTGCGGAGGGCGTGCGGATGTCTCCGTGTTAGGAGGGGCCTCCCAGGGATGCTGCTGGGTGGATGCTGCTGGGTGGACGTCCACAGATTTTTAGAAAGACCTGTTCCCCGTTCATCAATGTGTGTCTCAGAGCGACTGATTGATCGATGACTTGATTGATTGAGAAATGAGGTTCCTGGGGCCAACTTCGGATTATTTTTATGGACGGAGGGAAGCTGGAGTGGAATATGCGTTTTTGAAACCGTTTCCCAGCCGACCGCCAGGCACCTGAGAGTTAGGACTCACCGACGAGCGCGTTGCCCAGGCCCAGCTGCTCGGCACGGGCTGATGACTGAGTGCGAACCCCACTGCTCCAGGGAGACGTTGCAGGTGTGCGGGTGTCGGCCCGAGGGCGGTGTCTAATAGCGTCATTAGACACTAATGACAATGACACCAACAGACGCCACTAAGGATGACGCATCCTGGGGCAGTCTCGGCCGGTCTTCACGAAAGGTGGCACGGGATGTTGATGTCTTGCACAAATGCTGGTATTGAGGAGTCTCATTTATGAACTCAGTTTCAAAGAGACAGTCAGGAGCCTCGGGTGTGTGCTCAGCAGGCACAACAAAGAGGAAGCTGTTTTCAGCATGAATGGCACTTGAAAATACAGAAAGCAGTCAGAGGAGAAAAGTCTACAGCATCAAGAGAGTGTTGGGGCTCGTGACCGGCCATTCCAGCCACGACAGGCATGGGACACGGGGTTTGCAGGGGAAGGTTCCAGGAACAGCTTACCACTCATCGACTCGGGGGGCATTTCTACGACATGCATAGAATGATCGCTTCGATTTGAAATATGAGCATCGGGACAACCATGAAATCTCTTCGAGTCTCAAAATGAGTAGATTAGATGAAATAATATCTTCAGTTCCCTCTAACTCAAAATGTTTATATTCAAATTCAATAAAAGTTTCAGCCGATAGCGGATGAGCTCTAGAGAGCGTTGCTTTACAGTTATTGCAACCAATTTTTCTAACAATATTGTTTTAAATTAATTCAGGGCCCGACACCCATTGTAGGCGGAATGTCGTGAAGCTCACCCAAAATTGAGTGCAAACCGTTAGGCGCAACTCTAGGTTGCTCTCCCAGCAAAGAAAATGGGCTCATGAACCCCGAGAAATAGGGCAGTGGCTTTTGTTTGCTTTTGTTTTTTAATGTAATGAATGAAGACGATGCTCAGCCTGGATTATTTGAATTTCAATTTTTCTCTTCCTGCCAAAAGCCAGGGTATTTTATAAAACCCTTCCCATGGAGCTGAGGAGCATTCTCAGGTGGCACAGGACACTTGAAGCAGGCACACGTGGCGGAGGACAGTGAAATGAGCCACTGTCCCTCCCACATTTGGACGGAAAGACTGATACTGTAATCAGGAGAAATAAATCAGGACCTACGCATGTAGAAATGATTTCAGATTCTATACCTTGAAGGTTGAACTTTGAGCAGGTACAAACAAGAAGGAAGAATTTATCTGATTTGTCACCTTTGATCTAAAGAAGTGACTTACCCATTTCGAATCAATGTGTATTTTTACTCTATTCAAAAAAGAACCATATGCACCTACCTTGCTCTTTTCCTACTAAAATAACTGTCCCTTTTCTTGTTGAGACCAGCCCAAGTGGTTCATTTATTCATCCATTCAATCAGTCATTCAGCAAACATTAATTGATGGCCACTTTGTTCTAAGCACAATACTAGGTACTAGAGAGATGAGTTTTTGAATCGAAGTTATGCTAGATTTCAGCTTAAGCTTTGAGTCTCATATTTCTCTCTCTCTCTCTCTCTCTCTCTCTCATTTTCCTTTTCTCTAGTGTATTCTGTCATAATTCCTAAAGCTGTTCTCTAAATCAGCTATTCCTCTTTCAAAACTCTCCATTCTGTTTTTAGTGTTCTCTTTTAAAGAAAAGAGACCAATCTGTTGTTAAAAAAGGACCTTGGAATGCTGAGGCTTTGGTCATAGGGAAGCTTAGAAGCAGGTGGGCAGGCTGGAGGGCACTGTTTTGGGAAGTTATCCAGGCATCCGTGCTTATTACTTTTTGTTCTGCTCTTGTCAAGAAAATTATCACTGGCATCCTCATCCGCAGAGCCAAACCTGCATCACCGTTGCGTCCAGGTTCAAGCCCACAGGTGGGTGAGAAATTCCCTCTAAGGCCAGAAAGGGGAAAATTTGCTACGTTACTTTCCTTGGTAAAAACTCAGTCACGTGGCAATACTTGGCTCTCGAGGAGGTTGGAAGGTGTCGTCTCTCGCTCGATGATCCGGTGCCGAGGCCGGAAGAGAAAAAGGGTTTACGGTCAACCGGCCCTTCCGCCCACACTGAATCGGCATCTTTTACCGTTTCAGGAGCTCGCTCTCTTTAATGTGCGCGCGTCCATCTCTGTGCAGTCGCATAATCCCTTTCTCATCCTTCAGAGCGCCTCTTCCGAGCTGCGGGTGGTAACAATCATTGATGGAAGTGTAGAAAATAAACGCATATATCAGAAGGTACAAATCACTCATAGAGCCATATTCTAGAAACAACCACGGTGAGCGTTTTTAGGTGTTTCTCTTGTGTCTTTAATATACACGTGATGTTGCTTTGTAAGGGTCATGGTCAATTGATTCTTTTTTTCTTTGTCATTTCACCTTGGTAAAATTCCTAAAAAAGATGTCTAATAGTAGACAGATTTCAATCTCATATTTTTCTGTTTGAAAAAGAACAAACGCTGTCCTTTTTAATTTCGTCAGTTTGTGTGTGTGCTCATTTCTTCCCTGTAGAAGTCGGAATAAAATGTCTGACACGTCCAGCCAGTCATTGCCTATGCCCTTTGTTCCAGAGTCTTCCATGTAAGTGTTCTCCTTTGCTAAGCTTAGACTTTCATGGGACTTTGAAATGAGTACGAGCATATTCCTCCAGCCAGACATCTGTCGTGTATGAGCATTGACCCTCCCCACCCCTCAAGAGTAAATATAGTTCTTTTGTTAAGCTTGTTGGTCATAACCTTTTGAAGCTGTCAGGCTAATCATCAATAATCATAAGAGGTTTGTTTTTAAATTTATATTTCTCATAAAATTTGGGAAATGTATCTCGCTGTAGGAGCTATCCAGTGGAAATGATGTATTCCTTCATTCTGAATACTTTCTACTGAGGTTTCACACCTACCTCGTTTAAACCATTCTGATTATGCTCCAGTTTCTTCTGGTTTTTAAATTATTAATGTGGTGCGAACAATTCTGAAAAAAGTAGAAAGACTTTTTTATACCGATAACGTAAAAACATCTATTTCGGTTCATTTCCTTTCAGATCTTGATATGAGCTTACTTAATGTGGTTGCAATCATATGTAATATCATTTTTCCTCAATAATTTTCAATCTTGCTTGCTGCCGTGAATGCGAATGATAAGATTATGTATGTTTTAAAAACCGCAGTGCTCCCCAAGCCACTGTAAACGTTCATGAACTCACCCATAACGGCATGCCCGAGAGAATTCTTTGATCGCCATGAGATGAGCGAATATAAATTTGTCCGACGCGTGTCATATTTACAGGTTTAAAACGATTTACAGATAATTTTTAGAAGCGTGGTTTGGTTCACGCACCATCATACTTCCATTTCTAAATTTCAATCAAATGCATATTCTATGAGTTACCGTTTTTCCTTCGTTCGGCATTAAAAATCTTGTGAGACAGACAGACGCCGTGAAACGTGAAAAGATACGCGTCCTCTGTTGACTGGTGCATTTGGACCCGTCCCTTGCACGCTGAGTACGGCAGTACCGTTTGTAGCGAGAGCGAGCGCACGTAAAAACTGCCAGCGAAAAGACAGCCTGAGCCATGTTTTGCACGTGTCCTCTGGTCAGGCCGACGTCTCGGCGGGGTGCCACCGGCGAGCCCGCGTGTCATTCACTCGCGGACAGGGAGGGGCTGCTCTCACTGACGCGCGCGTGATGGGTGACGGGCCGTTCGAGCGTGGGGCCCCAAGGCTTCTCTCTTCTCTCTCGAGGTGCCCGGCAGCATTTTCTCCCGGGCCGGCAGGTGGGCGGCCGGCTGGGCAGCCGAGGCCGGGCTCCCCGGGCCTCTCTGTGCTGGCGGGGCACGCTGACCCCGAGTCCCCTCCTCTGATGTCAGGGACGGGGACGCGGCTTCTGCTCTCCAGGAGAGGGGCGAGGCCAGCGCGGTGCTGCCCCAGACCTTCCGTGGGAGACGGAAGAGACCCCCCCATCCCCCGGGGATGAAGGGAGAGCAGCTTCACCCCCGACCTGGAAAGATGCCCGTGGGGCAGGCGCTGGGGGCGCAGGGAGCAAAGTGGCGGCGTCTCGCTCCGGATGCTGCGTTGGTGGCCACGGGTCAGGCCCGCGGCCCGCAGCGGTGGCCACTGCGTTCGGCTGGCGCGGGGCGCGCCTCGGGCTGGTCCTTTGACCCAGGGTTCTGACACGCAGGTGTTCAGCTTCTCCCTTATGCGACCGCTGATCATGCAGACACAATCCAAACGCAGGTCACGTCGGAAGCAATATTTTTCCTTTGGCTCCTTCGCCCTCCATCAGGAGGCCCCACTGCGGATTTCTGCCCAGTTCCGAACGTTCGCCTTCTTGCGCCGTGAGGACACCACGACCTGTCTGCCCTTTTCTCTCGCTTGTCCCCACCCCTTCCCGCCTTTCAAGCGAACCCGCGTCCTTCCCGACGTGGAGTAGGGGCCGCGGCCGGAGGCCCCCTTCCCCTTCCGCTGCATCGGGGGTATTCGGGCGCCTTTGGTGTTGAGACGTAGGTCTTCGGGGGCTCATCGATTTTACGCCACTCCAGGGAGGAGCTGCGAGGGGGCCGTGCTGGCCAGACAGCGAGGAGGTCGCAGAGGGGGACAGGGCGGGCGGGAGGAGCCGAGAGCGAGGGGAAGGAAAGAGAAAGGAGGAGAAAGTATAAAATGACAAGCGACGTGGGAACAGGTGGCGGATTATCACGCAGCGCTCTGAGCGAGGAACTAATAAATAGTCGAAGACTGTAAATACGAAGACACGAGAGGAATGATTCCTTAGGGCAGACGTCGAGAAGGCCGGCACTGTGAAACGAGTGGCCAGACCCGGGAGTGAAGGGCGACGGAGAGGACTTTACGCGACAAGAAAGAAATGGCTAATCACTGCCTGTCGTGTCGGCCGATGCACGGTCGCCGTCCGCGGTGGCCCCTTCTGCATCCTGTCTCGGCTTTTCCCTCCCGCCTCGTAACGCAGATGCTGATGCTCGCTGGGGCTGCGCTGGCACTTCCTGCGTGGCGGGCGCTGTTGTGAGCAACGTATGTACGTCATCTCTGCTCACCCTGGCTGCATCCCGCAAGCCGGGTGCTCTTCGTAGCCCTGCCTCACAAGGAGGAAACCGAGGCACAGAGCCTTGACTCTCTCGAGAAAGGCCACGCAGAGCTAGTGAGCAGCAGTGCCTGACCTGTCTGCTACATGTCCGAGCTCAGACCTCGGCCACGAGCCTCTTCCCCGCTAGGCCGTGCTGCTTTAAAACTTCGCTGGAGGTGAGATTGTGCACTGCCTAATATTTTAAACGCCAGGCGACACCCCCAACTCTTCCATTGTTTTACTTTCTTAGTGCCTCTTGTAGAATTACCTAGACAGGACTCGTTGCTCCCTTTCCCAGGGGGTGTTAAAAATACACAAATCGCTATAAGGATATTTTCGGTCTTGCATCTCATGGATTTCCAGTTTATTTTTTTCCTTCCATTTTGTCTTTCCCTCCTAATATAGTTTTTCAGTTAATTCTTTTTCTCCATGTGGAATTCGGTTTGTTCCAAATGGCATAATTCCTCTTTTTCTCATTCCGCGATTAATCTGTTTTCATCTGTTCGCTGTCTGGTTTTGTCATTATTTCTTCCAAGTCGTAACGTAAATACTCTCGAGATGTTACCAAAATAAAGTAGCATCCGCTGTTCAGATGTCTCCAGCTGCTAACATCCTCTGAGATGTGTTTTTTATGTTGAATCGTGGAGTCAATCAAGGATAATATCGGCATTTATGAGCTCTACCGAGCTACTTTTTAAAGTCGTAAACTATTCCGTTTTGAGACTATTTTCTTTTGACAGTGTGCCTATAAAATTCAGACATCTCAAAAACATTCCATTTTTATAATGCACATAGATACCAATCATGATGATACAACCTGTATCTGACTTTCTTTAAAAAAGTTCAAGGAAATTGGTTTGTTAATACAGTCCATTTTAATTTTATTTAAAATGTTGCTTTAGAATGAACAAAATTAGGAGGGATTCTCCTGCATTTAGTGTGATGAACTAAATGAACTCAGCTAAACAAGAACCGTCTTGATTCTAAAAGCCACCAGAACAGATGAAAAATTTCCAAGTCGTGGTTTCCTTTAAACCTACGATCGACCATAAAGAGTGTTTCCTTTTCTAATTTAAATCCTTATAACCATAACACGAGCTGAAAAAAATAATGACCGCCTAACATACCTTATTTGGCTCACACAGTATTTATGAAATGTTCAATTATTTTTCTCAATTTAAAAATTGGCTAATTTTTTTTTTTCCCATGAAAATTCTGGCTCCTCTTGAAAAGCTAAGAGTGGCCGTCAACCCTGAGCCCACGTCCACGTGGCTGCGGCCGAGCGAGGGACCGCTGTCTCTCGAGAAGGGACGCAGGGTCTGTCTTTTTCTACCTTGCATTTCTCGTTGTTTCCTCTAGGTTGGCTTTGCTCATTTTTATGACCTACGTGTCTCCCACAGGCGTTTAACCTTAATGCCTCGTTTCTGTTTTCTATGAATAAAGGAATATGTTTGTGCAGTGAATCGTTATAACGACATTTTTCTCAGATTTTTAAGACAATCGAAAAAATGTTTAGCTTTATGCCCCATTTAAACATCATCTGGGACAGATACTCGATTCATTTCATTATATTACCTTTCGATCGGGACTACTCACACTCACGCTAGAGTAGGCTAGCCGCTTCTCGAAATAAGCAAATTAAAATCAGCAAATGCGCGAAATTCACTCTAAGAAACTGATATAATAGGGAAGAATTTTATATGCAGTCTATACGTTCGTCGTATATGTGCACGTCACATATGTTCTTTTGATGAACGGAGAGAACGAAAAAGTTTCAGTACAAAGCTGAAAAAGCTACTTTTATGCAGGATACATCAAGGACATCAAACACGCTCGCTGCCCTCTGGAGCTTTGTCGGAACGAGGAGACACAAGTACATCAGTGAAGCAGTAGCGTGAGGCAGCGTATTTCGGAATAACCGGTGCAGGGGACACGTGCTGTCTGGGGTGGGGTGCTCCGTGTGGTTGTAGCGTTTTGGGATCGCCTCGTAGCCTAGGTCCAGAAAGAGGGCAGAGGGTGGAAAGATGGAGAAAAGAGAACACAGGACTTCAGGAAAGGGGCGTATCGAACGAATGCTTGGAACTGGGGGTATACTTCATTCCCCCGGAGGACGGGAGATGCGGCCGGGCAGGATACGGTCAGGTGTGAAGCGCGATTTGGCTACGCTGACAAGTCTCATAGTTTGGATAATAGTTTTCGAGCTCTAAAAAAATTATATGTGGGTATGATCCGTTTTTTTTTTCCAGTCTTTCAACAAGAGAGAAAAGACTTAAATTCTCTAATGAGAATTTAGCTGGACACTGGGAAGACCGTTCAGCCATTGGTTGGACACGCGGTGAGGGCTGCAGCCCCGTGTGTGGCAGGATGTAAACAGACATGAGGGGACGTAAGGGGACCCGCATCCAGCGGAGGAAGACAGAGCCTCTGGAGACGCCTCCAGCCTGTGACCTACCGGGCGTGGTTATTTCCATCACGAGCGAATAACCACGTCTTCTGTCCACGTTTATCTGTAACCTCACGTGACAAGTTACCCTGCGAAATTGTGTTGGCTCCTGCAGCCTGCTTAGGATCCAGCCCCGCTGGCCCCAAAACGAGATCGCTATCTTCTATTTGAAACGCACAGCAAAGTCTGCTTAAATGTAGCTCCAAGAACTTGATAACTGGATGTTTTGAGGAAAGTGGGTGAAAGTAAGTCTAAGACATCATTATTTGTAAGTCTAAGACATCATTATTTGTAAGTCTAAGACACCATTATTTGTAAGTCTAAGACATCATTATTTGAAAGCAAGTTCACACTAAGAGCTGTCTGTCTACCCCTTCCAGGAAGTATTTCTTGTCAACATCAGTGTTCTATTGACCTCAGAGGTTAATGACGCGTCCCCATTATTCGTTCAAGGAAATTCTGGATGCCATCAGAGAAGCTTTAAAGGTCAGACAACGTGACCCAACTAGAAACAATGAAATGTCTTCACGCCTCTGCTTCTTCCGTGGCAAGTTTGTCCCTCGTAGCTGAGAACTGAAACGTCGTGTCTAGGTTATGTCCATTTTGCTTATCATTACATTTTTTTATGAACAAGTTTCTTAATTTTCACTGTGGACGTTTTAAAGGCTCTACCCAGAAGTTGCGAGACCACTCTCGCTCGAGGGCACAGATGACGGCCCAGGGACGTTGCGACTCAGATGCTGACTGTTTGATAGCTCCTGTGGACCTCAGGTCTCTGTCCCCTTTTGCAGTGTTGATCTCTCAGGGGTGCTGTGCTTCATGGCTTGGCTCTTGACGTCCCACGGCGGTCGTCCCTTCGTCTCTGGTGCCACCAGAGGCCTTCGAGTGGGACGATGCTCAGGGCCCTGGGTGGCGCTGGCGGTGACACCTGCTCTCACCCCGGGCTGCCGGATTCACTGTTGCTGCTCTTGGCTCCTGGACTGCCACCCATGGTGACGCTGTCCGTCAGGCTCTTTGCACTTTGAATGCCCCGCGGCCCGTCGCAGCCCGCAGAGGGAGGAGGGAGGTGGCGCTGCACCGAAGGAATTCTGCAGAGCTAGTGCTCATGTCGTTTTTACGAAACCGTCCTCTCCAGAGGACCTACATGCCGCCGAGATCGCCGGGGCCGGGGGGCTCAGGCAGTGCCTCCCGCACCCCCTCGGGGTCCCCTTCGACTCGTAGGCCCTGTCGCTTTCTATCTCAGGCCGTGGGGCATCGTGTAATTTGTTTTATTTGCTTCTTTTCCTTCTCTTTTACCCCAAATTGTCCATCTATGTCTGAGTCTCAAAGTACGTAAGATCTAAGTTCTTTTCCCAGAAGGTTCATTTTATACATTACCCGAATTCTTGCGATCTCTGGAATTGCAGAATCCATCCCTAGGATTCGGAGATCCAGCGGTAGATAAGTCGAGGAGTTACTGTATTTACAGTAAGTCTCAGTGAGTTTACTTGTTTGCGTCTGAAATGACATTTCTTCTACATGTAATTTGATTGTAACTTAAAGGTATTCTGAAAGTAAGAAAGAGATGTGTGCTTTAGTTTGGTCCTTTAATTTTTTGGTAATCGGACTTGTAAAAATTTGTTTATTTTAATCAGTTTCAAGTATACAGTACATTGGTTAGACATCTATGTCGTTCATAAAACAATCCCCCCAATTGCTCCCTCCCTCCCCTGGCCCTCCACCTGGCCGACGTATTAACAGTGACTCATTCCCTCTGCTGTGCTCCCCATCCCCGAGACCATCCATCAGCTACTGATTTGTACTTCTTTAACCCTTCACCCCATTATCTCCGCCCCCCAAACTCCCTTCCCCTCTGTCCATCACCAAATTGTCCGCTATATCTGTGAGCCTTTTTATGATTAGTTTGTTCTTTTTATTCCTTAGATTCCAAATATAAGTGAAATCACATAGTGTTTATCTTTCTCTGTCTGACTTACTTATCTTCTAGGTCCATCAAGGCAATGTCTTTTTCCATCCTGTTATCATTTTCCTGTTTTTGATACATGCTTTTTCTTCTTAAGTCCCTCCGACATTTCCTGTAATACTGGCTTAGTGGTGATAAATTCCTTTAGCTTATCTTATTCTGGGAAACTCTTTATCTGTCCCTCAATTCCAAATGATAGCTTTTCTGGGTAGAGTAATCTCGGTTGTAGATCCTAGGTTTTCATCACTTTGAATACTTTGTGCCAAGTCCTTCTAGCCTACAAAGTTCCTATTGAGAAGTTGCTTTTCTCTTGCTGCTTTTAAGATTCTCTCTTTGTATTTAACATTTAGCATTTTAATTATGATGTGTCTTAGTGTGGGCCTCTGTGGGA
>NW_006429894.1:1893623-1904925 GCF_000325575.1 Pteropus alecto
TATCAATGCTGTATTTCCTGAACACCTATTTTAGTTCAAAGAGTTGAGTATAATGAGCGCTGTGAATATAAATGTCTTTTTTTTTTATTTGAATCACGAACTTGTAAAAAGAATATACAAAAACAAGTGTCTCCAATGCTCGTCTGAGAGCTGCCTTAAAGCACGGCCTCTCGGCTCTTCCCCACTATAAGAAAGTCATAATACAAGCAGTTGCTTTAGGGGATGATGAGCAGCTCGGCTGACTAAAAGGTATTTCAGATTTTATATAAAAGGCCATCTTTCTAGAAGCAACCCATTCACTTTCTTGCCCCCTGTGTTCTTGTAAAAAAAAAACAAAAAAAAAACAACGTTCATGTTGGCTTTTAATGATTGGTATCTGAAAAACGTCAAAACATTGATTCTCAGTTGTAAGTTTCTTGTCATAGATTAATCAAGATTGAACATCTGTGGTAGAGCATTTCTTTCACTTTTTTGTTGCTGGTTTTTTTTTTTTTTTTTTTTTAACTCTCAAGAAGGGCCCTTGGGACACGCGGCCCCTCGCCATTGATGGTTTGATTGCTAAGATCACCCACAGCTTCAGAGGGGTGCGAAGGAAGGAAATTGCTTTCTTTGTCAAGGTGTTTTCAATTCAATTCTCACCCATTAGCCCTGTTTGGTTAAGTTTGGAATTACTCTATCAGGTGATTGATGAAGGTTTTCATTTTATCGTAATAGGTCTTGTTTAAAAGAAATAGAAGTAGCAAAACGATATCTCTAAACAACCTGGATTATATTTTAAGGATCTTCGAAGTTCCGTTTTCATTACCTTAGCTAGAATTTGCTTACCTATGAGCAAAAAGAGTTTCATTGTTTTGAGTCGTGATGCTAATTTTAGATTATTCTGGGAACACACATCTAGAAAGGCTAGAATTATCTATTAAATTGCTTTTATGCTTTGAGTTTCGAAAGCACCAAAATAATTTTAAGAGTTGTTTGACTATCCACACGATTCCTTAAAAGATCAAAATATTTAATTTTGAACCTCATCAACTGTAAATGTTTAAAGAAAATTTTAAGAACTATTTTAAAGGGTAGCTTTGACAATTTTAAGTGTTTTAACAAAGCTGTTGCTGCGAATGTGTTTTTTTTTTTTGCCTCTGTTTAATGCCATGTATCAATTATTTACAGATCCAGTGATTCTGTGGAAATTCCCAGAGGACTTTGCAGACCAGGTTAGAACCATGTAATTTTTACAAAACATTTAAAATTGGGGTATTACGATTATTACTACTGTTACTGCTACTACTGCTACCGCCCATGAACCGCTATAAATATTTTCTCTCGGTCAGCTCCGAGCGGAAAAGCCACGTGTGCAGAATATACGTGGGAAATCTGTAAAGTCACCGAGTCGCCGGGTGATGAACAAGCCCTTCTATTAAAACTAATGGGAACCGAATGTTTTCAGTTTCAACGTGTTTCCGTACTCTTTTTAATCTATCTGCGGAGTGTGTACTTGGAAACATGATATATTTCCCCGTCAGAAAGTCCTGACAATACCCTACTTTGTTGAGCCCCCTATTATGTCGGTCTATTTGGAAGTAAGTAGTAAGTGCTGTGAACCGGCCATCGGTTCTCTCTCCGTTACGGTGATGTCTGAATCATTTACGCATACACACTGAATGGACAACTGTTTCTTATTTTTAAATAGTTTTATGTATAGCTTTGTTTTCTTAAGAGAAAATGGAGTGAATTTATTCCGTTTGTATTTTACAGTCTTCTATAGTTTGTGTAGTATGGCCAAAATGGATTATGTAAAAAGAAAAAAAATCTTTGCAAATTCATAGTATAGATTTCTCATTCTGAAGTGAATTATATAATATATGGTTAACATTTTCTGCAAATTTAAATGTTGATGGAAGAAAGCCCTTTGGGGGGGGGTGGAGAAAATGATGAACAGGTTCCTTTTCATCGTCTACAAAGAAATCATCACTTAAAGTTCTGAAAGTAGCGTACGACCGTGAGTGCAGCTCACAGATGTGATTTCCATAATTCTTATAATTTACAAAAATGGAAGCTGATAGAGTCTTTGTTGAAAGCAGTTCATTCAGAAGCAATCATGCACACTCGTGATTTCGAGATATGCGGAAGAAGAATTTTCTTCACGTGGAAGTTGGTAAACCAGACTGGGAAGTCCCCTGAAAATGCGGTGTCCTGGGCACGGCATAATCCATGACTGTTGTCTGGTTCCACTGTCGTTAACGAGAGGGCGTGCGCCTCCGTCTGTTCTTAGCCCTGTGGAGAAAGGAGAGGTTTGGAAGTATGTCACGTGTGCGCAGATGACATACACAAGCGGCTTCTTTCCACCTGTCCCCACATCACGTGTCCTTAGCTGCTCATTTTACCACTTGGAAGCTCCTCCTTCTCGTCATCTTCTCAAGTCCCCCTCATCCAATGACGTGACAACGAACCTGTCCAGGTCTTGGTGTGCGGCTGCCCCCTCTTGAACCGCCCCCGAGGATTCCCGGGTGGCCGCAGACCCCAGGGTTAGGCAGCGTCCTGATCCGGCTTGGCTTCGGGGGCTTTGGTGACGCCCGCTGCTGTCCCTCTCCAGACCGATGAGCTGGGGACGGGGATTTTCCAGTCGGGGCTGGAATGTCGCTTTGTTTCTGTGTCCGCGAGGGTACGGTGAGCCCTCGCATACTCAGGAAAATGCAAAAGGGAGCCACATGTCCCGGCGTGGCCTTTGGGATCCCAGGTCCTAGCCGTTCAGAGAGGCTGGTCGAGGGCTGGAGCTGGAAGGGGCTTTGCGAGCCACGATGTCTCATGACTGGACTTTAAACCTAAAGAAACCGAACTCCACGCGGGGCGGGAACCCAGCCTCGGGCCTTGGAGGGCGGTTCTGCTCCGCGCTTCTCGGTGACTGTTCCGAATACTGCAGGTGACGCAAGTATTCTGTGGACATGTCCCATTCTTCCTACCTTTTATTGTCTCCCATACTGACTGGTTCTTCCCCTACGGCCTTTCCCCGGGGCCCGAGACGGCTTCAGTGGTAATAATTCTCAGACGGCTCTTCGCTTGGCGCTCGGCGTGTCCTGGCTCCCGTGCCAGGCGCTTTACGCGCAGAGCCCCATTTCTCTCCCAGTCCCCCCAGCATCCCAAAGCCGGGTAAGGAAACTCCCTGGGGTCACACTGCTTGGGACGGGGTGCACTGAGACCGGAAGGCAGCTTGGCCTCACGCAAAAGCATGAGCTATTCATGATCGTTAAGCTCCGGTGTTTTTTCTGCTTGAAATACTGATCTAAATCCTACTCACTTATTTGAGCTCTTAAAAAAAAAAAAAGTTGATCATCACCGTGTTTCCCTCAGTATCTTTGTAATTTGAAAGCAGTTATTTAAGACAAAGAAACAATCTCAGTCCCGTCTATTTTTGTCCCTATCGAATTTACTCTGCACAGCGCTGTGGTCTCGAAGGCAGAAGAAGGGTCTCCCTACGAGGCACGTGCTGCTACCCCTGTCGCAGGTCCCTGACCATGTGATGGGCCGTTTCCCCTGTTCCCACGCTGGCCCTTTCAGCCCTCACGAAACCACTGGGAGTTAAGGGACCGCTGTCACCCCTACTTCGCGGATGGAGAACCGGAACTGCAGGGTACTTAGTGGCCGAAGCCACACAGCCAGAAAGGAGCGGGCCATCGCTCCCAGCCGGACGGAGCGGCTCGGGGTCGCCGTCCTGAACCTTAGCAAACTCAGCATCCCAGTCCTGAAGTCTTAGCAAACTCAGGATCCCAGTCCTGAAGTCTTAGCAAACTCAGGATCGCAGTCCTGAATCTTAGCAAACTCAGGATCGCAGTCCTGAATCTTAGCAAACTCAGGATCCCAGTCCTGAATCTTAGCAAACTCAGGATCGCAGTCCTGAATCTTAGCAAACTCTGTTGTCCTCGTTGACACCTTCGAGAAGAGCTCAGCCTCCTTAGCGGGACCCAGCTCCTCATTTCCAGTCCTTCGTTTACACCCCGAGCCTCGTATTTGTCTATCTCCTTTTCCCTCTTTGGTAAAAAAAAAAAAAAAAAAAAGTCTGTGTTTCATAGCGAACGTCGGTTTCCATTATGTACCGTTCATTCCCATTCTCTCCGTGAACGTCTGAGTCTTGCTGTCTGAAATGCTGATCTCCTGCTCCCACCCTCGTTTCTGTCTCGGCTTAGAGGTCATTTCCTCCAAGAAACCTTTTTTAATGTCCCAAGTCTGGATCGAATGGACCTCCTGGGAGTTCCCTCAGCATTTTATGTCTCCCGCATTATGGCCCTTATTAGATCTACCATCTCTTCCCTTTCTGTTTGCCCCATTAGACGAGATGTCTCTGAGACTAGCATTGAAGAATAATTTTTAAAAGAAGATATAATTATGACTCTAATACCAATATGCATAAGATTTTATTTTTGTTGAAGTTTTTTTTTAACTCGTTAGCTAATGAGGGTACCGGTAAAATATTACAGCCTGTTCAAAGGAATGTTCAAAGCACCACAATTATATGGATAAGTCAGGAATGCTCTAATAAATTTACAAACAGACGCGACAGTGGCTTCTTCGCATGGAGGCTGAGGGAGGAGGGAAATCAGTCAGGCCTCCGTCAGGGAGTGTTTGACGGTGCCTTGTCCTCCATCGAAGCCAACCTCTTGCGACCATGATACTATCAAAGAAAGATGATTCCAGATTAAAAATAATAAGACAAGTCCCATCAGAGTCAGCCCAGTTGTTTACACAGGAGCAGCAAGAGTGTTAATCCAGCCTACAAGCCTCTGCGAATTTCCTCTGCGTGTCTGTCATCTGCCAGAGGCTACGTCGACAAAATTATCTTCTTTCTGGAAGTTGTCATGAGAAATTTCAGATTGGGCTTTTCAAAAGCCCGTTATTTACTAAAGCCAGGAAACCAAGTCCAAGAAAACCTCCTCCGCAGACTTTTTGTGTATGACCTATGCCTCTGGTGAATTCTTCCCAAGGCTCACGGTGTTTGCTGAGGTTCCCAGCCCGTGAGGGAGGGGCCGCCTGCTCGTCTGTAAGGCTGGGCCCCGTTGGCCCGGCCATCAGGCTGCTCTTCCCGAGAAGGCCTCGTAGGCTGCATAAGGACAGCTTGGCTTTGCTCCTCGCATGTGCCTCAGTGTGATGATCAGACAAGGATCTTCCTCAGATACGACCCTTTAAGTAAGGCCTTGATTGTGTAATCAATTTTTTCCAGTTACATCCTGGTAAAATGAAAAACGGATGGTTAAAAATTGACCTGACGCAAATAACAATATTGTCATGAGAAGTATAAGGGACTTAGGTAAGAGTTTCTGGATTTGGGGAGAGAATGAATCGGCGAGAATCACACATAATTTTAAAATGTTCAGTTTATAGAAGCAGAGCTTACTACATTGTTGTGGGTACAGACAGCTCAGGAATGAGACAAAGAGCTTCCTTAGATGTCCCGGAAACAGAACATTAAAACAGCAGCAACAATATCCCAAACAGTAAAATTTCCCTCATTGGTTTATTCAATACGATGCAATTCATTTTCCTTCTGCCGGACCCTGGCTTGACGGTGTCACGAGACTTTCTGCTTCTTGACTAAAATGCGTCTTCGCAGTCCTGACCCAGGCCACCGGAGTGGCCTGAAGTCTATCTGAGTGACGTCCGCTGACAGGCCTGTCACCCCAGTCTCGTCTCTGAAGTGTCAGTGGTTCGGAACACCTGATACAACCCTTTCCACGAGGCTCCGAGACTGACCCACTTAGTATCAGAAACAAAACCGAACTGTAGGTCGGTGACAGAGACTTCACGTCTCCGGTTAATTTATTACTGGTAGTTTTCAAATGTGAGAGGTCTGTCGAGGTTTCACGATAAAAATAAAACATGGGAAACGAAATTTGGCTATTGCTCTTGTATGAAAAATGAAAATAATAGGGCCA
Source organism: Pteropus alecto (assembly GCF_000325575.1). Classification (NCBI taxonomy): domain Eukaryota; kingdom Metazoa; phylum Chordata; class Mammalia; order Chiroptera; family Pteropodidae; genus Pteropus; species Pteropus alecto. The sequence continues at coordinate 1,899,545 of NW_006429894.1, forward strand.
TTCAAAAAATTTTAGATAAAATATGTCCAAGAGCAGTGAGTAAGCCTGTTCTCAAAGGAGTCAGAGTTATATCTGAGTTATAAAAATGGGTCGAACAAAATTTCTACAGAGGAAAAATCTTGAGGTATGACATACAGTGATCCTGAGACATACTATAGCAAGAATATTCCAAGACTATCGAGTGAAGAGATTTAGTATGTCTGGAATAAGACCTAGATAAATGTGTTCGTGTAGTAGAAATTCATGGCCAAGCCTCATGTGCAACCCCAGCCGAGAAGATGCCAAGCATTTAAAACAGAGAGGTGAGCTTATGGCCAAGTAAACACATTCAATAATAACAAGTTATAACTGAAAATATTATATTAACATTGCCTAATATCCTCAAAGCATGGCTAGGACTCTGATAAGTATAAGAAAACAGAACTATTTCATAAGGTTTTTGATCATTGTTTTCCTGTAAAGTAAAACATATTTTGGATTCTAAGAACTTCTCATAAAGCATGTGATTTCTGAAATATTCCCATTTATAAAATTTACGTATACGGACTTAACCTGGGGCAGGCCAAGTACCTTTTCTGATCTGCCAGCTTTTCGTATGTAGCCCTTATAATAATAACATCGAACAAACCAAACTATTTCCAGCATCTCATTATAGAAGATAAGAGAGCGTACCCCGGGCGTGTTTGATACTTTTCCATATTCAGGGTCTGAGTTTGGGAAGGCAAAATTCGAAAAAGTGTTAGAAGGTTTGGGTGTTCAAGATGGAGTCCATACATGCCTAAGAAGCAACAACTTGTTCATCCGTTTGATCAAAGTGGCAATAAAACCTTTAAACATAAATATAGACAATAACATGATTGAAGAGTTCTTTCACGAATGAGGAACTTCTGTGCTTCTCTCCCCCCTCCCCTTAAATAACAAAAAGACATACTAAAGTCAGGATTAAGTACATTTATTCCGTTAAGACAGAATTTTGGCTTCTTGGAGGCATACAGAGGCAAGAATAACCTTTCATATTGTTACCATATAAATAATAGCTTTTGACCAGTGTCATTAAGTCCCAAGAATATAGAAGTAACAATCACAATAACAAAAAGCGCAAGAATTGGTGTTTCAGGACAAAACTATTTGAAAACAAAAGCGGTCACACACTTGTATTTATCTGACACAATTGTTTCTAATGTAGTCTTAACCACTCATCCTAGTTATTACTTGTAAACTAAGTAACTAACTTCTGTTTCACAGAAGAAAAAACGCTGAGGGGGGGTGGGTAACAGAGCTTCTTGTCCCCCACAAGCATTTTAACAGACCACCACGCCTCGTGGATACCCATGACGTGACTTTCTAAAGTCGCACATCCCATTAATTTCCTCGTCAAGTGGGGTAAGTGGACCCGTTCGCTGACATGACCCAAAGGTATTGACCTTTCTACAGCACACAAAAATAAGAAGTCTGCAGACTGAAATTTTGTGCTTCATAGTCAATATTTCAGTATTCTATCTTCGAAATGATCTGGGTACCCAATGATTAGATGTTAATGAACTCAATTTACTGCGAGCCGAGGGTTTAGGCGACATGAAGATTTAGTAGGTCTACCGTTTACGATGAGCATCTGGCTTGCGTGTTCCTTCTTTCTTTTCACATGTCTGTAAAAGGTTAAACAATTAAAAATCAATATATATTGACGACCTAGTATGTGCTCCCATGCTAAGTGAAAATGCATTTAGAAACGCTTTGAGAAAAGTGCATGTCACATAATTATTTTTAATTGCAACAATAATAAAAATTTCGTTAAATAATGAAATCTTGGTAGAAATGATCAGTAAACACGTTGAATTAGAATTCTAAGAGTGACTAGTAGTAAGAAACTATGTATTATACAATAATAGAAGTGAATTTTAAATCTTACCCTTTAGCTGTATCTTCATTGGTCTTTTGTAACTGCATGTAGCCAGATAGTTAGCTGATCCCAAAACAAATGTACTCAGCACTATATACAATTCTTTTTTTTTTTTTTTTGAATGTTCAATGATGTCTAATGCTTGATCTGCATGGTTTAGGAAGAATGCCTATTCTTTAAAAAAATTTTTTTACACATTATTTTTTAAATAGTTTTCTTTTAGTGATTTTTAAAGAGATAGATTTGGTCAGAATGAATAAAGACTTTAATGATTTAATCGAGGTAGATTAATAGCTAGACATTTAAAATTTTTGTTTCTTGCATCAGTCATGAAGATCTAAATTATTTGAAAGTAATTTCTTAAATCTTAGTACTTTCAAAATAAATATTTAAATGTTTGTGTCTATGTATTTTAAAAACTATTTTTGTTGTCTGTTTGGACTCGATTGTCATTTTTAACTACCAGCTGATCATATCAGACACAGAAAAAAGCCAAAATCATTTAGCTGCATTCTATACCAACTCCTGTTTTTCCCAGTGGAAAGAATTACATGTCTTGAGCCAGTTTTTGAGTTGTGATGGTTAATTTTTTTTTTCATTACCCCTATGAATACATATACATGACATAAGAACACATATTTGTAAGACAAATGGACTTTTAAATTTTTAATTAAAGTTTTGTAAAGGTGAGAGAATTGTATCATGACAGCACTTTATTTCACACCCCAAACATTTTATCAGTGATCTATCTTAATGACCCTAAGATATCAGTTATATTTATCAGTTTGGCATGTAGATACATATAGTGTTAACTTTTTTTGAATATTCTTGTGTCTAAAAATGAAGAATCAGAACAGAACATTATACGTGGCAAGCATATGGGAAAGTGCTTAAAATTAATAAGATTTTCATCATAATTATACATTTCTCCCTATTCATCTTTCTTTACATGAACAAGATTTCTTTTGTAGATGCAGTGTTAGGAATCTCAAGCCAAAATGTGATTATGTTCTTATTTTAACTTCAGTCCTGTCTTACATTGTCTACTTTTAAAATTTAAATTTATTGCAAACAGGGAAACTAATTTGGAAAAAGAGTGATATTAGAAATTTTACTTTAAAGCTGAGGCATTTATTAGAAAACAGAACTCTGCAACCTAGCAAACTCCTATTGAAAAGAATATTTTTGCATACATTTTAGATAGCAAATTTGAAAGCCCCTGAAAAAAACGACCTTATTTTCCTGCCAAAGGGCGAACAGGTTTTACTTAAATGAGCTCTTAGAGGGGAGGTTTTTATTTATTTTTATGGCAGTGAAATTATCATAACTATGCAAATGGTTCACATCAATGCTGGAACGTCTCGCATTATTCAGCAGCCTATAGAAATTAAATAATAGATAATAACGGATTGAAAGAGATAAATGTGGTTTCACAAAAACTTACTTTTCGTTGATCAGTAAACACTTGACCAAAGTAAATTTGGGATTTAGTCCTATAAAGGGCTCTGAATCTTTGAGAGAAAGAGTTGAAAAATAATTTTTTCAAGATGACATAACATAGGCTGATGAATCAGAAGCAATTCTGCAGACAGGAGGAAAAAAAATATATATATATCAAATATAGGGGCATGAAAGTCTCTCTGCCAGTTCAAAATGTCACATTTCAAAATTCTTCTTTTAATTTTAGTTAAAAAGAAGTTAAAATTTGTTAACTATGAAACAGAGGGTAGAAACAACTATAATGACACGTTCGGGTATTACTTGATGGAAAAATTAAAATCTTTCAAAATCGGCACAGTCAATATTAATTGCTTATTATAACTGCTTATGAATTGCTTATTATAACTGCGTACTGCTGAATGGGAAATGTCTTTTTAGGAATAGGTAAGGGAGAGTAAGTCGAGGGAGCCTTGTGGGTCACGAGAAATCAGTTAACTACCCACAAATCGCCACGGCGCCCTACGGTTTAGTGATCCCCCCTCCCCCGCCCCCGCCCAGTACATTATTAATGGATAAGCTCTTTGAAATTAATGTTGCCTGGCTGTTTACTCCTGTTTAAAATTTAAGCCTGAAACGCAGTTGGGGAGAGCAAGTCGATATGAAGGCACTGCACTCTCAACATGTCGAAGTTTAAAAAATATCCTCTGTGAGCTGAGAGCGTTGAACTTGATCAACATATGGCACCGGCTCGCCTTATCCCCACCCGTTCCTTTGTCGTCTTGTTATTGTTATAAGGCTTAATGGCAGTTGTAAGCCACAGTTCTGGATGTGGGGGTTAGTCCACCCCGGGGGATGCAGGGAGGAAACAGCACTGTGGATTATGGAAATATGGATTGATCTAAAGAGAGACCCCTTGTAAAAGAACGGGGCTCAAAGGAAAGCTAGGAAAACTGATGAAAAGATGACGGGATATGATGTGAAAACGATCATCTGAAATCTTTCCCTCCCAGCTGCTGCGTTGGGGAGGAAAAGAATGCATTTGTATGGTGAGGGAGAGTTAAAAGAGTCCAGATTAATAGCATTATTTACTAGATGTATTTTCATTTCGAGTGAGATAAAATATGTACATTGTAATAGACTTTGCATAATCGAGAGTTTTAAAATGTCGAAGATGTAATGTTAGGCACGATATTCCGCAGGAATATTTCCAGTAGTACCAACATTTGATTAATGTTTGGCCTTTAAATAGACGTAGTTTCAGATGGTGTCTTATAGAATCGTACACTTAAAACCTGTATACTTTTGTTAGCCAACGTCACCTCGATCATTTAATATACTTTAAAAAATAGATGTAATTTCAAAAATTACCTTCGTGGTTGTCCTATTTAACTAATTGTGAATACGACGTCTGACATAGGAATTATTTTGTTACTTTTAGAATTTAGTTTATTCTAATACATAGTTACATGCTTATCCATATGTATTTTTTCAAACGAGTGACAACATTGCCACTTTTCTTGGGAAGCCAGGACTAAGTGGTAACAGATATCATTATCCTTAGCCCGTTTGCCCAGAAAAGACAACGATGCAGCCTGGTGGTCATTTTTGCGAACGCAGACACAAGGTCCCCGTGCATTTAACTAGCATCCGATGCCTCGTGTACAGTGAAGGGAAGTTCTTGCCTGATTCTAATGCTTGGACGAAGTCGGCCTGGGAAGGAGTTAGCGTGAGGGCGTCGAGGGGAGATGGGGGGGGATCCTAATCTGGGGGAGGGGACTGACGCTCCAGATGCGCTGGGTAGTCTGGTTGGGACATCTTCCAGGTAGCAGGAAGCCCGTGACTGGAGGGGAGAGGGTGAGACACAGTTTCACACAGTAGGTGACCAGCCGAACCGGGTTCGGACCTCGCATCCGGCTGGAGAACCCCGAGTTTTATCCCGTATGTGTAGCAGTGAGGTTAGATTTCCCCTGGGGAAGTGAGGGCTGAAGACAGAACCCTGGATGAGTTGTAAAGTGGCCCGGGAAGGAACGACAAGCCACAG
>NW_006429894.1:1904970-1918029 GCF_000325575.1 Pteropus alecto
TGCCAGGTTATGGGGGGGGGCGAGGGACAAGGTCAAGGTGGAGATCGCTTCGGTTTGAATCCCACACGTTTCATACATGATCAACACCGAATCATCACGTTGATTAAGTGAGTGAATGAGATGTCACACATTGCAGACAAGTCAAATATGATAATGGCCGGAGAGGGGCTGCAGACGTGGGAATAGAGGTCACAGCAGACCGAGACTCACCAGCAAGTCACATCAGAGACTTGCTGAAGGTCCGTCAGACTTTCACAAAAAAATGGCAGTGAAAGGAAGAAGTATTTTAGTTCTACTGCGTAGTTGACCAAAAGTCGAATCTAACTTTACAGAATTTACCTTAGTCTGTTTTTACAAATAAGTCGCTCCTGTTTTTTTAATCACTCCTCGTTTTCCACATATCCTAGCACAATACTATATTGTAAAGAATAAACAGAAGGTATGGGATGACTTATTCAAGAGAATTCATTCTTAACCGAGAAAGTTTATCAAATACATAATGTACGTATGCTTTCTGGTTTATTTAGTAAAATCTTTTGCAAGAGACTCAGGAAATTGTGTTTTCTCTTTAAGGTCATTTCTGCTAAAGTGGACTAGCCTAGGAGTGACCAAAACCCGTTGCTATTTGGTGAGACCTGTTTGGTGGCTTTCTCTGTGAAAAGAACCAGTGTTTGCTGTTCAGTTTCTCATAGACAGGCTTCTGCATTACAAGAGCTAAGACCGCACTTGGCACCTTTATTTATAATCTCAGCAAGAGCCAGAGATTACGTCAGCGGGGAGTGTGAACGAAATTTTTATTCCAGGAGGTGGGTGTGCTGTAAAGGGTGGGGCGGGCTAAGTTTGCAAAATAATAGCTCACGGGATTCCTATTTAGGATTTCAAGAAACATTCCTTCAAACCGCTTGCGGCTTGAAATTTAATTGTAGTTTGACCTACCAAAAATAATGAGTGCGTAACTTCTTTTTTTGTAAAAGAAATACCTCGTGTCATTTAGGATAACCTAAAAACAAGTCAGAACTCCTGGATTCTTGCTTTTTTTGGTCCTGCCTGCCGACCGAATCTGAGTAAGGTTTTAATTACTGAGTACTTAGTTTCCTGCTTTAAATGGAAGGGGATAAAAATGCCTAGCAAACTTCTTCGACTAGAATTGCTCAAGGCCAACCTGACCCCTGGGTGCTCACCGGCCAAGCACCGTAAACACATAGCCAGGGCTGGCCCGCGGGTCCCAGTCTGAGCCTAAGATAATGACTCTCCCACCCCCACGTTCCTGACCTTGTTTAACCTCATCCTGCCTGCGTTACTCCAGTATTATTTACTCGTTCTGCTATGACCCTGGTTCTGCTGTGATTCTGTTTCAGATTTTAAACAATATGCTTCAGATTTAATTGCTGGGAATCTTGCTCCTCCGTGAGAAAGAATCAGCTTCAGCCTTAATTTTTAAGTCTGCTATTGGAAAGGAGTTGGGTGTCTGCTGTTACTGTAGGTCTAATATTCTCAGTAGTAGTAAACGAGCATAGATATGAGCAAAGCTTTGATTTTTTTGGCCTCGGTACTTCATTTCAAGGGACTAGAAGAACCTCGATGCCATATTATCTCATCTCTCCTCCCATGATTCCTCCACATGCTGGCGTCTTTTATTCTCTTTTAGGCCAGGTTTAACTTTGGTTCTGAAGCGTTAATTGTATAATCTTGACTCTTCATGTAGATGGACAACATCCGCCATATAGAGAGACCAAGTAGGCATCAGATTTAGGCCTCTGCTGATTGGAACCTACGTGAAAACAGAGTGAGGAAAATACACAGGGTGGGGAATAATGGCCGGAAGCTGCAGCCTGAGTTCAAATCCCGACTCTGACATTTATTTGCCGGCCGGATGACTTTGGATAAGTTACATATTCTTTCTGCCCTGCTCCCCACCACCCCCGCCCCCCGCCACATATCAAAGGGACTAACACACGGGTAGGAATTAAATGAGATAATATACAAGCAAGCAGAGCCCTAAGTCACAGTCGCTCGAACCGTGTTCCAGGGCCTCACCGGCTCTGACGGTGCTAACACTGGTGTCCCTTCGCCTGACCTCGAAGAATGTTTCCTCAGAGTGGGGCACCCATGCCGGGCTCCGGTAGGCATTAGGAAGACTCCAAAGTTGAATAAATCCTCCAAGATTTTGGAGATTTATTTGTTCCAGTTGAACACGCCAGTTGTAACAACTAGGACTTTCCGGTTCGCGACGAACTTCATTGATCTCTGATTGATGACATATGGATCATTGATCGTTGATCGATGACATATTGCGCAGATAACAGCACAATTGGCTGCATATTCCACAGCCTCTATCTTGATACAAGTCATTAGAAGAATAAAGATACGTTTCATCATCGTACGAGGAAACTGAGTGATTTTATAACTCGGGAATATTATAATAAGGTTGCTTGCCTAGCGGAGTATAAAATATGAAGAAGAATATCGATCTCTCATAACAATGAACAGCAAAATGGTCACAGCTCTTAATTGCTCTCCTCTTTTATAACCGGTGCTGTGCCCTTTGTTGGTCTTAATCTAGGCCAGATCCTTCCTGCAGAGTGACGGCCATTTTATCCGTCTACCTCCTGGATGGCTTCGTCTTCGCTGCACAGTACCTTAGTTCTGTGCCCTTCTCTGCATTCCGGCCATGACTTTCTTACTTTAGGCCACCAGCACGCTCCTGGATTATCGCGGAAGCCTCCCGTCTGATTTCCCAGTCTGCAGTCTCATCTTTCCGAATCCATGCTCCATTTTATAGCCAGGGTGATCTTTCTAAAATTCAAACCCTTCCTCGTTTCAAACCTTTCAAAGCTTCCCTGTTCTTCTTAGGTAGGGTGATCATGATTTGTTATCAAACGGAGATACTTCTCTATTAAGTGACTATGGACTGATGATTCACATCTGGTGTAACTCAGATGTCAAGTGCCCGATGAAATGAGTTTTGACTCACACGTACACCTCTGAACTCACTTTCCTTTAAAGATATAGACTATATTTCTGTCATTCCAGAGAGTTCCCTCTTGATGCTTCCTGGTTACTCCCTGTGCCCCCTACCTCGCCCCCACAGCCTCAGACTCCCACTGTTCTGAGTTCTGTTATGATAAATTATAATGATCGATTTGTGGAAGTTGAACCATCCTTGCGTCCCTGAATAAATCCCACTTGATCACGGTGTACAATCCCTCGAATGAATTGTCGAATTCAGTTTGTTAACATTTTGTTTAGGATGTTCGCATCCATGTTTATTAGGGATTTTGGCCTGTAATTTTCATTTCCCATGGTGTCCATGTCTCGTTGCAGTATTTGGGTAATGCTGGCCTCATAAAATGAGTTTAATCCATAAAATGATTGAAGCCATCTGGTCCTGGACTTCTGTTTGTTGGGAGTTTTTGATGATTGATTCAGTTTCCTTATTAAGTATTCTGTTCAGATTTTTTATTTTTTCATGATTCAGTCTTAGAGGATCTTACAGTTCTAGGAATTTATCCATTTTTTCTAAGTTGTCTAGTTCGTCAGCATATAATTACTTGTCTATAGTAATCTTTTATGATTCTTCGTATGTCTGTGCTCTCCACTATAATAGCTCCTCTTTCATTTCTGATTTTATTTATTTGAGCCCTTTTTTTTCCTTGATGAGTCTAGTTAAAGGTTCGTCAAGTTTGTTTATGTTTTCAAAGAACAAGCTCTTATTTTCGTTGATCTTTTTGATTTTGGAAGGGGTAGTCTCTAGTTTATCTTCACTTTTATCATTATCATTTTCTTCTACTAACTTTTGGCTTCGTTTTTCTTTTTGTAGTTGTTTTAGGTGGAGAGTTAGGTTGTTTGAGATTTCTCTTGTTTCTTGAAGTAGGTCTGTGTCCTTGCGAACTTCCCTCTTAGAATTGCTTTTTCCGCATCCCACGGGTTTTGGTATGTCATAGTTCCATTTTCGTGCATCTCAAGGTATTTTTTTTTAATTTCCCCTTCGATTTCTTCATTGATTCTTTGGTTATTCAGGAGCGTGTTGTTCAATCTCCACATATTCGTTATTTTTCCAATTTTCTTTTTGATTTCTAGTTTCACATCATTGTGGTCAGAAAATAAAAAAAAAAAATCTTTCCTAGTGTGAGCCACTGTGCCAAAGATGGGGTTCTCAGCTCGTCTCTGCCTCTCCTACCTGTCTCGATGCCGCCCTTGACCCTTTGCCGGGGGGCTGGGGGGAGCTGTTCAGCTGGTTGACGGTAGTGTTTCAGAGCAGACCGCTTCATGGGCAGCTGTAGATCTGGAGTGTCTGTGAGATGAGCAGAGTTTAGTACCTTCCTATGCTGCCATCTCAGGCCACCCCCTCCCCAGGCCTTTCAAATGCTTCTCTCTATTTTAAATGAAGGAGAGAAATGTACTCTGCCTTTTATTTGCAAAGTAAACTACCCATCTAATGGTAAATATACATATTTTTTTTGTAACATCACTCTGCATGCCTTCGAATCTGGGCTTTTTCGTTGGTGGTAGGTTAAACTGAAGCGATAGTTTGTAGACTGCGGAGATCTCATCACCCGACTTAAGACCAGTACGTGTACAACCAAAATCCTTGAAATTCATATGTCAACAGCACAGTTCTTATCCTAGCAGAATAGATTTGCTTTATGACGGTTATTTATATCTTCTAATGATTAAAATTCATTTTTAAAGTTTGATACTGAAAAATAACTCAACCTGAGTTAATCATCTAAACAGTTTCTGTGTCGGAATTCAGTCTTACGGTGCTTTCCCAGCTGAAGGAGGAAGGGTGGAGGAGAAATGTATTTCTGATTGAAATATTACGTGAAAGTCAAAGCCAAGTAAAACACCACAGTGGGCTCCGTTATTGACAGTTATTCCTTGACTTGAAGTTAAAATATATCCTCTAAGTTTAAACAACTTCTTAAAAACACGAGAAGCTGTTTAAAGAGGCTCTGTGCAATTTGCCATATCATAATGTAATTCTTTCTCTTAATAAAATGCATCCTGATTGAATCACTCCGAGTATGGCGGCGTTTCCCTTGACAATTTGAGACATCTTGGGGTGCCCCTGGGAATTTGAACATCTCAGGGCGCAGCGTGGGGGCCAGTTCTGCACCTCACTGCCTGCTGATGACCAAGCAGCTCTATGCATCTTTCTTTTGAGAAAAAGGAGGTTTATTATTTTCCTACGTAAAGCACAAGTGGATTGAATGAATACGTGGTATTAATTCTTATTTATTTGGGGAGATAATTTTTAAAATTAAGTCATCATCTTTTTAGAAATCTACGGCCTTTGTGAAAAATTAAGTTAAAACTGACGAGCAGCCCCCTCGTCGTTATAAAATGATTCTGAAGTGTTATTCAAATGAATACAATTACGGGCATTTGAAAACTGTCCTTTGAGTATTGTGTTATATCTTCCCTGAGAACTTTGGTGTAAATTTAATTCTTATCTGATTAAAATTGTCGCGAGGAGTCGTAAGAAAGGAAACATTGATACGTCACTCAGGCTTCTTTGTGATCACGTGTGTCGTGGGGAGTGGAAAGTGAGTGGATTTGAAACCCGAGTTTTCCTGAGCGCAGGTAACTGGCTCCCTGGCCAATGATTAGTTCAGAAGTGACTTTGACTTTGTGGCTAATGAGACATAAAGGGAAGTCAGCCGGCGGGGCTTCTGGGGAAGATTCCCTCGCTGAAGAAAAGGGACTCCCAGAGAGAGATGCTTCTTCCACTGGGTGTGCTGTGTCTTCGTGTCATGTGCTCAGCTCTGGCAGCACATCTTGTGACCATGAGTGGAGGAGGCTGAGGACACAGCCACCCAACCCAGGACGGCAGAGCAGAAGGACAGACGACTCCTGAGTCCTCCAGGGGGATGTTGAATTAGTCACTCCCCGGACAGTTCACCTTGTCACTTCTTGCAACGAGAACTATTCCTTATATTCATTAAGCATCCTCAGTGGGTACAGGTAATCTTACATCTTCGTTGCAAGTGCCATTTAAGCTAAGTCAGAGTCAAGACCCTTACGCGTCTGTAGCCTGTACAGACTACATATCCGCTCACATCTGTTTTGAAAACCTGTCCAGTTGATTTTCATCCTTTGTTACTTCCCTTCTAATTCATTCTGCCCTCCCGTCGAGAACCTCTGGAGCATGGTAGTTATGAAGTTGAATGATCAGGACTTGACGAATGACAGACTATGCATGGAGGTCAGAGGAAGGCAGGGGGCACTGCCATGTTTTCCGTTTGGGTAACTGGGTGGATGGTGCTTCCTTTCTAGGTGATAAGGACAAAAACTAAGAGAATGACTTCAATTTTGTACATTTTGAATTTCTGGGGAACATTCGGAAGTTGATAATAGAAGTAGTTAGACGTATAATCCCGGGGTTCACTTCAGTACCTCACCGGAAGACTGAGTGTTTTGGGAGGTGGAGGTGAAGCCGTGGGTGCGGATGAGGTTGCTCGGGCAGACTTACTTTACCGACTATGGCCGAGAGGAAGACATGGAACCTCAGGGAGCATTCGGGTCCCAGGGCACGGCTGGGGAAGGGCAGTTGAGGAGGAAGAAAGAATTGCTGGTAACAACGGTTGACACATTTCATTTTACCTTGCATTTTTCTCAGAAGAATTCTAAGACCTTTGTAGCGATTGAACAATAACCAGGAGGTCAACTTTACATATTTTAGCTTAAAAAAAAAAAAGTAGGTTCTCGAATGCCTGTTTCCTCTTTTATTTGATCAATTTATTGTGTGAAATGGCACCCTCACAGGGTAGAGCTAATACGGCACTCTGCTAGCAGCTTACTCTTCCTGCTTACAAGATCAACCCGGTCACCATCCTTATTAGTGCTGATGCGGGGTACGGGGTCAAAAGGAGCAACATATACATTTTCATCAGCTCGGTTTCCAGTCGTTTATCCAATAGTGGATGGGTTGTTTGTAGGACACATGCAGATAAATGCGTTATTGCCCCATGTATTTTGCGATTCATAATTTTGTATTCTCTTTCATTACTTTCGTTATTTTTGTATAAAATTTATACAAAACATGTCGACGTTTTGTATAAAACTTAAAAGTTTTAGAGAATTGAAAGAATGTCGAAAACCCAAATCATTGTTCTTGGCTAAGGAAATCAGGTTTTGTGTGTGTGTGTGTGTGTGTGTGTGTGTGTGTGTGAACAAAAGCCCGCAAAAAACGGGGAAACATAACTTTTGAAGAGTATTATCTTAAACCTTTTACATACTCTGTGGATGCCAGCCTAGAACTGTGTGTGTGTGTGTGTGTCTGTGTGTGTTAGATCAAAAACACCGTATGGTGGAAATATCAGATTTTATGAGCACTCCCAATAAATATAAAAGTACAACTTTAAATTAACGTCACTGCTAAAAGGGTCCAGAAACACTAATTGCTGCCTCCTCTTCCTCCCTCGGACTCGCTCTTCTTTTTTAACTTCAATTTAAATAGCACCTGTAATTAAGGGAGAGAACCGGCCCCGGAGCTAGGTAGGACTCCCAGCTATTGATCTGTGTAAACCCAGCTTATACTGTCAGGGGAGAAACAGTCAACCGCGGAGCTGCTTTGTCACTGACCTAAGCTGAGAGAGGATTTTTTTTTGTCCATACTGTTTATACACTAGTCTATAGACCTGCTGGCTGGTTGAATTTTAAAGACTGCGGAGGTTTAAAGACTTGTCCCCTGAGGGGTGCTTCTGCCAGTTGGGAAGCGAGCTGCTGTTTTGCAGAAGTCTGTGCGTGTGTGTTGCTTCTGGGAGGAGAGAGGGGGGAGGGTGTGAAAGCCAAAGCCCCTGACGGTGGAACCTTCTTAATTCGAGTCTGAAAATCAGTGCAAAATATATTACTGATTTGGGTGTATTTAGAAGCAGACGGTGAATTGTGAATAGATAGGTAGATGATAGATAGATAGATAGATAGATAGATAGCCACAGAAATTTTATGAATGCCTTTGCGGGCGTATCTAAATAGCGTTCATACGTGTAGTATGAAACCGTGGCTTACTTTTCACAGCACAAGATAAGGGGGAGCAACGGTCAGATGGTCTCTTCTCATTGGTAATGAACTGTTTGCGGTCTAAGTAAATGAAATGATTTCAAGTTTAGCAGCAGGTTCAATTCCATGTAGCAAAATACCATCAGTAGCAAAACCGCTTTTTCTGAACATGGAGTCTGTGCCCCCACTTTTAAAGGTGCCTGTTCCCAAGCAGACCGGGGTGCCGCACCCTAAATGTAGAAGATGGCTTCTTACCGGATGCTTTTCTTTCTGTGTCTGACTTAGGGCTTGCGATGCCTTCTTCGGTATCGGTACTGAAGTTTTACCAGGTCTTATTTTTAATTGATGCCCTACTGTAGCTACGTTTAAAACGCGAGACAGAAGTCTACTTTAAAGCAGTCAATACTGCGTTTCTGTGCAGGGTTTAAATACTTAGAGATTGATGATTTCTCTGGTGGTCGGTTTCACCGGTAAAGAGGTCGTAGGTAAGGTATGTGTGGGGTGGGAACGACTGTACTAAGGTATTAGATTGCTTGTTTTTAAATGGAAACATCCACATAAATCTCTGCTTTGTCTCGTGACATCATCTGGCTTTGAACTTGTACGATACCTTCAATTCTAAAGATTATCTTCAGGATCAGAGTTAATCTTGTTTTTCATGTATTATAAAATAGATCTTTTTCTATTTTTTTTTAAATTTTTTTTTTTTTTTGCCAAATGGCCGACACTTCTTTGCATTTTGTTTTAATCGTCGATGTGTATGATTTCTGAAAGCTTTGAAAATTATTCTATAATGACTGTAAAACCACCACAGGTTTCAAAAGCAATAAGATTGGTTTCTATGTTTAATTAAAACACTGATTTTCATATTAGGCAATTTTTAAATGAAAGTGCTCAGAATAGAAGCTATGTTGTTTTCAATTTAAAGACCCGTTTTCGGTTACACATTTAAGAGTTTCATTTGAGATTTCGCTTAGCGTCTCTGTCATCGAATCGACCGAGAGTCGAATCCCATAAATGTGTCCTTTTAGCTCTAGAAAGCCTTTCTTAAAAACCGTTTTGCTGTGGGACCCGTCGAGTTGTTACACCCCTCCGTAATTCATTCCGCTGCCAGCCTCATTCCCCTTTCTCTGCCTGCATTTTAATTGAAACAACATTTATATTTCTGAGCCAGGATCTGTCAGAAGTCCCTGTGGCTAGTCTGGGGTAGCAGTAGCAGCAGACGTGGCTTCCCCATATGGTGCGGCGCTTCTTGTAAAACCCATATGGCCTTGTCGGAGGCGATCCCAGCGGGGACATGAAGGGCGTTAATACACTTCAGGCCAGGCCTCTGCCTCCTGGGGCTTTCTTGGCATTGTCACTGCAATCTGCCAAAGCACACACTTAATTCCTTTTTAATAATCAATTATTTTAGTCGAGGAACCTGTGCTATTTTTCCTTAAAAAAACAAAAACAAAAAAAACAAACCCTTTCTTTTTTTTTCCCCCCCAGAAGATGTCTCAAAAAAGTTTTTGCTACAGCTTTATAAACTATTCTAAAAATATTCTAAAGCTTCTTTTTCTTCACTTGCCTTTGCAGGAAGTCCTACAGAGTGTGCCAAAGTTCTGTTTCCCCTTTGACGTTGAAAGGTACAGTATGTCATCGTCACAGTGACTTTAGCCATCTTAGTGAGCACTTTAAAACTATTACACGTGTTTTTGTGTGTGTGCGTGTGTGTGTTTTTTTTTTTTTTTTTAATAAAACGAAAGGTACTTTCTCTTCACTCCTTCCAACAAAAAAGACTAGAGGCTTAAAATTAAATCACACTTGGAATGAAGAAGCCTTTTAAACCAGTAGATCTTTTTGTTTCTCCTACCGAGGCCGGTTAAGAGAAGTCGTAAGATTCCATTTCTTCCCTTTGTTCTTCAGGTACATATTGTAAGCACCAGCAGAAAAAAAAAAAAAAAAAACATGACTACGTCCTTGATCAGAGCCTTAGAATTGTGTCTTTTAAGCGTCGATGTATATGTCTTGGCTTCCACCTCCCTTCGCCCTAATTGAAAAGACCATCTGTGTGATATCACAAGACCAGTGGCTGGTCATCTCCCCAGAATGGCTTTATAGAAATAGCGCACGATTACGGGAGGCTACAGGCAACTCTTCTGGCAGTTTTGAGAAATCTCATTATGTTTGTATTTGACTGAATAAATACTGGCTGAATGGAGCGTTACCTGCGCGTGCTCGGGCTGTCACAGAGGGCCAGCCTTTCCAACACGATAACGGATGCTTTATTCTTCTCCACGTGGTTTTCACACCCTATTATCAGTTTTTTTTTTTTTTTTAAGAGGATGGTATGAGTGGATTTTTAAAGAACATTTATTTTAGGAAAATATTTTCCTAAAGATTAGTAAAGATCTAAACTTTTACAGTATTAAAGATAATCTTCTGAATAACGGGCTCATGGCCACTCATAGGTACTGTGGTAAATGAGACCCCTGGTTTTCTTACCTCTGTTCGGGGCAATCAATGGTGCTTGCTAAAGGTGCAGTTTTCAAATTAATAGCGAAGATAAAATAAAAGAGGAAAAGCTAGGCATTGGGCACTGGAGGTTGTTTTTGAAATTTGTAAATTTTTAAAAAATAGTCCCCTTACAAAATGTATGTGTTAAATGTTCAGCATTTGAAATGCGATGTTTCTCGGCAATTGAAAGCGATTTGTAGTATTGGCCACTTGTAATCAAGTAACTTGTTTCCTTTCACATGATTCCCGTGGCTGTTTCAAAACCAAAATTTAGGCGTCACGGATATTTTATGTCAGGACAAGGAGGTCGATGTTCAGTCATGTTGTCCAGTGGTGAGATATAACCAGTAACAGGAAATACATTTGTACGTTTTAAATCTACATTTTCAATAGTAAAGGTTCAGTGTGCTGATTTACACTGCGCCTCACACTGCAGCGCGACACCTCTGATGGTCGTGTGATACGTCATTCAAAATTAGCTAAAATCTTGCAAGATTTTTTGTAGAAATTGGATTCTTATTTTTGACCTTGGGAATTTATTCTCAGTATCTAGGCAGCTCTACAAGAGGGTGCTAAAGAGAGGCCAAGAATAATTCACGTGGTCCGACCTTGGGGGAGAATGGCAACAGAAGAAGCCATCGAACGGGGTGGGTGGTGGCTGCCATGATGTCCTAAGGCAACGTGGTTTGCTCTCCAAGCCGACTTTGAAGCGTCAGGAAGAGAGGCTGGGACCGAGTCATCACGTCCAGCCCGTCACTTCCACAGTTCCAGTAATCGGTTTTTTTTTTTTCAGAATTTGTGACATATTTATAAGTATTTTAGGCCTGTAAAAACTTAGGGTACAATTCCTCCCGATTCCCTAGGAAGGGATTAGTCTACGCGGAACTGCTCAGCCCGTAGGGGGTTCTGACTTGTTTTAACGTTTGACTCACGATTTAGTTCCCACTTTTTACCCTCGTTTTAGTGTTAGAATGTAGTTCTAACATAGAAGCACCTGGTCGGGAAGCAGAAACCTATGCCACAGTAGATAGATTCTTGCTTTTGCTTTACTTTACGAGGATCCTGACGTGGGCTCTGCGTTTTTTAATATCGCTGTATTTCAGAGTGTCTCAAAATCAAGTTGGACAGCACTTTGCCTTCGTACTCACAGACATTGAAAGCAAACAGAGGTTTGGGTTCTGCAGACTCACATCGGGAGGCAAAATCTGCTTGTGCATCCTTAGGTGAGTATTTGTAGTTTAAAAAAAAGTTTGCACAGGAGACTGTCTTTTGTACTTCTTTATGCTCCTCTGCTTACGTATAGGCTTATAATTTTTTTTCTTATTTGTTTTCTCTAAATCCAAGGAAGTCGAAAAATAATTTTATTTACTTTCCACATACATTATCGAATAAGTTGAAAGATTCTACCAGTAACATTAGAATTCTTCCCGAAAGAATTGGCTTTTTTAAGGATTAGTTTTTCTGTGTTTACTTTTGATAACTTAAATATTAAGATAGGAGTTCAAATCCCATACGCTTCGCGTGTTAAATAGGATACAAATAACTCAAATTAACATATGCTCTTTCCTGTCACTGACCCAGCACTTAGATTTCTGAATTGCCGCTGAAAGGCTGCAAACTGGCGATTCTGGGCAGAAGCGTTTAGAGGTGTTTTACACGTTTTAGAAGCTGTTTCTAACCTTTTGCATTTTAGTGAAATCTCGCATAACATTCACGTCCTTGCGCTTCCCAGTAGCAGCGAGATGCTGGAACGCAGCAGTGGCTTTTAGCTGTGTCCTGAGTCTGCCAGTTTGTCACCAAGTCCCATCTGTCCCACCGCAATCCCTTGTGTCATCTGACTCGTTAGTTAAGAGGGTCCTTCCTGCTCGTACGCCCGAGATGTGAGTTGCTGGCCTTGGAGAAGGAAGGGCGCTAAGGATTAGAAACCCAGCTTCCATAAAATGAGTCTGTGCTGTGATTGTAACATGGATGTCGGTCAAGCTTGATTCTCTGGAAACGTTCACAGGAAAAAAAAACGTTTCAGAAGCAGTGTATCGCAGAGAAAACGTTGGTGTAGAACTGACGTCTACACTGTCCATTCGCTGTTTAGCTACGTTCGTATCGCTCTGGAGGGTTGAGCTGTACGTTTACTCAAAACATTTGTTGGAGTTGGAGACAGGTTTTCAATCTCTATGAAAAAATAAATGTTTACCTCTTTTATTACTACTAGGATAAAATAACGGAATGGATGTGCCTCCATTCTGCTCTCAGACGCAGCTTTTTCATCTGGATAAATAATTGTATTTGAAGCACGCGTTTTATCCAGAAGAGAATTATGCTCCAAACTGTGGGTTGATCCTTCTCATTTGAAGCCGGTCGGCTGGGCAGTGGGGGAGACGGGCAGGGAGGGCTGCTTTTATTGTGTTTCATGCTGAAAGTTCAAAAGCTGGCGTTTAAAGAGAAGTCTAACCTTATGCACTCTGCTCAAGACAGCCTTGCACTCAGAGAAAGACCAAAGCAGGATGTGCTTTCGAATATTCCTTTATGAATGTTTAAGTGTTTTTATTAAAAAAAAAA
>NW_006429894.1:1919030-1935105 GCF_000325575.1 Pteropus alecto
GTTTGGGTTCTGCAGCCTCACATCGGGAGGCAAAATCTGCTTGTGCATCCTTAGGTGAGTATTTGTAGTTTAAAAAAAAGTTTGCACAGGAGACTGTCTTTTGTACTTATTTATGCTCCTCTGCTTACGTATAGGCTTATAATTTTTTTTCTTATTTGTTTTCTCTAAATCCAAGGAAGTCGAAAAATAATTTTATTTACTTTCCACATACATTATCGAATAAGTTGAAAGATTCTACCAGTAACATTAGAATTCTTCCCGAAAGAATTGGCTTTTTTAAGGATTAGTTTTTCTGTGTTTACTTTTGATAACTTAAATATTAAGATAGGAGTTCAAATCCCATACGCTTCGCGTGTTAAATAGGATACAAATAACTCAAATTAACATATGCTCTTTCCTGTCACTGACCCAGCACTTAGATTTCTGAATTGCCGCTGAAAGGCTGCAAACTGGCGATTCTGGGCAGAAGCGTTTAGAGGTGTTTTACACGTTTTAGAAGCTATTTCTAACCTTTTGCATTTTAGTGAAATCTCGCATAACATTCACGTCCTTGCGCTTCCCAGTAGCAGCGAGATGCTGGAACGCAGCAGCGGCTTTTAGCTGTGTCCTGAGTCTGCCAGTTTGTCACCAAGTCCCATCTGTCCCACCGCAATCCCTTGTGTCATCTGACTCGTTAGTTAAGAGGGTCCTTCCTGCTCGTACGCCCGAGATGTGAGTTGCTGGCCTTGGAGAAGGAAGGGCGCTAAGGATTAGAAACCCAGCTTCCATAAAACGAGTCTGTGCTGTGATTTGAAACATGATGTCGGTCAAGCTTGATTCTCTGGAAACGTTCACAGGAAAAAAAACGTTTCAGAAGCAGTGTATCGCAGAGAAAACGTTGGTGTAGAACTGACGTCTACACTGACCATTCGCTGTTTAGCTACGTTTGTATCGCTCTGGAGGGTTGAGCTGTACGTTTACTCAAAACATTTGTTGGAGTTGGAGACAGGTTTTCAATCTCTATGAAAAAATAAATGTTTACCTCTTTTATTACTACTAGGATAAAATAACGGAATGGATGTGCCTCCATTCTGCTCTCAGACGCAGCTTTTTCATCTGGATAAATAATTGTATTTGAAGCACGCGTTTTATCCAGAAGAGAATTATGCTCCAAACTGTGGGTTGATCCTTCTCATTTGAAGCCGGTCGGCTGGGCAGTGGGGGAGACGGGCAGGGAGGGCTGCTTTTATTGTGTTTCATGCTGAAAGTTCAAAAGCTGGCGTTTAAAGAGAAGTCTAACCTTATGCACTCTGCTCAAGACAGCCTTGCACTCAGAGAAAGACCAAAGCAGGATGTGCTTTCGAATATTCCTTTATGAATGTTTAAGTGTTTTTATTAAAAAAAAAATCAAATTTACCAAAAAGTTTCAAGAATAGTAGAGTGAGCTCTTGTATACACATCACCTAGATCCACAATTGCTAGCATGCTTCCCTCTCTCCCTCCCCTCCCCCTCTCAGCGTACACACACACACACACACACACACACACACACACACACAGAGTACTGGCTTCCCTCCAGTTCTGAGCTAGAACATTTGTGTATAAAGCTTTTTCTCCATTCCTGGATGACGTGATGATAAAGCTCGAAAGTAATTTATATTTACTTAGGAGTTCTAAGCTAGAAAATTTGCACACGATCCTATACAAACCAGGTGTTCTTTTCCTCCTGGATTTATGCTTTTTTTATAAGACTTTAAAGTACGTACATTTGATTTCTGTCCGTTTCGTTCACTTTTTAGAAGAAACGTGAGCATTTAGGTTGATTTCATATAAAAGTCGATTTTTAATTTCGGATTTTCAGCCACTGTTGTATGCTTTAGCTGTTTCTGGGACACATCGATCCTAGTTGAACGAGATTTCAAAAAACATCCTAAGAGATGACTAGTTTAAACCTTGCCATTGTTTATATTTAGAATTGCTTTCATATGCTAGCAAAAATACAAGAAATAACTTTTTCCCCCTAATTTGATTAACATCATTGTACGACTATAAAATTGTCACCAAGCGTTCAAAACGGAACACCCTAACAAGGAAGACAGAGTGATATTAGGGCCTTTGTAGTCCCCCCCACTCTGCTCCCCGGCCGCCGTTAACTCATACCACACTTGAAGCTCTCACCCTCTTCCTTTGGGCAAATCCCTGAGAAGCAGAATGTTTCAATTTTACACATTTTGTGTCAATTTTCCAGACAGAAAAACAGCCCCTAGACATTAGGCACTTTGCTGTGGAAAGGCAGTTTCCTCCGTTTCATTTGATTATTCTAAGTTAGGTTCCTGCTGTTCGCTCCGACTGTTAGTGGTCACCTGACGGTTTGACAAAAAACGTTTCCTTTCCTTTATTTAACCTTTGACTTTTGAATGTAAAAGTTTGATCAGCTCTGTAGTGGAAACATAAGTGTGGGGGAAGTCTCAGAGGGACTCACAACTTTCTAGATCCATCCGTCTTTTGCCGTATGTCTTTATGAAAAGTCGAGGAAATGATCTTAACGACTAACCTTTGAAGACTTTCCGGCCTTTCGTTTGAAAATAACGGGTTCTAATGTATTGTTTTATATTTATATGTTTACAAAACTATGAGAGTCACAGTTATTTTTTGGTAAAGAAATTACGTTTTCAGTTTTATGAAATTCAAGTAAAATGCCTTGTTCCGTCAACATAAAATGTTGAATACATTTCTTTGAGCTTTATAGGATTTTCGCGTTTGGTTATAAGAAACAGATTTTGACTATCTTTGAGACTATAAAATTTAGTGAAAGATATTTTTGCTTATTGATAATCAGTTTGAGTTTATCTGTTAATTAAAAATTAATGACACTGAACATATAGTGTTTGAAAGTTATTTAAGCAAGCACAAAAATAAAAACATGAGAATAGCATTTCTCACCCGAGTGAGGTGAGCTTATGTAATTTATAATCTATTTTTTTTGTGTGCATGTTATTTTGAACACACATTTTTTCTTTCAAGTTTGCAGTGGAATCTTGTGAAAGTATTTGAATTATTGGCTACTTTGTGTGCCCTGGACCATTTTTTTTTTTTTTTTTGGTCATATAAAAGGTAAGCAGGACTTCCTGTGGAGTAGTTGTGAATTAATTCTATTACCTACAGTGATCAGGTCGGGAACTCAAGTGAGATAAGCAGGTTAGGTGTCAGACAGTAGGAAGTTCGGGTGAGTCTGGTGATTCCAATAGCACACGCCACGTTCAAAGATAGGAAGCCATTACACAGCCCTAGCTAGCTATTTATTGCAAAGTGGAAAATGTGTGACCGGTATTGCCAGTTCTTTTGATTTTTAAAAAACCCAAATTTTTAAGTGAATGATCTGAGATTTAGAAGTTGGCAGCAATGGTGTTGACCAGACAGAATATGTCTGTAGGCCGGATACAGCGTGACGTGGCCGTTTGCCTCTCCGCTCTCTGTTCTGTTGATCGTTTGCAACAGGAAGTGTCCCCGCATCCTCGACATGACCAGGTCACAGAGCAGTTACAATTTGATGTCGGTGACGTTTTAATTTTAAACATGGCATGGCATGATGGGTCCTCTCACAAAGGAGCGAGTTATCACCAAGAGGCGGCCCGTGTTCACAGAGACCACGTGTGTGTGACCAACTCAGTTCTCGGTGGTGCCAGGACTTCTGGATTCGGGCGGTGCCACCGTGGGAATTTGGAAGAGTCTGCCCCACTCTCTCTCATGAACGAATTATATAGAGAGAAAAAGTGCCTAGAGAGTAGATAATGCCGTCTTCTTATTGGCTAAAATACCAGACGTAGGTCGTCGATAAACAGCTTTATGTTATTTCGGGAGGGATCTTGCACCATGTCGCAGGCCATTCCTTTGCAAAATTTTTATCCCCAGTGATCAACACAGGAGCAGTACTAAAACCTATAGTTGCAAAGGATTACCTCTGCAGACAAAAGCATCAGATTCAACAGAAATTTGCCCACATGAACAAAATATAATCTAAAAGGCAGAAAGACAGTGCTTTGGACATTAATTAGTTAAACAAATTTGGGGAGATAGAATTTGCTTCGGCGGAAAGAAATTACAAGTAGGATGATGTAAGATTAAACCAGAACGAATTTCGTCACCATCGGTTCAGCTGCCTGAATGACGCCTGGCCATTGGACACGTTTATTCAAAGCCTAGGTATTCTAGAAATAAATGACTGCATTGGGGGCGGGGGGCGCATCTGCGGCAGACCCTGGGCATATGTTGCTCAGTCATCTTGCTCCGTTCTAATCCCAAGCTTGTCATTTGGTAGCTTGGGGACTTCGGATAAGCTCTTTTACCTTAGTTTGGTCAAATGTACATCTCAGCACTATTATCAGAATTAAACGAGATGCCACGTGTAAAGTTCCTAGCACATTTTCACACGTAAAGTTGCTGCTTAAGAAGTTTTATTCCCCATCCTTCCAATTATTTTGACACGTAGAGTCTCCGATTCTCAGCTTCGACTCTCCACTCTCTCGACGGGCATAGAACTGGCGAGTAACGCCTACGGCCCGAATAGAAACAGCAAAGCGAGACGGAGCCTCAGATACGGCCATGAGGAAACCCTCATGAGCGTAAACCGTGGTGTGATAGTCTTTTTAAAAAAAATAATGTCACATCAGCGGACGTCAGCATCTAACACGGCTCTAAACGTAATAGAATCGAATGTTGAATTTAATAATGAGACGATGATGTGGCAGCATATCCTGTGTAGAGCCTGGTACCAGCATGAAGTGCAGGGAGAGCTCGCATTCTTGCAGGTTATAAAAAACAGTCGTAATGACACAGAAACCAAAATCCCTAGCACAAAGGAGAACCGTTTAATTTTGGAAAGTATTCTTCAACATTTGCAAAAGTAAGTGTTTAGCAGTTAGTTAATTAGTAAGTTTGTTTATTTTCAAAAACAAGTACCTAATCTGACAGATAAATGACACTTAACTGTATAAATTAGCTTCTGATGCGTTCATACCCTGTAACAGGACTAAGAAATTTTAGATACTGCCAACATAAAATAGAAGTGTGTTCTGTATAAATTAGCTTCTGATGCGTTCATACCCTACATATCCTGTAACAGGACTAAGGAATTTTAGATACTGCCAACATAAAATAGAAGTGTGTAAGAAATAACCTTTATAATACAAGTTTGGATTCTGACTATGTCATGAAAACTAATAATAGATAGTATGTAAAGTTTTACTGTTAACAATAAAGAGAACACAGATATAATTCTTTTCTGCCTTCCAGGATCAAGCTGTTGGAAATAGCATCAATTTGTTTATTTCATCATTGTGCTTTTTGGATCTAAATTATATATGTGTGTGTTTATATTTAAGTTATTATTATTTTTTTACAGTTACCTGCCATGGTTTGAGGTATATTACAAGCTTCTGAATACGCTAGCAGATTACTTGACTAAGGAACTGGTAAGCTATGTTTTTTCCATCATTTTTTTTATTGTGCTAAAATACACGTTACGTAAAACTCGCCATGTAAACCATATTTGCGCGCACAGTTCTGAGTCGGTAAGTACAGTCACATTGTTCTGCAGCCATCGACCCTCTTACCTCTAGACCTTTCTCATCTTCCCAAACTGAAACTGCACCCATCAAATAATAACCCCCCATTTTCCCTCCCCGAGTCCCGGACAACAGCCATTGTCCTTTCTCTGGATGAGTATGACTGTTCCTGGGAGGAACAGAATCATATGACGTTTGTCCTTCTGCGACTGGCTATTTTATCTTCGCGTGTTTTCAAGGTTCATCCAGTGTGTAGCACGCATCAGAATTTCCTGCCTTGTCAGTGATGACTGTATCCCACTGCGTGTACGCACCACATTTCGCTCACTCGTTCACCAGCAGGTGGACACCTGGGTGGCTTCCAGCTTTTGGCTACTGTGAACAATGCTGCTACGAATGTAGGCAGAGAAATAGCTGGCTGAGTCCCTGCCTTCAGTTCTTTTGAGTATATACTCAGAAGTAGAATTGTTGAATAAGGTGATGATTCGATGTTTAGTCTTTCGTAGAATCATCAAGACGTTGCCTGGGAGTTGAATCATTTTACATTCCCACCAACATCACCCAGGGTTTCATTTTCCCCGCATCCTCCCCAACTCTCATTATTTTCTGTTTTTGCTTTGTTTTGATAACAACCATCCCAATGGGTGCGAAGTGGTATATGATTGTGGTTTTGATTTGCGTTTCCCTAATGATTAATGATGTAGAGTCTTTCTGTGTGCTTGTCGGTTATTTGTATATCTTCTTGGACGAAATATCCATTCAAGTCCTTTGCCTGTTTTTTTAAATTGTGTTTTGTTGTGTTGAAGAAGAATTCTTTATATATTCAGGTACTAATCCCTTATCCAATGTACGATTTGCAAATATTTTCTCCTATTCGTGGGTTGTCTTTCTGCTTCGATGGTAGTGTTCTTTGATGCACAGAAGTTTTTAATGTTGAAGAAGTCCAGTTTATGTATTTTTTCTTTTATTGCTTGTGCTTTTAGTGTGATGTCAAAAATTAATTTCCAAATCCAATGTGATGAAGCCTTCCCATATGTTTTCTTCTAAGAATTTTAGGGTTTTAGCTCTCACATTTTTTTATGTCTTTATGCTTTTCTTTCTTCAAATTAAAACAAACAAAAACTGTAGTTTGCTTTTGAATTAATGAACTTCTCCGGGATGATAATTCGTAATTTTTCCCTTTAATCATTCTTTGATGTTTTAACAAGGACTAATTTACTAGAATATTAGCTATGCTATTTAATGTCATTTTACTCAAATTAAAGATTTTTTTTTTAATCTTTAATGATCGCTTATTGTTGCTTTCAGGTTTTCCGAGTATATTTTTCATTCTCTGGTTATCTGCGTAAATTCTCATTTGATGATCCCTCGCTCTTGAGGTTGTACTTGTTTGGGTTGTCCTGACATTGTTTTTTCTTTGTTTTTAGCTGTATCTTCAGTCTCTTTTTTTTGACCTGTTTTTCTCTACACCTAGAATTTTGGTGTTCTTGTGTTATATTTAGTTTTCTTCCCTCCTCTCTAGATACTGTTTCTAAGCATTTCATACGCTCTCTGAGCTGTAAGTGCCATCAGATCCTCATCTTCGAGAACGATCTTTCTCAAACCCGATTATGTCATTCTACTGAACCACCCTCTCGATAGACCCCTTTTCTCCTTAGAATAAAATCTAAACTTGTGTGCAGCCGGACACACAAGAAGCCTCGCGATCTGGCTTCCGATATTCTTTACTGGATAACCTGCTGCCACTCTCCTACACATGATGTGCCACCCAATTATTCCGAGCTACTTCAGTTTCTCTGAACGTAACTCTACATAGTTGTCTTTCAAGATCACGGGTCACCCCCTCGTGATTACGGGTGGAACGCTCATCTTTTAAGATTCGATGTAAACATCTTTAAAAACAAACCGAAATTCAGCACAAATATTATTCCAGATACTTTTTATTAAAGAGAATTTAACCGTATAATTAATAAATTAAGACTTACTTTTCACTCTCCTAGTGAGCAACCTTCTAATTTGGCAATCAAATTTCATTATTATAATGTCATAGCAAGCTTCTCGTGTTTGTCAAAAGTCTAAGTGTTTGTGTGCACGCTAGTGTACATATTTCCCTCACTATAATTGAGGTGCTTCATTCTGTGAAGTATTCATTAAAAAGTCATTTTACACTTGAACAATTTTATATTCAAGTTATATGTTCATTTTCCTAATAACTGGAAATAAAAGTATTTAGTTGTTTAAAGGAAAACTCAAAACCAGAATTCTATTTCATGATAATGTCTTGTTCTTTGTTTTTGTAAGTGTACATGTGGAACCAAACTTAATTGTATGAATTGTCCAAATTTTGAATACTTTTACCTTTAGAAACGCTTTCTGATAAATTAGTACTCGTGTACCTATTATATGTTCCTGAGACCACCAGTCATACTGAAATATATAAAAGAAAATACTTTGAGCAAATCCATCTAGTTTCGATTTCCTGAGAAGAGGAAATAAGAAGACTACATTTGTGTTCCTTATTATCAGAAATATTATTATAAGTACTCAGTATTCTTAGAAAACCAAAAATTAACCTGCGATTTTGTTATTTTTTTACTTTTCATTTTTAATCCAGTGCCACAGGTCATTGAGATTGATATTGAGATTTTATAATTTAAGCTGTCTTTATGTGATCTACATCGGGCAAGTGCAAAGGATTTTTAAAAGCTAGAATTTTACGAAATCCACGTAGCCATAGGAATTTTCTATGGACAGAGCATCCATGCCGTCCAGAATATTCTGTGGTATAGTTTGTTGTTTAAATGATCGAGAGATAAATTCTTTATAGTCTTTCTTTTTAGGTCATTCTAAAGAGAATTTCAAATAGGCAGTTTTGAGTGCTCACTTTTGCCAGCATTTATAGAGATTTGATAGTCAAGTTACAAGAGTAATTGTACGAAGTCACGCGTCTCGTACCCAAATCCCTGAAAATTAGTTATTACCTTCCTTGAACGATCGCCTTTCCTTTGGTTTATTCTCCCAACTTGAACATTTTAAGAGAGAATAAAAATATCTATGTATATAAAAAGCCACCTTCAGATATTTATTACTGGATTTGTGTGTGTGATTCAGAAAAAGTGAGTGTGTAACATCAAGGTACTTTGTTGTTAGACGAATCCTGTGAAGTAGGCGTGTGCTATATTTTATTTAATCCCTCTTATTGTGGGTCGAGTAGTGATCGGTAGCTCCTGAAAAAAATCTTGAGAATTACCTCTGTGTTGCATCTTAGTACAATAATCTCACTTCGACTGCATCTATTCCTTAAACATTAGGTTGGAGATTTTAAAATGAAAATGCAGGATGGAAGCTTTCGGTGATCCGGTGCAGAGCACAGTGCTGTTTTGACACAATACTATTGTTCTTCTTGGACTTAATTATTTAAATAATTTCTTTCCACGGCATCAGTGTGTTTTATGATAATTAAGTTTCGGCAAATGCCTATTTCTACTAAATATAAATATTGCTATTATTCTTTCTGGATCAAGAGATATGAATATCTTTTCTATATTTATTCGATGTAAATATTTCAATTTTAGGTATTCGAGACATTCCTGTGGAAAGTAGTTCTATAAAACACATCTGGAATGAAAAGGCACAGTGCCTGATTTTATCAAATAGTTTTAATCCGATTTGCTTAATACGGATTTCATTTATAAAATTTACTGTTTTTTTTTTTTTTTTAATTTTTGTTTTTGTTCACTGTAGGAAAACGATTTGAATGTAACTCTCCAAACACTCTACAACCACCCAGTACCAAAGGCCAACACTCCCGTCAATTTGAGTGTGGTAAGTATTCCGTCAGTAATTGATGTTTCTCATTGAAGAGCACGTGCACCTCCAGGGAACTCTGCCAAGTCACCCGTGTCCCCAGGTAAACCTCCATGCAGAAGCCGATGTTACATAACACTGAGGATCATAACACCCAGCCTGTCTGACATGCTTTAACTCTCGTAATGTGATATGTTGGATGTGTACTTCGACAGTTGTTAATGCACAGATTTTTGTTGTTGTTGTTATACGCTAAAACTAACCAAATCTGTGAGAATATTTTGATTGTGAGGAACAGTGATGTTCAGGCGAAATCTATCCATCATAAGGAAATACACATATACACATAAGCACCTTCCCTCCCCCCCAAAAAAAACACATAAAAAATACCTCTCATAAAATGAGAACAGTATGTGATAAGAATCGAAAATACAGCATATAAAGATAACTAACTATATATGATAAAAATTCCAGGTGAAAACCTATTCTTTCTGTATACTTTATACGTCTTCTGGCATTATCACCAAATGTTGGAAACATGGTTGAAGTTGGTCAGAGCAGTCAATCCGCAGTGGTGCAGAGTGTTGACTACTGAAGCTTTAAATGGACTGTGCGTCTATTTCTAAAAACAAACTAGTATTTTGGAAGGTTTTGTAAAAGTTCAAAATTAATCACCACAAAATACGGATGTTTTCATTAGTATTTTTCATTAATTTGGCATACCAAATCGAGTGTTAAACTTTATTTATATCGGTTTTGGTTCTTCCAGAATAATAGTAAACCGTCCCAATAAGGAAGAAAAATATATAACGATGCAAGTGAAATTTAAAGAAAAAGTAACTTGAAATGTATATAATAAATCTTTTGCTTTTTTTTTTTCAAGATAAGGAAACCGTTAGCCTTATTACGTTTTTTCTCTCGATAATAACATTCTCTGCTAAATTTTCCCCGCGATTTTGTTTAAGAATGGCGTTGGCTCGCAGTATTCTGTTCTCTGCGTTGCCCTGCCAGCATCCTAGTTCAGGTCCTCAGCGTTTCAAACTGCCCAGTCTCCTTCCAGTACTTTCTCCAGAAGGCTGTCAGGTTAAACTTCCTGAAACTGTAAAGTTCTCCGCTGAAAACCTTTACTAGCTCCGTTTTCTATAGAATTTGTCCAAGTTTTTGGCCAGGTTTTCAGGACCATCTACTTCTCAGCCTCGATTCAACTTCTTATTATTTTTTTTTTTGGTCTCACTTTTTCCCCTAAACGGATTCTCCGCTGCGGTCCCACGGTTTTGTTCATCTCGAACGAATATCAGACTGACATACCTCCCTTTTTTAAAAATAGCCTCTTTGTAGACTAGCCGTCCTTAGTCTAGAACTAGCTCAGTTCCCACCTCTGTGAAACTTTCTCTCGTGTTCACAGTTTAAAATGTCCCTTATTCCTGTGACTTCTGCTCCTTTACGCCTGGATCCTCTCTTTGCACACGGCTGCAGCAGACACATGTTGTCATTTGGATCTCGGGGACAGGAAAGCTAAGGATAACCTGGAAATTTTTAACCCAAATTCCGAAGTCATCTGCAGACAAGGTTGCGGGTATAATTGAGCTACTTACAGGGCGGACTATAGAGAGGACAGAGGAGAGGCCGAGGCCCAAATACGCTGTATGGAAGAAAGAAGCAGATTGAGCGAAAGAATCAGGGAAGAAACGGTTAAGAAGAAACTTAGATTTGTCAGTTAGTGAAGCCAAAGGAACACGAGGGTTACGGTGAGTGAGAATGAAGTAGAAATGCCAGGGAAAAACGTCAGGGAGGACGAAGCAAAGCTCCGAATGTTTCGAAAATAAGAATCTTTCTTCGAAAGAGTGGTATGTACAGGTGATTCTAACAGTGCCTTAAAGGGTTAAAGAGATACAGGTGCTAAGATAACAGAGCTATTGTAGGGTGTTAAGGAGAAGTCCAAGAGTAATATTCTTTAAATTTGAGTATCATATTTGTTCAGGAATCCATGTGTTAACAAAAATACATTTCAAGAATACCGGATATTGAAACGCTTCCCGTTTATCAATAATAACCATAAATTGAAGACTTTTAGGCCCCTTAGTACCTACGACTAGAGTATTTTAACTCACGGTCATTTAGTATGTGAAGTTAGGCAAAGAGTAAATCTCCTTTTAAGATCCCTTTTCTCCACCGAAGAAGTCACGAGGGTCGATTTTTGAGAAAGTTGTCGGAGGAATTACATGAAATGATATATCTAGAGATACCATGGAAAGCGACTCCATGTTAGTTGTTAGTGAATCGAAGTTTCATTTTATATGGAGAAGATATTTTTATTGCAGTTGAAATAAGCTTGTTAAAGGAATTTGAGTGACTATGTTCTGTTTCTATGTATGAAGTTATATTTAAATTGTAAGCTTTCGAATCTGTATTCACTGCTATCTTTCATATTTATATTCTCAATATAATATCTGAAGCGATGGTGAATTCAGTTGTCGATAAACATTGCCTTCACTTTGTGTAAAGTCCATTTTGTAATTTCATTACATTTTAAGGACAGATTACTAAAATAATGAGCCTGGCATTATGCTGTTAAGAGTGGCAAAGTTGGGATTAAAACACTTATCTTCAATTACTGGTGGAGGTTTTAGCTTTGTGAATTAGGAATTTTGTTTCTCCTCAAGTGGAATGAAATTTATTTTGTTCGTTTGCAGAATTAGAATTAGAAAAAATGTGACAAGCCTTGAGAAACCACTGTGATTTTCTTACAATTTCTTATTTCACGAATGTCCTGGCACATGGGTTTTTCAAGACTAGATGTTATAGCCAGTAGACTTATCACGGAGATTTTGCGAAAAATCAATATCCACTATAAATGATTAGTTTGAAACTGTATTTCAAAATCTTTGAATACCCACAGCATCTGGTGCTCTCAGTCAGGAATGAAAATACTTTGAGCTTTTTCTAACCTAAAACTATCAGATCAACATTTAAAATAACATTCATAATTAATGTTATTCAAGTATTTTCAGTGAAGAATGTAGCTATGTGGGTTTGTCTCAAACACACAGCGAATTGTGGTGTAAACTTCCCCCGTGAAAGTAAAATATCCGTTTTTTCTCTCATGTGTTGTAAGAACCAAGAGATATTTATTGCCAGTGAACAAGTTTTGAAAGATCAGCCCTTCCTAGCATCGGTGAGTTAAAAGGGCGTTGGCTTCTAAAAATCACTGTTAAATTGGGAAAATAATCACTTTTTTCACTGTGTCTGTAAGACTCTCTCCAGTCCTTTGGGAAATAGCAAATTTGTCTCTTTTAAGAAAATTAATCATTGGGAGTGTATTTTCTGTTTATACTATTTTTTAAAGCCTAGTTTTATTAAATACTGTGCTATTAAAAGCCCTTAAAATGAAGTCGCTAATAGAGACCAAATCTACTCCACATAGTCTCCATTCTTAGCAGGGCTGACGGTGAAGTGCATGACGCTGCTGTCACTTTTTTTTTTTTTTTTAGTCACTAGGTCTCCTGAGACCTTGTGATTTATCTCATATTGTTCTTGTACCCTGGAAAAATTCCACGTTATGACTGTGTTAACCAGCCTTGTTCTGACTCGTTCGGCTATGTTTAATAGTGGCTCAAATGCAGTTTCTTTTCTAACCTTCAATTATAAGACAGTATTAAATTATGTCTTTGTGTGATTAAGGCAGTGAAATAATTTTGGAAATTAATATGAACAGAAAATAAAACAATTTTGGTGATGTGGCTGTGCTCTGATCGTGGGTGGTAATATTTGGGAGCATTATGAAAAGCGTGCTGGCATGCACAGTAAACTTTTTATGCCAATATCTCCAGGAACCTCTGTATTATCAGAATATCTGGGAATATTATCAGAGCTGATTAACATTGGTTTCGTGGGTGTATGAAGATCATATTTGAGAAGAGTAGTTACATTTTTAAGAAATTCTAAATAGTTAAAAATCATGTTCTATTGCTGCTTTCTGAATGATACAGTGGCTGACGTGTCCGAGAGAAATTGCTTGTCACTTGCCGTAGAAAGTCAGGAATCCTAATAAATTTTGATATAATCTTGAGTAAGCAAGCCTTATTTTTCCAGTCTCTAACTGTTTTTTTTAAAATATAAATATCTATAAAAATAAATCTATACATTTATATATTTTTATGTATGTGTGTCCCTAGATAGATAGATAGACAGGCAGATGGCTGTAACGTCCTTTTTTGTCTTAAAACTTTTTCTAGGACTTTAATTTCAATTGTGAAATGAAATATGTTTAACCACTTAATGCTTTGTCTGGAAGGGTTATTGTTACATCTCATATAAATCTGCCATCTCATTAAAAAAAAAAATCTCAAATTCGACAAATCCTGCGCATCCGCCCCCGGCATTTGCTAACACGGTCCCCACGTGCTGCTTCTCGTCTTCATCGCGCGTCTTGTGTGAGGCCGTCACATGGATCCCCTTTCCTTACGTGACTTATTTCTGTCGCTCAGCACTCCTGCTTCATCGCCCCGGATGTGTCCGGACTCCCAACGATACCAGAGAGTGTAAGTTTTCCGTTTGTCTGTTTTTTATTCGATTCCTACCATGAATTTTACTGACTTTGCTCTCACCGTTTAAGGATCCCTGTATAGAGAACTAGAACACATCGTAACTATCTGTGTGTGTGCGAAATAAGGAAAAAAGAATAATGGTATTATCTCTTTTTCTTGTTAATATATCTGCTGCTTTAGCCCTCCCGCACCCCCCTTAATATCTGGGTGTCGATAAGGAAAATTGTATGAGGAAAAAATATTTCCATCACTTAAGGTGGTTCGGCAGGATCCTAGATACCGGGTCCCGAGCTCCCCTGGCTCAGGGAGAGGCGACACCTCAGGAGATGGCCCTGTTGGGGGGGCGGTGAGTGCAGGGAGGGTTTCGCGCAGTTCCTTTGGAGAACTGGCCATAGTTTTCTCAATTCCTGTATCTCTCTGCAAAGCCGAGGGGTCCTCTACTTGATTTCTGGATTCTAATTTAAGAAATACATGTTTCATAAGGCATTAAGGATGCTCCAAGAAATCATAAGAATGGCTAAGTTTGTATCTTATTTTAGTACTAATCATAGCCATATTAGAAATATTTTCAGTGTTTGAATAGTTATTACACATTCACATTCTGTAGAGAAGTGTACGTGGGTTAGCGGAAGTGACAAATTTGTGAAAAGGAGATATTCCCTTACGTAATTTTTCCCCTCTTCCCTTGGGAAGATAAAATGAATCAGTAGAAACAATTCAGTCAAAAGTGAAGGAAATGTCGACAGGGACAAAAATATTTCCAGGATTACTTATTATGTTCCTCAGAACTCAACTACACTTCCAAAAAAATGTTTTCAGACGGACCGAGCGTTTGGTTTCCAAAAGCACATGGGTTATGCGTGAACAGAGTCCAAGAAGACAGTTGTGCGTTTCTAGCATCGAACCAAGACGGTCAATGGCGTTTCTAGTACAGCGGAGTCCAGATAACTCCTATGACAGGGCTGCACGAGGTCGCTCTTACTGTGCCCCTGGGGTCGACCATCAGAACGCTCAGGTCACTTCGGAGCCCTGCGGTCTGGGGCCGCACGTGGTGGGCCAGGCGCCCCGTCCCCGGGGACTGGCTGACCACACCTAGACCTGGGAGACCAGGTCCCTTCACGTCAGAGTTTATAATGCAAAGTCAAAGTCACTCCCTCTCAGTCTGTCCTCTGTTTACCTGTCTCACACTTGCTACCAAACAGGTAACACCTTCCTTTAACGAAGCTCACATTTTTAAAAGGCCGTTTCTTTGATAGTTGTAAAGAACCACCCTTAAGCAGAATCGCCACTGAGAATATACATGTTTACATCTTCATTAAGATATTTTATTTCCAAAAAGTCCTGTTTAGGAAAAGAAAAACAAAAACAAACAAACAAACAAAAAAATACGCAAGGACATAAACATAGGCAGTGTTCTGTGTTGAGAAATCATTCCACACACATCTAGAAATCATTTTTCTTTGAGATCGTAGAAGCGATATTCCTGTCGAATGCCATTAAAGTGTATGGCGAGCTGGACCGCAAGGCGAGGTGGGCTTCAGGTGGAGCAAACACAGAAGGGACCCCTCCCCAGCCAATGCACAGCGCTCGCTGATGGTTTTGGCTTCGGCTTGCATGCCCTGCCACGATCGACAGTTTGTGTCCTGGCAAAGGTTCTACCTCTCAGAAATTGAAGAAATAATTGGAAATCTAAAAGTTTTCGCCTTGTAGGTCATCATCCACCTAGTACTACAGTTCAGTTTATCATCGTATTTCACGCAGTCTCTTCGTTATTTCATTGCTTTCTGATGTGTTTGAGCACAGAAATTTTTTTAAAAAAATAAGGAGAGGATCTAGAAGTCAAAATTAATACAGCTTATCCCAATTTCGTTCTCGTGTGGGGGAAATTTAAAGTGCCAGGTCAAGGAATCAGATTAGACTAACACCAAATTTTATTTGGTTACTGTAGTATGAAGCGGGCCTGACATGAGATATAAATAAGGGATTTTCCTTAATCAAGAACCCGAGCCCTGCTTCTAAGGCCCTCTCATCCTTGGGAGCCTCGCGGTGTCAGACGACAACCTTGCCTGCTGAGTGATCGACACGCAAAAAGACCCCGATGTATTTTCCAGAGCAATTCGGGGTATATGAGAATCACCAGGAGTATTTGTTTAAAACTCAGATTCTCAAGGACGTACT
>NW_006429894.1:1935143-1936711 GCF_000325575.1 Pteropus alecto
GCTTCTTCGACAGGTACTGGCAGGGAGGGCAGGAAGGATGCGATGGTCCCGTCCCCCTCGGAGAAACGCTTTCCCATAGGAAGGTTACCTTTCAGAGGACAGTCGAACGTTCTGTGCTTCACGTGGCAGCAGAATAACATTAAACGTAATGATTTTAATGACTACCATTTTTAATAATAACGTCCTTTGAACTTTTAAGACTTTTTGGTAGATGCGTAAAATGTTGTCCTGGGCAATCACCGAGAGCTGTCACTTACACAGTAAATCTTCCCTCATACAGAGAAACCTTACAGAATATTTTGTGGCCGTGGACGTGAACAATATGCTGCATCTGTACGCCAGCATGCTGCACGAGAGACGCATCATCATCACCTCCAGCAAATTAAGTACCGTGAGTGCTTCACACTCCTTTTAAGTAGACCGTATTGAGCATTTCACAAAAAGACCTGCCAACCTCTGCAGGTTTAGAAATGGCCTATGTGTACTCAGAAGACAATGTCTCCGTTTCTGATGTATGGTTTTAATCTGCCTCTCGAAGTACAAAAGTCTGATTTATAGAAGGCCTTCTCAGATGCATTAAGTCAGGTTAATTATTTTTTCTTATCAGGAGACGAGAGTTTTTTTTTTTTTTTTCTTTCTTTCTTTCTTTTTTCTTTTTAACTCTCCAGAGTTCATTTTAGTGCCTTCTACCGTATAAAGAATTCTTGAGAGCTATTATGGGATCTTTATTATTCACTTGTGGCTTTTTCCACTGGAGCGACTTGAAAGAAATCAGGGAGCCATGATAATAGCAGCTCCCCTAACCTGGTAATAGGCAGATTCATCTTTGTTGCCGAGTGGAGTTTGGGGGTAGATGCTATAGTGCTTCCGATTTGGAGGGTCTCTTCAGCCTGATAATAACTTAAAAGTCAAAGTCAAAGCTGTGGGTTTTTTTTTTTAAATTATTATTATTAATCACAGGTTTTATTCACTCACTAAAATGTTCTTGGGGAAGGTCTTCATTGCCATGGCGAAGGCCGCGAGAAAGGTATTTTCTTGGGTTGCAGAAAAACAGTCACAAGTGTTTTGCTAGATTTCCTAAATTTTTTCTACTTGAAAATTTTTAATATTTTTGATTTACTTAAAATGTTCAAATATAAATTGAAGCATAGGTTAGAGTACTAGGTGAGATACTTATTAAAAACCGTTATTTGATAGCGCACGAATTTGGTTTCTTAAAAATGTGGTTCGTTGGTAAAAATAAGATAATATATTTTATTTTTTGTTCCCGATGGTAGAAATAGAAACCTCACCCTACAAAGTTTGACAGTAGAAGGAGTTCCGGGATTTCCCTAAGACATCTGCTTGGTATTCGATGATGGGGAAGGTGTTTTCGAGAGGTTAAATGGGCACCTTGAGGCCCAAGAACTCATCGGAGACCAGCGACGGGAACCTGGGTGTCTGGATTCCAATTTCGGGTTATTTCCATTGCTTTACAAGAGAAAAAAAAAATCGACGTTTTTGTACTGCAATATTGACATGTCCCCCTTTCCAAACAAATGGGAATTATCTTATTTTACACGTCAGAA
>NW_006429894.1:1936740-1937345 GCF_000325575.1 Pteropus alecto
ACTGGGGAGAGGCACTGCAGAGCTGGCTGGTGGCCCCCGGCTGCCGGCACGGCCCCCCCCCTCGCATTTTCTTAAAGCCGTTTCGAGAAGTTCCCCTGAATCCGTTGGTCTTTTCTATAAACTGGCTCTGCTGCAATTTTTAACTCACCATTGAAGCAAAACTATTCTTCTCTCTCCTCCCTCTTCTCTTTACCCTCATCGGTTTCGTTCACTCTTCAGGGCAGTAGAATTGACACGAAACCTAAGTCAAGTTCACGTCCACGACCTTCATACCCTTCTTGAGTGGGGGAAGCTGCTTTCCTTGAACCCATCTTAAAAAATTCATATATATATATATGTATATGTATCTGCTATAAATCCCACTCAAAGTAACATGTAAGGTCAAAGACTAGTAAAATAGAAATAAACTCTACGGCCACGCCACCCCGAACAAGCCCGATCTCGTCTGATCTCGGAAGCTAAGCAGGGTCCGGCCTGGTTAGTACTTGGATGGGAGACCCCCTAGGAAGACCAGGTGCTGTGGGCATAAAAAATAAAAACATAAGGGATTGTAAACTGACAAGGTCCTTGCCATCTGTGATGTTGACCAAGGGTTGCCTGGCCTA
>NW_006429894.1:1937378-1939846 GCF_000325575.1 Pteropus alecto
ATATATATATTAATTTGTAGAAAGAC
Organism: Pteropus alecto; assembly: GCF_000325575.1. Taxonomy (NCBI): domain Eukaryota; kingdom Metazoa; phylum Chordata; class Mammalia; order Chiroptera; family Pteropodidae; genus Pteropus; species Pteropus alecto. The sequence continues at coordinate 1,937,405 of NW_006429894.1, forward strand.
TTTAGTAAAACCTCTGAAGTATTCAAAGGAGGACTAGTTAAGGTGTCGATGAACTGCCTGCTCCTCAGCTTTTTACATTCTTATGTTATTTTATATGTCATAAATGCAAGAGATTGAGTTTTACCCATTTTTAAAAATCTATCGCCAAATTTTTAATTATCGGAAGAACTCACGTAAATTAAGATGCGTTCGCATTCATTATTTTATTGTAGATTTAAGTATTCAAAGGAGGACTAGTTAAGGTGTCGATGAACTGCCTGCTCCTCAGCTTTTTACATTCTTATGTTATTTTATATGTCATAAATGCAAGAGATTGAGTTTTACCCATTTTTAAAAATCTATCGCCAAATTTTTAATTATCGGAAGAACTCACGTAAATTAAGATGCGTTCGCATTCATTATTTTATTGTAGATTTAGGAGTTTTGTTCGGGTCTACTCCTTGACCTCCATATTTTATGAGCACTGTGTTTGTCAACCTTACAGCTTGCTGGGAGTTTTTGCGGTGATGCTCTGGCAGAGAGTCCGCTTACTTGAAGGCTCATTTCTTCAAGTGCTCTTGGGCATTAAAATGGTAATTTATCATTATCGTTATAGAGATAAACTTTAAAATAAAAATAATGAGTTTTGAGATATGTTTAGCAAGAATGCGAAGAGTCTTGTTATGTTTTCAAATTTTTAATGGGTCCCCCCTCGTATCTTAGAGTGTGATATTTTGTCAGGACCCACGATTGCATTTTTATGTGTTTGGAACCTTAAGCAGCTTTGCATTTATTCTGTTGATCAAGCACATGGAAGGACCCTGGTCATCCCGAAGGAGGACACTGAGTTTACCCTCGCTGTAGGCAGGCCCTCGATGTTCAAGCTCAAGTACCCCTCGGGTGGACAAGCAGATATCGTGTCAGTCTCAAGTCCTCAAAGCAAAGGAATAAATCATGATGTTACAAGAATCTATCAGCTGACTTATTGCTGTTTTGAGACCAGAGGTAGGGAGGATTTCTGTTTAAAGTCATGTCATCGGTTCTCAAATCAGTCGGGCGTGAAGTCCTGTCACACGCCTCTATAATTGTACCTCACCAGACTTTCTCTAACTAGTCAGCTGGGGCTGTGCGTTTTGTCTCAAACACCCGGCTGGCCAGCATCTGACAGGAGCCTTCTCATCATCCTGTCACTAATATGTTAACTAGAGTGTGTCTCTGTGGCCGGTACAAGCAGGTGGAAGCGATGCCTCTCTTTAAAGCAGATGTCTAAACGCTAGTGACTGTCTTGGCCAACATTGAGTTGGTAACGCTCACCCTCGTAAAGTCTCTAAGCACATTAGTTACAGAGACCCGATTGTGTAAGGCGTGTTCCTTCTGGAATATTCAGAGCAAGCAATATGCTCCGAGTGCTGGAATTGTGTTAATAAACTGTAATTTCGTCCTTTGTTACAGTTGCCCCCCAGGCATTTAAGCATATGCTTTTCCGTCCTCCTCCCATTAATTCCAGCGAGGGCATCTGCGAAAAGAAATCGTGTGATCCCCGGAAAATCAGCTATTAAAATGCAGATTTTATAGGTTCAGTTAGAGCGAAGGGGAATCCGGAGGATTTTAACCTCTCCATCTGGATTTTGTGTATTCTTGAGTTGTTCTCTTAATGGTGCCACCTGTATCAGCATTGAATCCGAGACCTGGAGCCCAGAGCATCGTTCTGGAGATTGTGACCCGAACAGCTGGCGAGAGATCTGTGAAGTGCATTCGCCCCTCTGTGGTTTTAAAGCGGCTGCGGAGTGCTGCAGTTCAAGGTTGTTATCGAGACGGGAGGGAGAGAGACTCTAGAAATGATGTTTAGATTCTGAATTCCTCCCAAAGCCCATAGCAACCAATTATGTCAGCTGGAACCGTAGAGCATGATTCTCCTCACCGGCAAGCGTGTCCTCCGACACGTATACTGCTGCTGTGACCGTCGTGTGTCCGTCCAGTGCTGAGTGAACGGGACCGGGGTGTGGAACTAGAACAGTCGAGGTCACCAGGTAGCACTTCGTTGGAGGAAACGCCTGAGACAGGGGAACTGGGGGTGTTTGGGGCTCCCAGCCCTCACGGTGATGAGAGCTGTGTGTTCATAGAAATGAACACATATTTCTGCTTTAGGGTGTAGTCCATTTGTCTTCTCAAAGTAAATGATTGGCTTTTAATTTAAAAGATAAAATTTCGATATAACCATTATCTAAAGGGGTCTGTTAAGTTATGATTCACTAGGTTCTATGAGCTTCGTCCCCACATCTGCTCTGATCCCCACAAAAACGACTCAGAAGATTTTAGTTTCCTGTCCTATTTTCTCCAGAGAATGACTTACTTTTGTGCTGTTAGTGATCACCAGCATTAAATATAAGGAAAATTGTATGCCTCTTTAGTGTGCCTCTTTAGTGCCAGTACTATCGAGAGCAGTATGCTTTTTTTTTTTTA
>NW_006429894.1:1939932-1951447 GCF_000325575.1 Pteropus alecto
CCTGGGTTACGGTGAAATGGAACTCATCGTGGATATCACACTCAACATTTCTCTCCAATCTCCTTATCCACACTACAGGGCTAATTTGGGGACGGGCCCCTCCCTCGCACCTGTCTCCCCACCCAAGTCCCTGTAGCCCCTACATCTGAACTCCTTCTCCTCCGACCCCTGATCCCCATCCCAGCTGCCCATCGTCGTAGTTCAGGCACTTGTCACTTCCCACAAGGAACGTCATCAGATCGCGTATGCCGAATGCTAGCATTGTCTCCGTTTGCATAAAATGATGGTGATGGTCATGATGGCAAAAGTAATCATGGCCAAGAACTGGATAGCGCATGGCCACCCTCCTGAGCCGTTGCTTTCAGTGCATTTAGTCACCACAGGAAGAACAGCCATTATCCACTGCGGATGGATGACGATGAGATTTTGAGCCTTAGGACGGGTAAGTGGCTTAACCAGGTCCCTCTGACCCCGAAGCACCTGCTTTCAACACCTGTGCCTTTTACAGCGACCGTCTGACGAAACCGGACGCGTCTTCGCGCTCTCTGCCTGTACAGCGTCCCTGTCCCTCCCTCGTTCGTAGCCCCTCACGTGCTGTCCCCTTGTGGAAACACTGTCAGTGCTCACACGTGTCTTCCGTCTGGCTGTACCATCGTCTCATACTTGCTGCTCGTCGGATGTGCAGTCGGTGCTTTGACACCGAGAACGTCTCTCCGTGGTTACTCGTCGCCCACGGGACTCTGTCGTCTGGCACCACAAGCTGTCCATTACCCGGCCCCCAACTTTCCTTCCCGAATCCTCCCACAGTTTCTTCTCAGCTCAGGTGCATAGACGATAAACTCCTCAGGTCTGGTCTTCTCAGATTCGGTCGCGATGTGACCTTTGCTCTGAGTGCTGACACTCTGTGCAGTTAACCATTTTCTCCTAGAGAATTCCGATTTTTTTTTTTTTTAAATCTATGCCAAAATCACAGTTCCTTGGGAACAAAGTCATCACTGCGTCTTGAACTCCTTCCAGCTCTGGGAACTTCTGTTGCTGTTGCTCCTTGTTTGGCCTCTCCCGGAACTTGGTTTGGTGGCTTTTGGCCCTTACATGGTCCTGACTGTGCAAAGTGTTCGTTTGCTCATTTATTGACTCATCCCTCATTTATGGAGCACCTTCTTCATGCCAGACAGTGCTCCCGAGGTCACACGATGAGGTCGTAGCCTCGGTATCTGTCTGGGTCCAATCAAGAGAGAGAAACAACACAGGAATTTGAATAAGGAAAGTTCAGTGTAAAGGACTTAAAACTATAACATGGGACGGACGTACCTCAGGATGGCCTAGGATAAAGACAGCTAGGACAGTGACCACGGGAAGCAGATGAAGCTGGCTTTTAGAGACACCTCTAAGGAAATGTCTGTGGGTAGAGTCTGCTTGAAAATACGTAAGAGAGAGAACTATACAATGACTCACAAAAGACAGGTCTTCAGGGCTTGATGTCATTTACTACCAGTGAATTATAACTTTGTAAACGCGTGTGTGTACATTTGCACACATACATAGAGGTGCTTATACATATGCTTACATATATGTATACATTTATATATATTTGATATTCATGCTCACTGTACATATATGTAAAGTATATATAAGGAAATATTATATACGATTTTAACATAGTATAGAATATCTATGTATAATTATTCTTATTTAATTATACGTGCTTTAAAAATTATTAGAGTATTTCGCTCCACGTATTAAAGACTTAGAAGTGACTTTGTGATCACTTTGCAACTGTGTTTGTCTTTTTCAGTTGTTAATGGATTGTGATCAGTTTTATTTTGTTCCTGATGAGAGATATTTTAAATTATGATTTTCAAAGAGGCCTAATAGCTAAAAACTAGTTTCAGCAAATTGGGTTTTATTTATTAGTTATTCGGTAACCAAATACGGTAGTAGTATGATTCTATCAATAATGTCTTCTAAAATTAGAGATTTGTGTTTTTGTCCTGACTATTCAACCAAAAAAAAAAAAAAAAGAGAGAGATAAATAACTTCATAGAAACCATTTAATTTCTTTTACTCTGATATTTATTAACAATAAAATATTTGAGCAAGAATGCTCTCTACTGCCCTTTTTAACTTTCAAATGCAGTGATTCTTTAATCGTACCGTTTATTGCCTACGTTAGGTAGTCTTCGAATAACTCACGTGAACACTCTAAGCCATCGTCACGTAGAATCCGGAGTTTAGATGTTTGTGACAAGGGTAGGTAGCCAGGTGTATTTGCACAATACTGCAGTATTCGACTCCTTGATTTTGGTGGACGGGTGGGCCTTCTCTCCAAAAAGCAAAACCGCTATCGAATTGCCTTTGAGAGTGAGGCGTGAAAAGCAGTAAATTTAGTAACGGGCGAGGTCACGTAGGGAGGACATGTGTTTGAAGGCAGTGAATGGCACGTACGTGTAATGGGACAGCTACAGAAATCCAGAGTCGAGGAGAGATGAGTATAATGGTGACGTAGAGAGGGTAAGTAGAATGTAAACTCCTTAGGGGCAGAGATATTTTTCGTCGATTTTGTTCTTCTCTGTATCCCCAGCCCTGCCACGCGCCCGGCGCCCCACTTCATGACCGTGCGATCTTGGGCAACTGGGTTAGCTTGGCTTTAGTCTCCCCATCTGCAAAGCGAACGAAAGAATGAGAACATGACGGGAGAAAGTGAGCAAGAAAATCAGAGGTGATTCGAACTTTCCGAAGGACGTAGGCGCGACGGGAAGAGGTTAGGACGAGTTGTCATTAACGAAGCACGGATTTCCTATTCCGGTAGGAAGGAGAAGGAGAATGAACTATAAAATCATATTTTAGTATAAAAAGCATTAAAAAAGAAAAATGCACGACCAGACACAGTCTTTTTCCATTATATAAAATTGCTATTCCTTCAAACATTTCCTCTTAACCGTCACTTGATTTGAGTATTAGAGTTTTGCTCAAATAAGAATATTTTATAGTTGGGATAACTTTATAGTTTTCAAAAACCCGGCTGCTACTGTTTTGGCCTAAACTTTTAAATGCGAATGTAGATTAAGTATGTTTAAACAGATGGTTTCCTTCTGCTTTTCATTACATTTATTTTCATTCCGTGAAGAATTTATTAGATTCCCATTGGCAGCAATTTATTCTGTATACCTACAGTTATTTATAGTGCTTGATTTTCTGAATTAAATATCTGTTTAGTTAAAAATCGAATGAAGTTGCTAATCTCTATTTCTTAGATTGTATGCATTAGTATATATTTTTGGCGACCCAGATGTGCCCCCCAATAATTCGCATCAAACTCCAGTTGAAGCGATAGAACTTTTACATAAAAATGAGCACAATCTGGCCAAGAGATAGACTAGACTAAATGGGAGCGATGACATGTCCACGTGCCACTATGAGACCTTCGCTTGTAAAGCTGTGTCACTTAGAATTGTGCTGTTTTTCATTGTAATTCTCACACTAGATGGACCCCAACACTGCTGTCTCCTTGGGCATCTGATCGTGTGTTTTTGCCCCTCAACATCCATGTCTGGTCAGTTGCTTCCAACATCGCTTAGTTTCATTAGCTTTTATCAACTTCCTCTAGTAAATGTAGTTTCACTTTAAGAACAAGGAGTCACTGAGGTTTCATGTCACGGAGGGAGAAAGAACTTTGGTTCCCAACAAAATGTACCTGCGGGTGCAGAGAGAGGTGATCATTTGTCGAATTTTTATCAAGCATCTTATCTTTCTAACATTTTCTACCCGAATCGGTTCCCTCGGTCTGCGGAAGTCGCAGACTGAAACGGGAGGGAGGGGCTTCTGCCTCAGTTGGAAACGCCCCCTCGGATGTCTGACAGTTAACGAGTATTGGCAAAAGCAAATTCCTTATGGTTCCACCTAAATGCGACACTTCGGCTCTATTACTTTTAATAATTCGTTCTAGTTGCTAAGGTCAGAAGCTGGGGCGGAGGGTTAGTATGTTTACTTCCTCCCGTCACCCCGCCCATATCCAAAAAGTTGCCAAGCCCTGTAGAGCTACCTCCTTTCCTGATAGACCCTGATGAACAGAGGGGACCCTCTGCCCAGTGATGGCCATTGGCAGGAATGTGTCACTCAGCTTATCCTCTTGAAATCATCCTCTCAGAGACCATCAGTTGATCAGATTATGCTGTGCCTTATTAGCGAATAATTCACCACGTTAATGATGACCTAAGGGCATAGGGAAGTGTCCCTATGCAGCCAGCCGTCCTCAACCTTTGTGGCACCAGGGACCGTGCTCCTATGAGCATCTAATGCCCGATGATCTGAGGCGGAGCTGAGGCGGTGATGCTGGCGCTGGGGAGCGGCTGCAGATACAGATGAAGCTTCGCTGGCTCACCCGCCGCTCACCTCCTGCTCTGTGACCCGGTTCCTGACAGGCCACAGACGGGTACCGGTCCACGGCCCGGGGGTGGGGAACCCCTGCTGTATAGCATTTACTAAAGTGCTTTGAGCTCTGGCTCCGTCCACTAAAATAAGTCACCCTTGTGTTTGAGAAAGTATCGTCTTTATTTTTCTCAACGGTGACAGAAGGACACTCCTTTTTCTTAAGGTTTTAAATGAGCTGTTTTAAAAGTCATCCCTGTTGAGATGGAGACGCTGAGCCGATCAGCTGCCTTTCAAAGCTGCACCTGTGCCTTCAGCCCATCCGTTTATTCCAAAGGGGTGGAAAGGGTTAACACGCTGTAAAGATGCCCCGTTTACAGCCAGGAGAACTTGACACGTGTCCCTCCAGTCCAGATATGTAAGATTAATAAATCCGTGGCCTGTAATTATTAAGTAGAAGTATTTGAATGCCTCCTAGTGGTATATTGTATGTTCTAATTAAGAAATTTCAGAAATAATATTTATTGAGGGAATACTGTAGATAAACCGTCAAAGCTCATGAGTAGGAAGTGCTCAAACCTGTCAGAGATGCCGCTGTAACTGGAATCAAAGTACATCGTTTTCTATTCGTAATTGATTAAAAACCTAACAGGAAAATATATAATATACGTGATAATGATGAATATACTTTTAATCAGAATTTGTATGTTTTTGGCTCAGATTAGATTATTTTAATTGATTTTTTTAATTTAGTGGAAGTTTTGCACTTAAATATAGACAGATATTGCTGTTAAGAGTGAATTGCTTCGTGTACATTTATTTTTATAAATTAATTCTTATGTATGTCAATTTCTTTATATAACAATAAAAATGATGGTTTATAGAAAGTCTGGTTCATATTCGGACAGTTTTACTTTGAAATTCTGATTTTCCAGTTGAGTAAAATGATTTTGTTAACGTTGAAATGAAGACTGTAGCAAAACTTTAAAATGACGAAGAATGCTGATTTAATTATTGCTTTAAACACTGCAGGGCGACTTTACACTTCCAGCAGTCTATTTGAAAACGAACCGAAAGCCACGTGGAAAGAATTCTGATGAGGCTCAGAGGAGGGAGGGGCAGACAAGTGATGCTATCCCTTTGTGAAGCATTAAAAATATTTAATTAACCGCTTGCCAAAACAAAAACAATTAAAATGGCAATTACCTTTAAAATGGCGACGATATCATTGCAGCTGTTGTGATGTAAAGCGGGGAACCAAAATGTTAATCGGAAATGAACAGCCTAAATCTGGAATTATGATATACTTGGCTTCCCGTCGTACAGCTGTCAAGCTTGGGCAGCTCGCTGGTCGATAGTGACATTCTCTGTGTCAGTGAGCAGAGTCTCTGGGTACTGTGACCCGCAGTTCACACGTTACAGAAGTTCCAACTGTCGAACGTTCAAGTCCCCTGGTATCGCCGCCCTCCCCGGCGCGCTGACGGGCTCATGTTTCGTTCTCGGGCAATTTGCCCCGATCATATCCCCAGGAGCTTTCGGCCCCCCGCCCCGCCGGATGCAATCGCGGCGCAGTGATCTGAGCAGGCGCTGGGCGCGCCGCACAAATTGTCATTTCCTACCGTGTCTTCAGCGACGCTCACCTCGTTTTTCCGTTTGGCTTTTATTTATGCTCCGAGCGTGGCCCCCGAACACGGTGTTTTCAGGTCACTGTGTGTGTGACGGGCCCAAGAACCTGCGTTGGCGGTTTTCGCGGGTTTCAGAGGGATCGGGGAGCAGCACACCTGTTCCCCGCGGAACTGCTCAAGGCGATGGGATCGAGGCCACCCGATAAGTTGCTTTCTGATCATCATCGATCTTCGGTAGCTCGAAGGTGCCGCGTGGCGCGGTCGGCCGGCGGCTGCTCACCGCTGTCCTCTTTCCCGTTTCAGCTGACCGCCTGCGTGCACGGCTCGGTGGCCCTGCTGTACCCCATGTTCTGGCAGCACATCTACATCCCCGTGCTCCCGCCGCACCTGCTGGACTACTGCTGGTAAGCCGACCCCAGCTCCGCCCCTTCACGCGAGGCCAGGTGGGCCTGGCGGCTGCGTACCTGCAGCCCTAGAGGTCGCGCGTGTGGCAGGGCGCCTCTGTGAAGGGCCCGGTCGTACTTTCCAGGTGTCGCAAAAGCCTGTTGCCAGGCAAACAGGTGCTTTAGCTCCCGAGAGTGTCCTCTGCAGTCATCGGAGCGTTAAACGCGTAAACAAACACTTTCTGGTCTCAGTCAAAGTCTCGACCTCGATCCGCCTGAACAGCAGTGTGGACGGTGTCGGGGCGATTCTGAAACGCTCCTGGCTTCCGGTCAGCTCCCGGGGACCCGCCCGCCACACCCGGCGACACCGCCAGAGCCCGAAGAGTCTGTGTGCGGGGAGCAGGGCGGGACGCAGGTGGGACCTGCATGAGGCCGCGGACTAAAGCGTCACTTTACTGCCCTGTCGCCTTCTGCAGCCATAGCTTGTTCTCCAGAGATCCGATGAGGTTTTCTGTTCAACCATGGAGGAGCACACACACATGTGCACACGCGCACACGCACGCACACCATGCAGGAGCACACATGCACACACGTGCACGCGCACATAACGCACACATGCACGCATGCGCGCACACGTGCACACACCATGCAAGAGCACACACGCGCGCGTGCACATGCACACTGCACACCGTGCAAGAGCACACACGATCTGAGCAGGCGCTGGGCGCGCCGCACAAATTGTCATTTCCTACCGTGTCTTCAGCGACGCTCACCTCGTTTTTCCGTTTGGCTTTTATTTATGCTCCGAGCGTGGCCCCCGAACACGGTGTTTTCAGGTCACTGTGTGTGTGACGGGCCCAAGAACCTGCGTTGGCGGTTTTCGCGGGTTTCAGAGGGATCGGGGAGCAGCACACCTGTTCCCCGCGGAACTGCTCAAGGCGATGGGATCGAGGCCACCCGATAAGTTGCTTTCTGATCATCATCGATCTTCGGTAGCTCGAAGGTGCCGCGTGGCGCGGTCGGCCGGCGGCTGCTCACCGCTGTCCTCTTTCCCGTTTCAGCTGACCGCCTGCGTGCACGGCTCGGTGGCCCTGCTGTACCCCATGTTCTGGCAGCACATCTACATCCCCGTGCTCCCGCCGCACCTGCTGGACTACTGCTGGTAAGCCGACCCCAGCTCCGCCCCTTCACGCGAGGCCAGGTGGGCCTGGCGGCTGCGTACCTGCAGCCTTAGAGGTCGCGCGTGTGGCAGGGCGCCTCTGTGAAGGGCCCGGTCGTACTTTCCAGGTGTCGCAAAAGCCTGTTGCCAGGCAAACAGGTGCTTTAGCTCCCGAGAGTGTCCTCTGCAGTCATCGGAGAGTTAAACGCGTAAACAAACAAAGCCATAAACAAAGCCATCCCGGATGCGCTGAGCACAGGTGTCGGGAAGCCGGTGGCCCCGGGTGGTCCCCATCGGGACAGGCTCCCGCCGCCCCTTCCCGCAGAAGCGCGCCGCACCCCAGGGACCAGCGGGGGTGCCTCTAGCACGGGGTCCCGGCCTTTCTGGTCTCAGTCAAAGTCTCGACCTCGATCCGCCTGAACAGCAGTGTGGACGGTGTCGGGCGATTCTGAAACGCTCCTGGCTTCCGGTCAGCTCCCGGGGACCCGCCCGCCACACCCGGCGACACCGCCAGAGCCCGAAGAGTCTGTGTGCGGGGAGCAGGGCGGGACGCAGGTGGGACCTGCATGAGGCCGCGGACTAAAGCGTCACTTTACTGCCCTGTCGCCTTCTGCAGCCATAGCTTGTTCTCCAGAGATCCGATGAGGTTTTCTGTTCAACCATGGAGGAGCACACACACATGTGCACACGCGCACACGCACGCACACCATGCAGGAGCACACATGCACACACGTGCACGCGCACATAACGCACACATGCACGCATGCGCGCACACGTGCACACACCATGCAAGAGCACACACGCGCGCGTGCACATGCACACTGCACACCGTGCAAGAGCACACACGTACACACATGCGTGCACACACACATGCACACACTTGCACACACATGTGCACATGCACACGCAAACGTGCACAAATGTGCACGCGCGCACGCACATGGAATAGCTTTGACCGTAATGTGTTCATTTCTATCACCGCCGACGTGATTAAGAGCGAAGCTCTTAGAATCCAAGTCTCGAACCTTCCTGTCGACGTGCTCACGGTTAGAACAATCCCATCCGCACGCCCAGGCTTTCCATTCAGCTTTTATGACCGGCCCTCTTCGGAACAACCAGTGGCGATGGCAACACACACATTCGGCTGCAGGTCGATGGCACCGCGGGCCGTGAGCTTCCACCGCGCGGTAGTATGAGCGTCAGCAGTTCCGTGACGTGGGCTCGGTGACCGCCACGTCCCTCTGCCCTTGGAGCCCTGGAGCGGAGGCGGGCAGGTGGGCGATGAGGCGTGCGGGTTGACTGTGCTTGTGAAGGGCCACGCCACAAGCCGGCGGGATGGTGGCGTCTGCGAGCATCCTGCGGGCCCTCACGTTAGAGTGACATTCTCTGCCCGCCACGCGGAGGAGCCGTCCGCGTCCACGAAGGCGGGAACTGCCGACTGTTCGCGGTGACATTCACAGTGGGTCTCTGCGCATCGTGTCCAGTAATTAAAACTCATTGAAAACCTTTTTTTACGAAAGTATTTGAAAACATATTGACACATGGTTTTTAAAAATGCATGTCAAGAGCTAACACTTCTAATTACGAGGTTTAGAATTATATCGTATCATATATAATTTTAGTGGCATTTTAATTTTTCTGTTAAAATATTCTGACCTCTTGGGTAACATCCCTTTAAATGCAAGTCTCTGTAACGATGACATGTTTAAGACTTTCTACAACACTGCCATTTAGAAACAGTTCTATGACCAGACGGTTCTGCGCTAATTCTTTCCAGAGATTTCTGCCTGGTTCTCTGGCCCGGCCACCAGCTCCTTCTTTGTGCTGCTTCCGCTCTGACGCCGGAAGCTGGTATTTTATTTCAGCTCCCACAGTTTCTAACCTCTGCCGCAGCCTTCAGGGCAAGCTCTGACAGCCTCCATGCCAGACGCGTCCCTGGCCCAGAGGGCACAGCAGTGATAATCAAACCCTCGTGCCCGTGGGTCACAGAGACAGCTTTAGCCGCCATCGGAGGACTTGGCCGGGGGGATAGGATTGTTGTTGTTATTATTATTATTATTTTTTTTAAATAGTCGTCTAAGATTCTACCTCTCCTCCATTGTCAGAAAAGTCTATGGAGTAAACCATTTCCCTTTGTTTGCATCCTTGCAAATGATTCTAAAGTGACTCCGATCCGCATGCAAAAGAGAGAAGAATATTAGAGCCATCCCTTCATTCTCATGGTTTTGAATAAAGAAATTTTGAAATTCCACTTTGAAAACAGCACCGGGAAGTTTCCGTAGTGGTGCGCGTGTAGTCGCCAGCTCCTCGTGACCATGGGTGACTGTCACATCTCGGTCCACTGATAGAGGCTTGCTCACCTGTTGGCTTGTCCACGCATAAATCCATCCACCCATTTGTACATCAAACATTTAGTGAAACCCTTGCCGGCCAGGTATGTGATGTAATGAGTTAGTCTTTGTTTCTGCCTTTGTAGGATCCACAGACAGGAGGAAATTTACCCCCCACACACACACGTGTGCGCACACACACACACACACACCTTGGGAACAACCAGTGGCGATGGCAACACACGCATTCGTCCGCAGGTGGATGGCACCGCGCGCGTGAGCTTCCACCGCGCCGTAGTATGAGTGTCAGCAGTGCCGTGACGTGGGCTCGGTGACCGCCACTGTCCCTCTGCCCTTGGAGCCCTGCAGCGGAGGCGGGCAGGTGGGCGACGAGGCGTACGGGTTGACTGTGCTTGTGAAGGGCCACACCACAAGCCGGCGGGACGGTGGCGTCTGCGAGCATCCTGCGGGCCTTCGCGTTAGAGTGACGTTCTCTGCCCGCCACTGTTAACCCCTCCTAGTGTCTAAACACTTAGATGGTGGTGTGACTCTGGTACCAGTAAAATTATAATCGCTCGCTACTTGTTCAAGAATGATCCATTTTCTTCTTAATTTAGGTTGTATGTCTGCTACTTCTTTCCATGTCACGGCGTCCGTTCGTTCGAGAAGCCGGTGGCCCCGGGTGGTCCCCATCGGGACAGGCTCCCGCCGCCCCTTCCCGCAGAAGCGCGCCGCACCCCAGGGACCAGCGGGGGTGCCTCTAGCACGGGGTCCCGGCCTTTCTGGTCTCAGTCAAAGTCTCGACCTCGATCCGCCTGAACAGCAGTGTGGACGGTGTCGGGCGATTCTGAAACGCTCCTGGCTTCCGGTCAGCTCCCGGGGACCCGCCCGCCACACCCGGTGACACCGCCAGAGCCCGAAGAGTCTGTGTGCGGGGAGCAGGGCGGGACGCAGGTGGGACCTGCATGAGGCCGCGGACTAAAGCGTCATTTCACTGCCCTGTCGCCTTCTGCAGCCATAGCTTGTTCTCCAGAGATCCGATGAGGTTTTCTGTTCAACCATGGAGGAGCACACGCACATGTGCACACGTGCACACGCACGCACACCATGCAGGAGCACACATGCACACGCGTGCACACAACGCACACATGTACACACATGCACGCATGCGCACACACGTGCACACATGCATACACCATGCAAGAGCACACACACACGCGCGCACATGCACACTGCACACCGTGCAAGAGCACACACGTACATACATGCGCACACGCACACATGCACACACTTGCACACACACGTGTGCACATGCACACGCAAACGTGCACACATGTGCACGCGCCCACGTGCATGGAATAGCTTTGACCGTAATGTGTTCATTTATATCACCGCCGACGTGATTAAGAGCGAAGCTCTTAGAATCCAAGTCTCGAACCTTCCTGTCGACGTGCTCACGGTTAGAACAATCCCATCCGCACGCCCAGGCTTTCCATTCAGCTTTTATGACCGGCCCTCTTCGGAACAACCAGTGGCGATGGCAACACACACATTCGGCTGCAGGTCGATGGCACCGCGGGCCGTGAGCTTCCACCGCGCGGTAGTATGAGCGTCAGCAGTTCCGTGACGTGGGCTCGGTGACGGGCACCT
>NW_006429894.1:1952601-1992496 GCF_000325575.1 Pteropus alecto
GTGGTGCGCGTGTAGTCGCCAGCTCCTCGTGACCATGGGTGACTGTCACATCTCGGTCCACTGATAGAGGCTTGCTCACCTTGTTGGCTTGCCACGCATAAATCCATCCACCCATTTGTACATCAAACATTTAGTGAAACCCTTGCCGGCCAGGTATGTGATGTAATGAGTTAGTCTTTGTTTCTGCCTTTGTAGGATCCACAGACAGGAGGAAATTTACCCCCCACACACACACGTGTGCGCACACACACACACACACACACGCGTGCAGAGCCCAGTAGAACTCCGGTACTATGGGGTTTGTCTAAGAGGCATATAAAAGAAGCGTGGAGGCAGCACAAGGAAGAAGCAGCCCATGGTGCCTGGTCGGACAGGGAAGGTTCCTGGGGCCAGGTCACACCGTCTGCGTTTTCCCCCTAGTATGACCAGTGCGACCAGAAAATGGAGAGTTTCTGTTGAACGGTTTCAGTTATACAAGATGATTGTGTTTCAGAGATCTGTGGTACAACTTCGTGCCTGCAGTCAACGATGCTGTGTTGTAGGCTTAGACATTTGTTGAGGAAGCAGATCTCACGTTAGGCATTCTTACTGTCACGGAGGAAAAATAAGTACTTAAATGTGGCAAATCCGTGACGTTGCCAGACACTCTTAACCCCTCCTAGTGTTTAAACACTTAGATGGTGGTGTGACTCTGGTACCAGTAAAATTATAATCGCTCGCTACTTGTTCAAGAATGATCCATTTTCTTCTTAATTTAGTTTGTATGTCTGCTACTTCTTTCCATGAAAGGAGAAGATGCAGCTACTAATGGAATAGTTTAAAAAAAAAATACATGGGAAATTAAATTGTTGAGACTACCCTAAGTTAATAGACTCCTGTGACAGTCAACCCCATGGGTGGTCTCTGTAAAAAAAACCTAAAAAGAAAAAAAAAGGCTATTACATCGTAATTATTTTTGAATGAAGATTAATTGCTATCAAAAGAAGAAGCAATCATAATAGAACCTTCTGTATCCCATCCTTGCAAAATAATTTCATTGACAGAAAGATCTAGGACAGTTTTGCACATGGCTGATGAAACATCTGTGTTGCCACGGATTCCCTTCCTGACTTATTAACGCCCTAATCTAATGAGGAGATTTCAGCCAGGGCTGCAAAATTACTTCTCATTGATTCGGCTGATTAAATATTAGGCCGTACGCAATCCAGTTTTCACGAGGAAGATCCAGCTATTTCATTAAATCGCCATTCTGTGGAGCACCGTAATTATTTTAGGAAATTACGCTCTGGATCACTAACGTTTGCAGTTCAAACATCTGCATATTTGGGGTTTTGTTAGAAATCAGTGAGATACGAACACGTAGAGATCCCCAATGATCCCACAGAAAAAGTTCCAGTTACTTCATCATTAGGTTCAGGCCGGGGAACTCATCACTGAATTTTTATGCTAGTTTAACAATGTCTATACATTTATTTATGTTTCAAGAGATAACTAGCTCTCATGAATCGTCATCTTAGATGTATCCCGTAGGACTTCGGACCTTCAGCTCTGATCTTTTGAGATCTGATCCACCCAGTGTTTTTCTAATATCTGTAAAATGGACGTAATATTTATTATTTTTAGAAGGCTTAAATATCTTGATGAATACCCATTTTGTTAAAATGTGCCTTGAAATTTGAGATCTCGTGGGCTCTCTGTTTGATAAATCTCACAGGTAGGATACCCTAACCTGGGGCAGACCGGAACCTTGCACAGTAACTTTAGTGATTTCATGCGACTTTCAACGTGAGTTGGGCTTGACACATTTAAGATCTTGGGATCTGCCTGCCCGTTTTTGTGAAAGGTGCCTGAACCCGGTCCTGGGAGCCCAGAATAGTTAGTGACATATTTTTTCTATCTTTTGCTGAGTCCCAGAAGGAATTGTAGAGACGAGAACTTGAACCGGGGAAGTAAGCAGCCTTCCCTCGTCTCAGCGAAAGGGGAGCCGTCCTCACTGATTCCTCCCGCTCCCTTTCAAAAGCGGAAAAGCCCTGACAGCTTAAGGGCCTCAAGGACTATAAAGAGTCTCCACGTTCAGTCGAAGGAAGTTTCCAGAACATCGGGTCCGTTCCACATGGTCTGTTGTACTGAAAAAAAAAAAAAAAAACGAAGAGGAAGAAGAAAGGAAGACACAAAGCTATGAAGGCAAAGACAGCGAGAATTAGAAGCTGGGAAAGACAATGTGATGGCCAAGCTCATGTGGAGTAAATTAAGGATTTTTCACCGTTCGTGTGTGTGGGGGGAGTGTGTGTGTGTGTGTGAGAATTCTGGATATTCATTACTGGTTAGCCATCTTGAAGATGTGGAACTGTTTCAGGTGACTTTGAAGACTGGCTCTGTCGAGGTGCCTGTTAAGTTTTAGTTATTCCTGGGTCTCGGTAGCAGAGTGGGCTCACAGAAGTTGGGACAGCTCCGTTCTAATAATGACAGTGACGATGGAAAATTGCGCAAATCCTTTGAGAAAGATTATCCGTTGTCATCAACAGAAAAGGTTCGCATTAAATATGATGCCAAGACGTCTGCAAAAGAAACGTCAAAATACTTTATTTTTAAAATAGCTGTTTATTTGCCTATCTTCTATCACCTTGGTAGACATCTGTCCATTCTCATCCTGTCTTGTTAAATAGCATTTTAATTTTGAAATGTCAGGTTGAATAATTTCCTTCTTAATGAGAACTGTTTTTGAAATGGCTAGCAAATCCGATTTTATACGTTACGAAAATTACTAACTGTCTGTATTCTCTGCTGGAGCACAGGACCTGCAAGGGAAGAGATTCTGTGTATGTCATTTACTATGGAACCGAAGCCCCTAGACCAAGTCTTGGCACCTGACACGCTCTAGATATGTTTTGTTGGCTTAATTCATTTACCATCATCCTTACACTTATTTGAATATTTTTAATTTATTAAAATTATTCAATAAAAGTGAAAGCGAAATAAATATGAAGGTATAAAATGTAAATCAATGACAAGGCACACAAGCAGGATGATAGCACAGAAATAGAATGACAGCAATGAGAGAGAGGCTTGCTTGTCTTTGGACCTCTAGTTCCCAAACGGTGCCCGGCACACAGTCGGTCCCCATAAATATTTGGTCCTGACTGACTCAAAAATTTGGGTCACACAGTAGGTATGAAATGATCGCATATTAAGAAAATTGTAGAAATAAGAACCTAATTGAATAAAAAATGGCATGCAAAAGCAATGTGAATAAATTTGATGATTTTTTAGGATGTGTTTGATATGAAGTATGGGGGAAAGTTCTAACTCAGATTATGGTCTAGACCAGCGGTCCCCAACTTTTGTGGCACCAGAAACCAGGGCTCCTATGAGCGTCTAATGCCTGAGGATCCGAGGTGGAGCTGAGGCGGTGATGCTGGTGCTGGGGAGCAGCTGTGAATATAGGTGAAGCGTCACTGGTTCACCTGCTGCTCACCTCCTGCTGTGTGACCCGTTCCTGACAGGCCACGGACTGGTGGACCCAGGGGTTGGGGACCCCTGGTCTAGACTCTAATATTCTAAGTTAAAAAAGCTATTTTAGGTAGGACATCTCTTGATTGAATTATAAATTACTGTGATTTTTATTTAAAGCAATCTTCATTTGAATCTATTAATGGCCTGAAGATTTAAATTTGAATTTTACATATAGAGTAATTTAAAATACCTATTATACGCTGTGTTACGACTGTGCATTTAATACATTTACCTTTTTAAGCATACTGAATTACTTATATTGTCGCTTCCGTTCTAATGGACTGCATGCATATATATTTTTTCATTTAGTGCCCCAATGCCATATGTGATTGGAATCCACTCCAGCCTGACAGAGGTGAGTCTCTCAGATGTGACGTAGTGATAAACTGATTCAGGAAAGTAACAGTTTAAACAGTTGTACTTTGAAAGAATATCAATTGACTAGTAGAAAGCAGTGACCGGTTTCATGTTAGAGTGTACGCACATAAAGATTTTCAGAAAGGTAATGTTGAAATAATTTTATTTTAATTCATATATTAAATGACGATCTTCAAAGACAAGAAACCCATGAAAATAGGTTACATTTGGTAAAAGTCATATGACAAGTTTTAAAGACTGAAAACTTTAGTCCTTGATAAATCCCTTTCTTTATGGTACTTGGGATCTTTTATATCTATTTCTTTTTCAGACTTGTATTTTGAAAGTCAGAATTTTTGTAATCATGAGTCATAAAGGGAAATGTTTTTATTTTACAAACTTCGTTTTGATCCATTTATCGGTGTGCTTTTTCAAAATGGGTTTTAAGACACTGATCGTGAACATTTGAATTAGAATATGGCTTGAAACATTTAACATTTTTTTCAGCCTTATTGGAGCTTTAGAGTGTAGTGATCATTCTGGACTGTCGTCACCTCATTTCAAAATGAATTTTGTTCCTGGAGTCATCACTAAAGTAAAAAACCTTGAACTTTAAACACCTTGAACTTGAAATCAGTGCCATTTTCAGAGAGGACTTCTTAGAAGGTCAGCATGTAATAAAATAAACAAAAACTTGAACAAAGCTAAAGACGTGGGTTTGTCGCCTGCCATCATTATGCTGGCTGATTTCAGTTTTAGTCAAACGGATTTCTTTTTTTTTGCTGGTTGTGCATTTTGGATTCTCACCCACTTTGTAACGAGCAGCCGAAATGAGTTAGAGTTGGTTTTCACATTAGTTGCTGTCACTGCGTACGCCATCAGTCCTCACTGTGTTGATCAAGGGACATCCTGGTTGAGGATTTTGAAACTGAGGGTCAATTATGGAGAGTGTCCTGGTTTGTGGACCCTACATGTGCTCAGGTTTGGGTTGTTCTTTTTACCTTTTTGCAAAATGCCAGGGCAATGTTTTTATTTGTTTAACCTTTAATAAAGAATACATTTTAATGAGTTTCTTTAGGAGGTTGAATTTGTTCTTAGTGTTGAAGTCTGGGTTGGATGACATTATGACTCTTATATTTTGTTATGTTTTCAAAAATATGTTCTTACATGCCTAGATACTCACAGTGAAAGGACAAATTGTATAAAACATGAATGAATAGGTATTTAATTTGTTATTAGATTGTGGAATAGGAAACTGGCATTTATTCATCAGCAGTTGGACTTTCTGCAAAATCTAAGCATGGCACCACGCTTGGTTGGTATGGTTTCAGATTGATTTTGATATTAGCGCACGTGTCCTTCCTTATTTAATGTATCTAATATCTAATAGAATTTGTAAATTTTACGATATACTTATTACTGCTGATGAAAAATATTTAAAGTTGTCGATTGTACCTGTTGTTATATTGTCTATATCAACTCTTGAAACAAATGATTTGACTTTCTCAAAATATTCTAGGGAGGGGTATATGTTTTAAATGTGCAATTACATCGATCACGTTATTTCTTGGACACCTATAGAAGAAATGAGTGCTTTGTTTAAGGAGCGCGTTTAAGAATTATTTCCCCCTTAAAGTACTATGGTGGGGAAACAATCCGTTCTAAGCTTAAATTGGCTCCATTCCTTCAAGGAAGTGTGTACAGCGCGGTTAGTTTGGCTGGAATCTCTCTGTACCTTACAGACTCTGGAATTGTCCAACAGTCGTAAGTCAGCTTGAGTTTTCTAGTGAAGGAGAAAGTATACTAGAAACTTCTTTAACCTGGATGGATACCATTTTGTAACTTACTCCTTAATCTATTACCAGATGCTACACCTCCTGCAGTTCCATCCCTATTATATCATTATTAGGTGGATTTTTTTTTCACTAAAATCTTGATCTTTATGCTTTTTTAAAATATGAATGTTATTATAATTAAAATATAGATATATCCATTTACATATTTTAGATGTGAGAACAAACTGAGTAATTTTTTGTATTTTGTGTGACTCCAGGTACAACTAATTTTTTTTTTTTTTTTTAGGAAGAGTCAAAATATTCTTTTATTCTCTTGGCAAAGAGAGTTTCAACACATTTTATCAGTTCGCGAAGACTCCTAGATGCAATTATTCAAAGACATGAAATTAACGTTCTTTTAAATCTTGCTTTTAATTATTTGTATGTGACCATGAGTAAAAGATGGCTAGAAATCTCTTTTTTAAATGTAAATTTGCTTCTATATAAAGGAGAAATACATTTTGTTCCTCCTGGACACTAGACTTTTGGGACGAACTCAAAGCTAAGGCCATTACTTGATTGGGGATGAAGTAGTGGAAGCTAGAAGTGTGAGGGTCCTAGTTATTGTTTTAATAGACAAAGGATCCTAAATAAAATATCGACCCAATTTCATCAGATCACGTGATGGCTGCCACTGTGTCATTTCCTTGCATCCACGTGCATGAAGCGCGTTCGCAGTCACACTGCACGGAAGGGTCCTCACGCAGAGCGTGTGAGGAAGGCTCGCCACCTCTGGCACCTTCCTGTTGGACTTAGTAAGACTTCCAGTCTTCGGACTAATATTACGTTCTTAGTTTTGAAGAAAAAGTAAATTATCTTTTCACATTTTCTTACTATTTCTTCATCTAAACAAGTTTATGAACTTTATGATAAATGGGGGTGGGGTGAGGGGAGAGAAAGACAGAGAGACAGAGAGACAGAGAGACAGAGAGACGGGGGGGGAGGGAGGTACCATTTTATGTGCCATATGACTTTCTACTTCTATTTAAAAAAAAAAAAATAGCTAAAGCCTGGTTTGGAGGGAAAATACAGGTAAAATATAGGTAAAGCCAAATTAAAAAAAAGATTTAAATTATATGGTATTTTTTTCTCCTTTAAAAAATATAAAATTATTCTAATTTTAGGGAGGTCTCAGTATATTGATTTATTGAAATGAATACATTGTCCATTCTTGAGTGGCCCCTTGAACAAAATTTAATATTTAGCTGCATCACACCTTTTAAAACTAAGAGCAACACTGAAAAAAGTAAATATCTCCTATTAACACTGATTTTCTTTGTCAGAGTTTATTGTTAGTGTCACCGCAAAATATTCTGGGGTCACAATAGCCATTATTCTAGGCGATTGAGATGAATTCATGTCATCCCTTAAAAAATACATCAGGTTTCTGGATTAACTTTACAGTCGGTTTCTGTTAAAAGGACAACTTAGAATAGAAAATGGAAATCAAAATTATGACACAGTTTTTGCACACAAATGAGATTAGTATAAATATATTTTTGCTTATAAAATAGATTATTTTTGTAGTTATGCTGTAATTTGTAGAAAATCACATATGTATACACATGGAAAGACAAGGAAATCAGTTAATTTATAAATTTTTTTGCAATAGTGTCACTATTATAAGTGATTCTCTGTTAATTTCCTAGAAATGGCCATGTTCTGAGTCTCCCTTTCGAATTATAATGTCTTTTACAGGGACATTCTGTTAGAATCGTGTGTCCCCCTGAGAATCCATTCTACAAAGATGTTATGGCTTTCTTAACACATACGAATCCCCTACTAAAAACCACCAGTTCCCTAGCAAATTTCTATCTGAGATGCAGAGATTTGAAATTCTAAATGAATCAGAGAAATTTTAGTCTTGACCAAGTGAGAACGAAAAATTGGTTTGGCCAATTTAAAATTTAGGGGACTTAAATAATAATTCTCAGAAATGGTTGTTTTTCTAGAATGTCGCTTTTAAAAATACTTCTGAAATTTAATTGACCTATAACTAGTTGACCTATAAATTATGGAATTCTGAGTTGATGGATATATTTCATTAATGAATGTCTTATTTGCATTAAGGAACACTATTTGCTATTATTTAGATAAGAGTAATAACATATGATTTAAGTATAAATATTATTTAGATAGGAAAAGTAAACAATAAATATTTCCTTTCTTTAAAGATGAAATATTTGATGAAATTCTACCTCCCTATCATTCGTCCGTGTAGTGAGATAATTTGACTAAGCTGTCAAGTGAGACAAAGGGGTCAGATAGTTATTCTGATAGGCTATTCGACATGATTTTTACATTGAAATTCATGTGATAAATATTACCTGCAATACACTTCATATTGCTGCCCTCGCTGTCATTTTTCAACTTTCAGTCCTCATCATAAACTTACACGAAATCGAGATGGAAATATAGAGAAAATATTGATTAGCTAAAAACTCCAGTCAGTTGGCCTTGCAACATGATGTGTGCCAAGCGCCTGTGTCATAGGATTGAAATTCGACCAATAGATAAAATGTAATGGATGTAAGTGTCTCAGTTGAGTGTAGCTGTGCCTATTGTGTAAATCTGTGTCGTGATACCTCTTTGATAGTTAAAGCATATTCAGTCTCTCCAAACGAAATCAATACGTCCAGATGAATGGACACACATTCTGTTGTCAGCATTTTTACCCAATCCTTTTGAACGGTTTGTATACAAACTATTTTTCTCATAAGGCAAAGTTGTTTATATTCTTTCATAATGTGGGATTAGATTTTAGAAGGAAAATATACTAATCCGTTTATTCATAATTGTGTTTCTTAAACAGAGAGTGAAAAATAAATCCTTGGAGGATGTGGTTATGTTAAATGTTGACACAAACGCTTTAGAATCACCATTTAATGACTTGAACAACCTGCCGAGTGACGTGGTAAGTCGGAAGGACGTTTTGTAGCAAACGTGTGTGTGTGTGTGTGTGTGTGCGTGTGTGTGTGTGTGTGTGTGTGTGTTTTCTCCTGGATCCTTGAATTGCAAGAGCTATTTTCCCCCACTTTTTAAAACTCTGAAATAAAGGGGTCGAGTGTGCACATGGGGAGTGGGAGGAATCGACAGAGATCCGCGTTGAATATTTTTGCCTTTTGGCAGTCAGGACGTTGAATGGGACACCGTCCTCCTTACAGTAAAAGCGGGATCGTAATTTAAAAGCTCGGTGCATTCATTAGGCAGAGGTTCCTTAAACGCGCGTCTCTTCATCTCATCTTAATCATTATATTACAAAGTAGGCATTTCTGTCTGCCTAGTGGCATGTCTTGCAAAAGAATGAGAGTTTTTGAAGGAAGGAGAAGAAGGGGGCCAATTATCGGCTCTGCTTCCCTGCCACCTGCCAGCGCGATTCCTTTTAATTAATGATCTGATGGCACTGGTCAATATAATAAGAAATGCTTGTACAGTTGGGGTCAGAAAATTCTGGCTTTGATCTCCCTCAACTTTCTGAAACATTTATTTGTTTTCTCTAAATTATTTCAGTTTTATTTTTAATCTTTTCTATCCTGCTGAGGGCCGCAAGAATGAAAACCTACACGGTTTGTCATTTGCTTTGGCAGAGCAAAGACTGCTTACTTAGAATTCTATTTGTAAATTAAACTGCAAACCCAGTTTGTCATAAAAGACATCTGATCCTTTTGAAATGACGAAAACTGTCTTTTGTCTGTAAAGGCTGATAAATTAAGTGCCAGCTCGCTCCCGGTCTTTGATCTCGCAGAGGGTTTGTGTGTGTGTGTGCATGTGTGTGTCTGCAGCTTGTAATAGGGTATATTCTGTATTTCATTTTAAATAGTCTCCAAAAGTGTATTTTTTGGCCTTCGTATTCCTTAGAACAGGGCACAAATGCAGACCAGTATTGTTTCTGTATGTATTTCAATGGCTGTTTAAAAATATCTTTATAACATAGTCCTAAGCTGAAATAACTTTCCTTTAAAAAAATCTTTTTCTCGAGGATATTCACATTGGAGAATAAAAAAAATCAACTTCAGAATATATTTTTCTGTAATCTTGCAAGTACCTTGAAATCATTATTAGTGAGTTTGAAAAATTGAATTGAAAAATCTCAAACTCAAAAAATACAGTAATACTAACTTTGATTGTTTTATGGCTAGTAATAGGAAAAATATGATTTTAAAGTCAAACTCAGGTTATTTATGCCTATAAATAACCTATCATACTTGCTGACCTTGAAGCAAATTATATTGAACTACTTTATCTTACTATAGTAAAATGAATGTATGAACAAATCCAAGACCAGGCAAGTGAAGAATTATATTATCTTTTTAGCTCATTATAACTAGATTGCCTCATTATAAAAATTTTGCAGAAGCTGCTAGAAATGATTAGAGTTATTCATTTAGAAATCCATCAAAGTATCCTTCATTGAATAGAGAGAGAATTATGAAAATAAAGTTCCAACTTTCAAGAGTGTTTTCCTTATGTGCATGTATTTCCTACTGTAATGCCCTAAGGAGAAAAGATTGTTTATTTTAAAAAAGAAGAAGAAAGAGGAAGAAAAAAGAGAAAGAAATCAGCTTTGCTGTGTGTCATATTAGAATTTTTGTAGTCAGCTTCAACGATAGCTCATTCTTTCTTTGAGAAAATCTTTAATGGCAATTGTTTCGTTAGACGTTTCTTTTTTAATTAAAAAGTACTACTTCCCTGGTAGAATTAGTTTGATATTAACACATTTGTTTAAACAGATGAAGAAGTTAAACACAATTCACAAAATGTAAAAGCCTAACTATCTAAAATGACAGGAGGGACTACCTTATAAGCCACAAATAATTAGAAACGACTGAAATACGAAAAGATGCTCATGAAATGAGACACCGGTATAGATATAATGACATGTGTGCCTGAAATGGAGGGCCACAGACTTACGGACAGATTTGAAGAAGAATAAAATTGAAAGCTCTGAGGGGGACTGTTTACCAAGAATGGGATGCTTTACGTTAGAGCCATATTCTTAAAAATACTTTAGGTGATTGTTAAACCATCTCTAACAAATTTAGTCCTATCATCGGTTTTCCGAAAGCTACCTCTTAGAATCCTGTAAGAAACAGGATAAAGTATCGAGACGTACTGTCTATAATTACCAATGTTTTCAGTGAGGCGCGTTAAAAACGCAAATGATCTTACCGAATTTTTTTTTTGTGGTTTGAATGAATGAAATACACTTGAAACCGGAAAAAATATCGCTATCGCTATTGTTCGATTATTTAATAAATTAACTGATATTTAAGCGAGGGCCTTTTAAAAGCACGCCGAGGCACTCAGATTATCCTGACAGGCTCTAGATGACTCTTGCTGCATCGGCTTGACCAGTGGACTTGGCTGTTCAAAGGTCAGCGGTCACAGTTGTCCTGCATTACTAGCCTTTTTTTTCCTGCGGACCCTCTGCTGTGTTGCATGCTGTAATCTTCTTAATGGCTTCATTCCAATATTCACACATAATATTTTAGATTTATTGACTGTTAGGAATAGTCCCATGCCAGCAGCAGTTCGGCTACTCCTAAAGTCTTTAAAATTGGAAAAATAAATCAGGGCAAAGCTCTCAGGAATCCTTTGTTTTCTTTAAGGGCGGGGAAAAAAACTCTCTTCCTGTCCCCTGACAAGAACACTTGTTTTTCGATTTCATCATTTCACTATAGATTTGGATCATTAAAAGAAAAAAAAGCACAGATTTTATTGGGAGTGATTTTAACGGTATCGATTATTACGTGGAATAACTTTGAAAAGCAGTAGATTCATTAAAATATACTCTCGTAGTTTTTTTCTAAGAACACGTTGTGATTTTATTTTTTATTGGCCATGCCAAATATAGATACCTTCGAATATATGTGGTTTGAAGTCTTTTGAAATTAAAAAAAGGTACATTTTAGGGCAATGCAATAATATCAATTGAAGTTAGTGTTATTGTGGTATGTTTTTAAGTGCGAGGAAAAAAAAAGAAACGGTTTGATTAAATATAGCATTTGACATCTCAAAGAAGTTCATTTTAATTTAAGGAAAAAAAAATGCACTGAGACTCCCCATTCCAAATATATATAGATTTAGTTTCAATTACATACTAATTTAAAACGTTGTATTTCTAAGCTACTACTGCTCATGTTAATTTTTATCATCATTAACAGTTTTTAAAGTGATTTTGACAATTGCTACTCTTTCAAAAATAAATAGGGCAACCCACTTGTTGGAAAATTAAGCTAATTAGAATTATAATGAGATTAAGAAAACCTGTCTTCATGTGAACATTAAGTTAAAACAATGGCAAACTAACTCTTACACACGAAAGCAGGTTTGAATTGGCATCTGCAAAAGTTACATGCATTAGAAGATTCAGGAACGTGAATTCTGACCTATGTTGCTTAAATAATTTTAACTTACTAGGTTATAAAAAGTAATATACTCTTAGTCAGACTAATGCACTCATCCTTCTTTTACATGAGGTGATGAAGGCACAGAAAATAGACTGCTAATAGCGTTTCTAGAGCTTTAATTTTTATAGGTTTTGATCCTCAGACTTTCGCCCCAAACGCTACAACACGGTCCCTCTCACATAAATGTGATATCCAGTGTAATGATAACTCTTTTAAGATTTCATATAGGAGCTCACTCTCCATTCTAATCTTGTTAAAGAAATATGACCTCTTTGATTTAAATTAGAGTTTTCTGAACTGTTTTAAACACTCGTTTTCATCTTGTAGATAATAATACTGGAAAATGCTTTTCTATTTTCTATTATGAGGGTGTGTAGAAAATATAGAACGTTTACGAGCTATTGTATAATTCACTCTAAACCAGGTTATGTTATGTATGGGATAGGTACTTTTGGTATCAGGCATATGTAATTACTAAAACGTTGACGAGACCTTATTTTAAAATGGAGTCATTTAAAATATCATGCATCTTGTGAGGTTTTCAATCTATTCCATGAAGGAATAGATTGTTTTTATTGTGATATGGAAAGGAAAGGCATAAATTGCTCTGAATTACCAAAAATCGTTAAAAGCCTAATGAAGGAGAGGGGGGGAGAAAACCCCCAAAACTCTAACTTTAAATAAAATTTTATACAGTTGCATTCAAGTGAGTTAATTTGGGAATAAATTTGGAGAAGAACTGGCTTTTTCAGATAATTTTTTAAATTAGTTTAAAAAAATTAAGTATGTAAACAAATTTAACTCCCGACTATGCAGATAGTCAATAGATAGATTTAATTCATTGGGTATTTAATCTAACATGAAGGTTTAATATGTTAAATCATCATAATGCATGTTATAAAGGGGGGAAAAAAAGGCCCCAGAGACTATTATATTAGTTCCAGGCTTGCCACAGCTCTGCTCTAATCCTTATTGTGTTTAACGGTAAATGGAGTCCTCAGAAATTTCTAGAGTGGCCAGGTTAGAAAGGTAACACAGTTTCCTCCAGGTTCTAGAGTAATCTGGAGAACATGTTTTTAGATGAATAGAGTAGACTTCAGGCGACAAACACCGCTTTCAGTCGGCCCCTGGGGAGAGGCGGTCAGAGAGGCAGTCATGCCTCCCTCAGCCTTCAGCTCTCAGAACTCGGCCACCTGGCCGTGCACCCCGCCGGCCACCAGCCTGGGTGCAGTGCTTTGTGACAATCAGGCATTCAGTAAGCGCCCGGCGAAGGGACATAGAATCGCATTTCTTTTATCGTTTGTAATAGAAGTTGCTTTTAAAGTCCCCGTGCAGAGTTACGTCCTAGAACATTTCATAAGAATATTTTCATCTGACTTTCAGAGTCATGAAAGGGAGAGACTTGGAAGCATGTTTAATATCTAGTTTTTTTTGGCCGTGAGTGCAACTTTTTATGTACATGGAGACCGCGCCGTGGTGGCTGTCACTGTGTCTCTGCATGCTGCTTTGGGTGTCTGTGGAAACTCACCTTTCTTTTAAATAGTTATTTTCAGAGATGTGATTGTTTATAAAAGTTTTTGTTGTTGTTGTTCGCAAGTAAACTATAATAGATTGTACTATTTTCCCCACGATTTTCTTGGCGTGTATTCATTAAATATAAACTTTAAATACAAAAGCAAAACAAAACCCAAAACCCCAAACCTTAAATAACTGGGCTTCCAGCCGTTAGAAAGATCTCTGTCCTTTTCTCTGAACTGAATAATCTGTTCATCTCATCGCAGTGACCCCGGCTTTAGCAATTTCCCCCTTTCTCTCTCTGTACTTTTGCTGTTTTAACGTTGATTTATAGTTTGTTACCCTTAGTGATTGTAAGTGCTCGTGAAGTCACGTGGCTCTCTCATGGCTCTTCATTTCCGACTAAATTACCTAGCCTTTCTGCTAATGCCTTTTTTTTATTCTGTATCATCTTGATAGCGTGCTTCTCTCTCTCCTTACTGCTATTATATATTACATAATATATAGACACATTTAATACATACGTATTTAAAAATATAAAGACCTTGCTGTTGGCTTTAACATTCTTTCCAGTTTATCTTGAGTCCACTAAGTTCTTGACTCCTCCACACTCAGGAGAGTGTCGTGTACGTGACGTTGTAAGCTCCACCTCGATAGCAGTCCTCAGATGTTGCTGATATCATGATGACTTGCTGAACTTTTAAATGGATTCTTCCTGGGCCCCATCATGGATATTTAGATTCAATACCTAGAGAAATTCATGTAGAAGTGTGCCTGGGACAGGTTCTTCATTCACTCATTCGTTCATTCGACAAATATTTATTGAGCACCTACTATGTGCCAAACGAACGGGAAGACACGTGCTGCTCGCCCGGGCTCACATTGCACTTGACTGAACCCAAGTCGCAAGGGATGCTGGGAAAGAGCCGGGTTTACCCGGCTCCAGCTGAAACTTGAGGATGTCTGTTACCAAAGGGGTGGAGGGTATGGCGCCCCCATCATCTCTGCTCTGTCCGCGGGAGTGAAAATAGCCGTAGCCGCATCGATGTGCCGGTCTCAGCCGTCTACACACTCAGATGGGCCTCTTGTGGTCCAGCCACCTGAACGTGGCAGAGCGTCTGGGCGGAGCCGGCTGGAAGGATGAGCCTGAGCCGCCAGGCCACGTCGGGGGAGAGGACGGGGCGTGCGGGGCCTCTGCTGGGCGAGGGGCTGGGCCAAGTCAAGAACCGGGAAGGGGTCCTGGTCAGCTGTCGTGAGGGGAGCTGTGACAGGGCTGAGGTTCCGGGTGACGGCCTTTGCACCTGGCCGGAAGCTCACAGCGGGTTTTCAGCAGAGGAATAGCACGGTCCACTTTCATGTCTAATGACATCTCTTTGGGTTTCGGGGTCCTGAGATGACTGCGTGTGCCAAACGAAGCAGGGGGATCCGACGAGAGACCCTGTGCCGTCCTCTCGGGAGGAGGTGGCATTGGCCTGAACTCAGCGGCGGCTGGAACTTAGACGGAAGCGGGCAGACCTTAGGCAGCGAGCAGAGGCCCAAGCGACAGGGCTCGAGGACTGTCACAGGTGGGAGACGAGGCAGCGCGAAGGGGACCCACGTAATGCCTCCCAGAGCAACTGGCTGAACGTGTGTCACACGTACACCGGGGACGACGGCATGGTGTTGGGTTGGCGGCGGGGCTCAGAGCGGTTTGGGTTGTCTGAAATTTTAAGTTGTCTCCGAAAGGAAAATAGTCGTAGATGGCACCGTATTCGTCAGGTTTTGATAGGTAATTAAACGCACAAAGAGACGAGGTCACGTGCTCCCCGCGAGGAGGGCATCTGCTTTTCATTTCGTAAATGTTAAAGGTGACCGTTTTAATCCTTAAACAGAAGCTCGTTAGGAAATTATATTAAGAGGGAAAGGTTCATTTTGTTTCCTAAAGACCTGCGCGTTCGAAGGAGTGGAGAAGCGTGGGGACCGAATGTCTGATTCATACGGCACCGTGTTTCGTGGGAGAGAAAAAGATGTTGACTCTTTAACTTTTTTCTGAAGCAGCAGAATATTTGAAGCTTTAACTCTTCTAAATGTATGAAGTTTCTAGAGTGTAGTTCATTTCAGAGCGTCAGAGGGGCGTTCGGGTTGGGAAGATTATCTAAATATTGTTCGCCAGCATTTGTTTTTCCATTCTGTTCTTTACCCTTTTGTCGCTCTCTGTGGTCCTTAAAAGTAGGATTAAAATTTCTGGGTACGGTGGTTCATTTGCTTTTCCTGAGGAGACACATCTAAAAGTCCAGGAAGAGAAAAACGTGTCGTTTTTCTGAAAAGCTCAGCTCGTTCACGTGTTTCTCCCTGGCTCGCCGTTGGTGCGATTACCTCCTCGCTCAGTGTGCGCACGCGGCTTGCACAGTTTTAATTTATCCTCGTTGGCTGAGAGGGTCAAAGTGGAGAATTGGCGGAGATATGATTCATGTGGCAGTGAACTCCCACTGGGCTACACCCCAGGCCATCTCCTCTACCACCCGTGGCCACTTAGACCCCTGCGCGCTCGGCGTTTGAAAGGACTTTAAACATTTCCTAAGAGCAATCAAACGATGTTCATTTCCGAAATTATTTTCACCGGTTCGCTTTTGTTTTGGTCTAATGACAAGAATTAGGCTTGGAAAATAATTACGGAGTGAAAAACGTGATCAATAAAATGTCAATTTTGAAGCAGTCTTTAGCCATTGGCAACTGAGAATAAAAAGAGGAAACAATTAATACTTTTTAAATATCTCATAATAACACGGCGCCGTCACAGCCACCTAACAGAGGTCCCAAACGCTTTCCTGAACTCGGTGTACACGTGAATATAAACCTCAGGACTGCAGGGGAAGGAAGCTCTATACTTATTTCGTAACTGAACCTAGAAGTTTGGACATTGAAGCAGGAAATGCAGTTTTCCAGACCAAGTATTGAAAACAGTGCACAGGAGACATCATCGTTTTTACAGATAAAAACCGCTAAAAGCTAATTAGCACTGCGAAGGGCAGTGCTAACTGGTGATAACTTACCCCAGCCATCTCAAGTAAAGAAAGACAGCAAGGCCAACACGGTCGCCTGATATTAGAATAATGTCCTTATATCTCAAGCTGTCTTTGAAAAACAATTCCATTTTTTTCCCAGGCTTTTTTTTTTTTTTACATTCTTTTGTGCATACAGAAACACTCAGCCGCCCTCTGGCCTCTGAAAAAACAGGGACAACCTCAGATCTAGTGACAGTCGGAGGCCACCTCAAGGAGGCCAGGAAAATTCCTTACACAGTTGTAAAGGTTGAAATAACATAGAAACAGGCAAAGAAGATGTAACTGCATTTCTTGCTAAACGGCGCTTTTAGTCCACAGACCCGTGTGAAATTAGATAATGTGCTCATGTAAGATAGCACTGTCCCCTGGCAATGGGACACGAGCCTCATATGCAATTTAAAATCTTTTAGGAGCCACGTTAAAAAGTAAAAAGAAATAGGCAAACTTAATATTTTATTTAGTCCAGTATATCCCAAATATTGTTTCATCATGTAATCGAAATAAAAAATAATTAAGGTATTTTACCTTTTTATTTTTTTTTCGGTAATGAGTCTTCAAAATCCAGTGTATATTTTACGCGTACGGCGAATCTCAATTTGGCCTGGTGACATTTCAAGTGCTTGTGTGTCTAGTGGCTATTGTATTGAATAGCAAGTTCTAGAACCAGTATTTTCTTTTTCTTTCCCATTTTCCTTCCTGAGGGAGATCGGAAACCATCGCTGAGTGAGTAATTTTGGAAGTGACGGCCACATATTTATGGCTTGGTTAGGAGGGGCTCGTGGCAGTGTGATGAATATCCCGGATAGCTCGAGCAACAGTTAAGCCGTCGAGGACTTGGGGTGACACAGGCTCAGGAAGGCTTCGATTCACCGCCGTTTTCTGAGCACGTGTGTTTTGATTGTCCCAAGAACCCCTGATTTGTGGAGAGCCGAATTGTTAATTTCATGTTTTATAGAAAAATACAGTCGGAGGGATTTTCTTTCGTAAAGATAAAAGGCGTTGACATTTTTCAATGTGTTTTTTATTTTCTAGATAAAAATTGAAAAATAACCCAATCCTGTGCTTTTATAATACTTCGAAAGGCTGGAATCATGCTTCTTCCATGATCAGACTTTTTTGGGAGGCGGTAATTACATGTACATGGGAATTACATACATGTACGCGTATTGATATTCGTTCCCATAGTTTTTCTTATAAGGCACTTAAAACAAACAAAAATAATATTATTTCAAACTGTAGAATAAAGGACGTTAAGTCAGAAGATTTGTTTTCGCATCCTTCAACTGTGTTTATTGTTCGAATGTGCGGGATACCTATAAATGTGGATTTATCGAGTTCGATTTTAATCATAAAAACTTCCTCTGAAAATGAGTCCTGGTTTATGACTTTGTGGGCTAAATGAGTTAGGCTCTAAACTTTTATCTGAATCTGTAGAGCTTAGATATAAATTGAAAAGATCACAGCGACGGGGAAGAGGTAGACTGCAAAGCCTTTCTGCATAGATGATGAGCGTTATAACTCAATAATTTTCTCAAAACTATGGTTATAATTGGACCCAATGGGGGTCTCTTCCTTTGATCAGATCAGAGTAACTGTGACTTTACACTGGAAAATGTCACTCCTGTGAAGGTTTATCACCTGTAGAGCTGGTCTTTCCTCTGATGCTGTGTTCATTTCTCATTAGCATTATTCAAAGTTTAGTTGTTAATTAGGTTGACACTTCAATTGCAATCATCATCTGCAAGATTAGTCGGGATCATTTGCATAAAGAAATAAAAATATTCCTTCTTTGCACGTATATACACGCAAAGGAGAGACGACGTTATTTTGCTATTCGGTAGTTGCATGGGGCTAACCGCCCCGTGAAGGGGACAGTCCAACCAGAATTGGTCTCGTCAGTTTCTTTTCTTAAGACGACAGAAATTTTACACGACTCGATGTCCCATGTGTGGCATCGTTGAGGAACGTATGTGAGCGTCAATACTTCCTAAGTGTGCAGAGTGTGGTTTCTACATTACGTGCGAAAGGGGATGGTCTGTGAATGGGCTCAGAGCAACATACCACGTTGCCTCCCCCTTGAAAAACGGGAGCGTGTGACAGGGGTGCGATCACACCTACAAAATAGTCATCTAAGTAAGGGCCGTTCGTAAGTAATAGGCATTCTTCGAACTACACAGAACTCGAAATTAAAGGATGGCAATGTAGGAAAAATTATAACAAATTTAGGTGCCTTTTAAAATTACGCCAATTCCTAGATAATAAGTTCGTCTTTGCCTTAAACACGTTAATATTTTAATCTGATCGCTGATTCATATGACCATGACATTGAACTCAAACCCAGCCTGTGGTGGTGGGAAAAACTGGATTTACATCTCAGTTTTGCCAACTTATTGGCTATCTAGTGAGGGTGAATTGGTTCATATCTTTGAGCTCTTATTTTTTATTCATAAATAGTAATACGAATGCCTTTATTAGAAGGCTGCTTAGATTAAACGAGACGGTATGTAGCATTGCTTAACTATTCGCAGTAGGTTCTCAATAACTTTAACTTCTCACCCCTCTTTTTATCTGATAATGGCGAAAACTGGTCAACAAATGACTGGAAAATCGCCTATGCAAATGAAGCTTCCAAAAAATAAAATTAAATGGTAAGTGATCCTGGAGGACCTATGACAAACAGCCTTCCGTGGCAGAAATGAGCGATACCCAACCGGCCACCTCTGAAAACAAGTAGACACATGCTGTAATTGCTAAAAATCTGCAGAAAAGTGGCTCGCAAGCCGTTTACCGTAAAATAATTAAGCTTATTTATATCGAGAGGCCTTGGGGAAAATAAAGAGAGCATAGAGCAATTTGCATCAGCACGATTCTGTGGGCTCCCGATGCCGTGGGCTCCTGCCTTCGCTTCAATTAACAGAGCAGCAGGTGCTCTCGGCAGTTAAAAAGATAAGCCACCGAGGAGGAGGGCAGAGTTTGGGGTTGACCTGCAGACACTGCGGTCTGCCTGCTGATTGGATTCGTACCTCGCTGTACCAATTTCTGAGGTGTTAATTTAACTGTTCCTCTCTGTCATGCAGGTCTCGGCCCTGAAAAATAAGCTGAAGAAGCAGTCTACCGCTACGGGGGACGGAGTGGCCAGGGCCTTTGTCAGGGCGCAGGCTGCTCTGTTTGGCTCCTACAGAGATGCACTAAGATACAAACCCGTAAGCGTGCTCTTTTGCCACTATTTCAGTTTGCTTTTTCGTCGTTCTTTGGAATGGGGCAAAAAAAACAAAAAACAAAACAAACAAACAAAAAAAACATTTTAATATTACACCTTATAAAGGTATCAGGGTCTTGTCAAATCTAAAACAATGTGCTTTAAAACATTATGTTCCATCTCTAATCTCTTGACTACTTGTTCAAAATGTCGTGATTGTTTATACACATAGAAAAAGGATCGTTTTAATATTGCACCTTAAAAAGGTATCATCAGGGTCTTGTCAAATCTAAAACAATATGCTTTAAAACATTATGTTCTATCTCCAATCTCTTGACTACTTGGTCAAAATTTCGTGATTGTTTATACACATAGAAAAAGGATCGTTTAGACACACAGATTACATCTGACAAAATTAAACCTGTGGATCAGTCCCGTAACGGACCAGTGTCTCAAGGGCGATCCCTTCGCCGAGCACTCAGCGTCCTGGTGGCCAGGCAGTCTGTGTCTGCCTTTACTTTTCCCCTAAACTTTGACCTCAATTCAGAGAATCCTGCCCGAGGCTCCAAATGTCCGGAGCTGCTCAGGCTTCCAAACCCGTTATCTATAAAGTTCTTTCTCCTTGGCAATGCCTTTATCTCTTCTGCTTTTCATGGCCATTCTCATTCCTTCCTGATCCTTAAAGCTGCAGTTCACACCTACCCGTTCCACCTCTGAATAGATTATACTTATTTTCTTCAACACCTATCTTCTTCTCCCTTTTTAATATATTATTTATTATAGCGATTATATTATTATTTTTACTGATATTCATGACAGTATTTGCTGCTAAAACAATACCTGACCATCGAGGACCTGCTGGGTGCTGGGCGTTGATTCATCCTGTAGATAAGCTGTTTAATCTTGACAAGACTTTAGAATGTTACTCTTTTCATTTTGAAGAAGAGGAACTTATAGAGTTTACATAACCTCGCTAAGGTTCCCCAGCTAATAAGTAATGGGACGAGCGCTGGATTCTGTTCTTTCCACGGTCCCACCCTTGCTCCCGCATGGAGTGTGTGTCCTGTCTGGCCTCTGTTG
The DNA here is from genome assembly GCF_000325575.1 of Pteropus alecto. NCBI lineage: Eukaryota > Metazoa > Chordata > Mammalia > Chiroptera > Pteropodidae > Pteropus > Pteropus alecto. The sequence goes on from NW_006429894.1 coordinate 1,973,555, forward strand.
TACCACACCCTCCTTGAGATAAGTTTGCCGACCTTCTATTTCTTCTAAATGAAGATGCCGGAAGGCATTCAATATACACATGAGAGGACTGAACAAATGATACAGTCTCTTAGTAATTTTCTCAAAAGTAGAAGACAGTATAGGCTCTCGTGGTGTCTGTGTGAATCGGAGAAAGAAATTTGTCGTCCGTGCTGTATGTTTCTATCTATGGTTTGGGGTACTTGGAGGTAACTGCCACTGATCAGACACCTTCCTCCTCCTCCTCCTCCTCCCGCCTTCATCCTGGGAAGCAGGGGGCCCTCAGGATATATGAATCTTCATTTTCAAAATGCAAATAATATATAAGCTAAATAAGAGTAACTTATTTTATAAATTAAGCACCTAGAATGTCTGAGTGACCACTCTAAATATGTCGTTGTTTTTCTGATAGTACCTACCTAATTTATACCTTTTAAACGACACCCTCTCAAGCTAGACAAATAAATTGTTCCAGCTCTTAATTACAGAGAAAAATATAAAATTCCTCGAAGTGGTTGGAAGGTGATTTAAATACAATAATGTATGTGTTGCCTTTTGGGGGTTGTGAGCAGCTGCAAGTTAGCTACTTTTTAAGACTTCAGAAATGTGAGATCAAGCTACTGCGCTAAATGACTTGAGGAACAGTGACAAGAGCTCAGGCTCACAGCAGATGGGGTTAGGTTCCAACCCTCCTTCTGTAACTGACTGGTTTTATTTCTTTGGGCAAATTAACTTCAGTGCTTTAGTTTCCTCGTGTGTTAAAAAACATAAGGTAATATTTCTTGGGTTATTTAGAGGATAATGTGCAAGTTGCATAAAACAACGCTCGGCGTACAGTCAGTGCTCTACATATTAGCTATTATCATTAAAAATGACAGTTTGGAAGCAGTAAATTTAGTAAGGAAATCCTTTTAATGTAACTAAAACAAAGTGCCCTTCTCTGGTCTCCCAGAAGGAAAACACCATCATAAACGTTGAGTGTACTTTCAATTGTTGGACTTTTTCAGATACGCATGCTATTTTTAAGACTCACGATTCCATCTAATGATATTAAATCTTTGGGAAGATTTAGTCTTACTTCGAGGGAGTGAAATCGAGCAACCTTAAGAGCCCAAGGGGGTCTCTGATTAGGGAGCTACAGCAGCGCTCACTTCGGCAGCACGTACACTAACTTTGAAATGATTCAGAGAAGGCTAGCGTGGGCCCTGCCCGAGGATGACACGCAGATTCGTGAAGCGTGCCATCATTTTAGTGATGGCCAGAGCGAGGGAGGAGGTAGAGAAGGGTAAAGGGCTCAAATGTAAGTGACAGAAGGAGCTCTGACTTTGTGTGGTGAACACACAACGCAATATGCAGAGGACGTATTGTTGAATCGCACGGTTGAAGCCTATGTCATTTTATTAACCAGTGTCACCCTAATACGTTTAATAAAAAAGAAAAACGGAAGCTCTGACATAGGCTTGTCAGGAGCTGGGTAGTTCCGCTGAGTAGTCTAATGGGGGGTCAAACAGACCCTTGCCTGTAACAGCCTGGGGTCCAGCTATTATAGGCAAGGGTCTGTTCGACCCCCTGTTAGACCCGAGGACCTTGAAGTTGAGTCAGTGTCTTACTAACGCCTTCTCCTGACTCTCTGTGGTTCTTTTGCACTGACTCTCCATCAAGACCGTGAAACTCTTTATTTCCGTCCAGGGCGAGCCCATCACCTTCTGTGAGGAGAGTTTTGTAAAGCATCGCTCAAGTCTGATGAAGCAGTTCTTGGAAACGGCAGTTAACCTCCAACTTTTCAAGCAGGTAAGAGCGGGCTTCGGCGTTTCTTTCCGTAATGGTTGATGACAGGGATGACACGGAGACGCGGAACACATTTTCATCGCTGTCACATTGGGTCCAAACCCCGAGTCCTATCTCTTCTAGAATTTCAGGAATTTTTTTCTGTCTCTTGTCACCCCAAAGCTATTTGTGGTATGGCACGCTAGAACTTTTGCGTAATAATAACTTTGCCACTGAAAAATTCCTCATCGAAAGTGCTAAGCTGATGGCCTCGCCGAGGAAGGGTGTTCTCGCACAGTGGAAAAGAAACATAAATGGTTTTATGGAGGGCGCCTTAGACTAAGGAGTTATTTTGGTATGGTAGAACGACATGGCGAATGAACGATGTGTTTTATGGGACAGTCCCAGTGTAATCCAGTTTATAAAAGTCATTCATATACGTGTAATTTTTTAAGCTTCGCAAGATGTTTCATAAATCATAAATCGAAATTCAGAAAAAAATGCATGGTCATCTATACAGATGTCTCGATATTTGGCTCAGAAAATGTAATCGTCATTTTAAAAAGTAGTAGCTTAACGTCGGAATGCAGAATATGTCAAAGCCTTGGCATAGCAAGTCTCCTAATTCAGGCTTGTCTCAGTTTCTGTTTATATAATTGAAATTAAGTTCTTAATACTTGCTTTTCTATTTCCACATGACAATTTAGCTGTCAAGTTAGCTATATGCATTCAGTATTTAATGAAGAGCGACAGTATGTCACAAGCCATGCTCAGGGCCAGGTACAAATATGAACAAAACTCAGTAATGCCTTTGAGAAGGTGACAATCTAATGGAAATCCCTTCGGATTGTCCGGAGGAAAGATACCAGGTACCTCGAAATAACCTTCGGATTTTGGAAGTAATTTAATTGGATGGTGACAAATCCAACCCAATTATTTATGTTCTGAGAAGGTTTTAAACAATGATCTGAGTTAGGGATTACTCCATGGGGGTCATAGCTGTCTTTCATTATGTGAAGATTTAACCTACGGAAAGGGTTAGATTGACCCTATACACACTCTTAAGGAGCAGACCCCGCTCCGACGGGTATTGGAATCAGTGACATCTTGTGAATTTCCAAGGCTGGAGTGCATTGCTCTGAGAGCCCCTTTGCTGCAGCGGGCTCTATCGGAGTCATAATTGCCCCCAGGGTCATAAGGAGGAACAAGCGACAGTCTCCATACACGCCGAGTGCAGTCCCGAGCTGCTCGTCCAACCGCGGTCCCCATGAGGACGTCCGTGGACGAGTGGAATTCGCTACGTTAAGTGATCATAGGAGAAAAATCATCAGGTCATCTCAACAGATGCAGAACGTTTTCATAAAGTTCATGAGGAAAACTAAAAAAAAAAAAAAAGCATGAGTAAAGATATTTCCCACAAATATGGTACTTAATATGAAAACACTGAAAATTTCCTTCTGAAAAAGGCACCTACCATTATGTAATTTAGCCAAAAAATAAATAAAAAATAAAAAATAAAAGTACAAAGGTTTAGAAAGGAAGAGACCAAACCGACATTATTTTTATTACTTTGATGATAGAGACATGTTTCTTAAGGCATAAAGGGACAAGCTTAATAAATTTGACTTAGTCGAAACGAACAACTTTTGGTCATCGAAAGACACCTTATTCACAATACCTATGAACTACCTAAGGATTTAGAATCTTGAATATAAATGAACAAATAAACTTCTACATGTTTGTGAAAAACGTCCAAAATAATGGTGCAAAAGACTTGACTATGCACATGCAAACGAAGAAATCTGAATGGCTAATGAAGATATGCACGATGCTCGGTCTTATTTGAAATCACAGAACATCGAATGAAAAATAATGAAATATCTGCCTGCAAACACCAGATTGGCCCGATTTTTAAAATCTGAAAATCTCAAATTTTGGCAAAGGCATGGAGTGAGAGACTGAGTTTTAACTTTATGGGCATGTAAAAATGCACAAGTTGCTTAGAAAAACACTTTGGTGCTACCGTTTGAAGTTAATGGAAATTTCTTATGCCCTTTTAATTTCACTCTAAATTATGCACCAAAAAGCGTTTACCAAAATTGCTCATAAGAGCAAAATACTGGTAGTAATCCTGGCTATCCGTCAGCATTGAAACGAGTAGATTATTCTGTTCATATGATAGGACACCGTACTGCAGAGAGATGAATGAACCACAACAGAACCGAGCGTGAATGAATTAAACGGAAGAAACACATCACTGAAGGATTAACACGATGTGTCCGTTTATTAATGTTCGACGGCAAGAAAAATGAAATAGTGTATTATTTAGAGAAACATTCACGTTTTAAAATCATGAAGACAAAGAAGGGATAAGCTACAGGGTTCTGGTCGAGAGGGCGGGGCACACAGAGAGGCCCTTCTAGAGAAGGGAATGTTCTGGCAGTTTGCTTTATCATTATTGTTTAAATTATTCATTTAAGTTCTTATTTAAGTTTTTTGAGTACTGTGTGAAAACATATTTTTAATGTTTCTAGATCAGCCAGTAATCGGCTGTGTTTTAGGTGTTGCCAGTTCACGTTCTAACCTCTCTCGGCCCCAGTGTCTGCCCCTCTGAGTTAGACCGAAAGGCTACCAAGGTCGAGATACCTGTCGGCTCTAGCATTCCACGATCCCATGAGGTAAACACAGCTCAGACGGATGACCGCGGGCTGCCCTTGGATAAACTCCACTTCAGATAATGGACTTGGAACGGATCCCAGGAACGGGCTCCTAAACCCACGACTCGGCGGCTGCTTCTCTCTTTCTCTGGCGGCTTCGCGAAGACTTAAGCCGTCACCTGAAGTCTGTTACCTGTAACCTGGGCGGAGGCTGGAGATTGCTCCGCGGCCGCACACCTGTGCTGAGGTCTCGCTTTCGAGCCATGCACCGTGGTCGTGGAGGATGCTGCCGCCCGGGCGTGGTGGGGAAGGAGAGTGCGTGGGGACTGTCTCCTGTTTTCTCAACATTTCTGTAAGTCTGATGTTATTTCAAAATGAAAAGTTTGAACAAATGGCCAAAAAAAAAAAAATACCAATAGAACATTGCTGTTGAGGCGTCCTCGTGTCTCCTTGCGAGAGGCCCTTTCTCGCCCCGTCGTCACCCCGTGCCCCGTCGTCACCCCGTGCCCCCGTGCCCCACTGCTTCCGCGGATGGCCTCGTTGTGACAGGTGCAGGGAGGACAGGCGCCCGCTCTGTTCTCTTCCCCGTGCCTCGCGTGTGGTCTTACGGACTGGCATGTCGGCCACTAACGCAATGCCTCTTTTCGCCTGTGACGTGATGTCCCGGCCTTGTTCCTCCGCTGCTTCGTCGCCTCATAGTTACGCCGCCTTCTTCCCCGCTGTCCCCTGCGTGTCGCTGTCCCCCGCTTCCTGCTCAGACCTCTGCTTCCCGCACTCACACCGTCCGGCGTGTTTGCTCAGGCGAGACCACAACTACGTTAAGTAGCTACATATGTGCCGAGCCCCTAGTACACCTTGAGCCTGGCCCCGTGCAAGTGCACAGGTGTGTATAGAATGCACGCGTTCAGACGCGTGCACACACGTCACCCTCATGTGCCCTCCCGTGTCCCTTCTCTCGGGAGCCAGTGCCGCCCCGCCGCCCGAGCCGGGACCCTCCCTGGCCTTCACGTTTTTCTGGTGTCATCGTGGCCGACCTCCCTCGCATCCGGTGTCTACTTATTTCCTATGTTCTGTCGATTCTGCTTTCTGAATGCGACTTAGATTGATCTACTTTATTCTTTCCAGTTTCAGAGTCAGTGACTTACGTCGAGTGACTGGCCTTCTGTTCTCTCGTTCGGTCCGTCTTTGAAGCCGTCCTTCGGTCTGTCTTACTCACGTATTTATTTTTAAATTATTATTTTTTATTTTTCGATTACAATTGGCATACAATAGTATATTCGTTTCAGGTGTACAACACATGAGACGTTTACATAACTCAAGAAGTGACCACCCCGGTAAATCCAGTACCCATCTGACACCGATCTTCATTCTGTTTCGAGAGTGTTCTTTCTGTAAAGCAAATCTTGCATCTTTCCCGTGACGGTTAAGATGAAGTTCAGCCCCCCAGCGTGGCGCATAAAACCCTTCGTCTCCGGGCTTCTAGGTCTAATTTTTTTCTCTGATATTCTCCAGTCCCCTTGCTCACAGCCCTTCGGAACGCTTTGCTATCAGCTGTCTGAAAACGGCTTTGTGTCTTTATGCTCCTGAACTGGGATGGTCATAGGTGCTTGTTACATAGAGAGGGAATGAATGCCAGTAATTACGAATAAATAAAATAAATAACGTTTATCGAATGCCGACTTACGCCGGGCTGTGTCCGAATGCTTTATCGGCTGTAGTTTAATCTTCACAATAACCGCGTCACGACACACTCTGTTACTGCCACGTTGCGCGTCGTAAGCCAGAACTACAGGGAGGTTACAGAACCTCGCGGGACGTGGCGCGGTGGCAGAATCAGGGCTCCGGTCCAGGGGGCCGTTCCGTTTTCCTGTCTCTCCGGGAATAAATGAACGAATAAACAAACGCGCGTTTCCCTTTTCCTTCTCATCGACTCTCGTCTGCAGACTCTCTCTCAAAAATTCTTTCGGGCTCGGTTCAGACGTCCCTTGCCTAAGCTCTCGATCTTGCGGCTTCTGGGAGGTTCCCTCCCTTCCAGCATTTTGGATTTGCCCCAGATGACATCCGTGGGTTTGTTTGCCTCCTTCTTGGGTTGTAGGGTCTGAAAAGACCATGGACATCGTTAGAGCGTTTTTGCATCCTACCGTCTAATACATAAGAGGCATTTCGTATTGTGAAATGAATGAAATCACGCGAAATCTGGGGAGCGACTCCCTGTTACAAGCAATCGGCATGAAAACGTTTTTGGCAATTTTGGCAGACGAAGAGCTTATAGCATTGAACGTAATGGGACTCATTTCAGGGTAATCTAAAAATGGTGGGAGTCAGGTGTTACTGTGTCTTAAACTGGCTGATGTCTGTGACTTTAAGCCTCGAGTCGCAGAATGGGGCATTGTGTGGAGGTGAAAATTCTGTGTGATGCTGAGTGCTCCGTATTTTGTGCTGTGACCCACTTTCTCCGACTTAATAGGATATTGGATAAAAGGAACGGGTGAAAAGCCAAATGTTTCCCTTTTTATGTTACCTAGAGATTTTAGAAGATTTTAGAAAGCTTTTAACATAAACAATAAATTCATATAAATTTCTGCATCTCCCTATTAATCTTTTAAAAAGAAACACGATGGTTCTTTATTTCTGGCATGTCTTTCACAGCTAAGATCAACACATGCATTAGTGTTTCTTCAGAGTCGGCAGCTTGAGAGTTTTAGGGAACGTTTGGCGCATGGATGGATGGCAGACGGCAATTGTATCGAGCACAGATTTCCTAAGTTGAAACAGAAATAAAAATAAAACGTGACACAGGAAGCCACGGAGTCTTCCTGGCGGAAGGGAGGAACGGGCAAAGGGGAACAGCTTATCAGGACGAGGATGCAGTTTTTAAGCATCCTCATTAAGTCACTTCAGGTAGCATCCTACACAGCGTTTCGCTAGGTGTGGTCTCCCAGGACCTGCGTCAGGGTTACCTAGGAAGTCGTCACAGACACGTGTTCCTGAGTCTCAACTTCAAAGCTTCCGATTCAGGAGGCCTGGATTAAAACCCAGGAATCTACATTATTCATGAAATATCACAAAGCACATGCACGCTGAAGTTTTAGAAACACCCATTTAAGCGTCTGTGATCCCCTTTCTCGTTCACAGTAAACTTGAGTGTCTGCCGTACACCGGGCGTGTGCCAGGTGCTGGGTACGTCGGAGGATAAAGCAGAAAAGAATTTCTGACTCCGTGAACCTTTCGTTCCTAGTGGGAGGGAGACAGGCGATAAATTAAATGAATTATGTAGCACGTTCAAAGATAAGCACTACGGGAAAGTAAATAGAACAGAGAAAGGGGGGTGACCAGGGGCAGGGGAGACTGCAACTTAAAATCGTGTGGTCAGTGTCAGCCTCATGGAGAATGTGGCATCTGAGCGACTTCCTGTAGGGTGGTCCAAGGTGGGAGACGATGCAGAGGGTGATCGCCGTGACGTCGGTGAGCAGGGCCAGTGGTTTGGAACCGGTCGGTGGGAGGCGTGATGAGTTCTGGTCCCGTGATGGCCCGGTTCTGAAGGCAGAGCCAGCGTGTGGTCTGACGGGTTTACTCGGCGTCCGAGAAGGGGGTCACAGATGACCCCGCAGTTCCTCATTGAGACGCCGGTGGGATGTGGTTGGCACGTTACCGAAGTGGGGAAGCCTGGGGCGGGAGGGACTTGAGTGGGAAGAGGAAGAGCTCAGTTCGGGATGTGCGGAGGTGGAGATGTCCGCTGCACGTCGGTGACGCAGAGGAGACTGTTCCGCGAGTGATGTCACGTTAGAGTCATCGGAATACGGGCAGCGTTGGAAGCCATTAGACTGGACACCAAGGGACCGAGTCTAAATAGAAATGACAAGAGGTCCGGGGACTGGAAGATGGCAGAGGACAACAGCCAAGGGGCCAAGAGAGAGTGGGTGACCAGTGACTAGGGGGGAATTCAGGACAGGGAGCTGTCTTTGCAGCCAAGTGCGGAATGAATACCGAAGAGGAAAGAGACCAGCGCCACCAAATGCTCACGGCAGTGAACTGAAAGGGGGACCTGGGCTGGACCCCGGGGCTCGCGATGTGGAGGGCACCGACGGCTCCTTCGAGTTCCACTGTAAAGAGGACACAGCTAGAGAAGCGAACGGCGTCCAGGGAGGGAATGACCGTTGGGACTTTCTTGTGGGGAAGGACACCGTCCAGGGGGACAGAGGGGACCGTCGTAGGTCGGGCTTCTGAAAGGCGGCCACTCCCCGTGCGGCAGGGGACGAGGCAGAGCCTGTGGGAGGAGGGAGCTCCGTGCGATGCTTAGAGCTCGCAGAATTTTCCTTTTAATCGCTTTAGGTTTTTTTTGTTTTAATCGCTTTAGTTTTTTTTGTTTTTTTTTTCCCCCCGGTGAAATTAGGAAGCAAGGTGATGAGCTGAGAGAGGATGGGGGAGGCGGGCGGACGCGTAGGGAGGGAGAACACAAGAAATAGATGGGAGAGCGGACTGGGGGAAACGGAACTGTCTGGCACCGTCCGGAGCACGTTGGAGACTGAAGATGGCGAAGGAAAAATGACAACCGTCGTCGCGGCTGGTTGCCTTGTCCCCGGACACCTGGCGCGCCGTGCGGGCCTGCTGAGGCCATGCCCGCTCCGGCCTCGCTGCGTTATGCACTGTGCCGGTGGGGGGTCCCTTCGCCCCGAAACCCCGGCTTCCCTCCTCACTGCTCTCAAGTCTTAGGTCAAGGGTCACCTTCGTCGTGATCTGTACCCCGACCACACCGATTACAGCGGAAGGGTCCTCGCCCGCACTCCCCACCCTCCCTTACACAATTCTGTTTTATTTTCCAACGCTCGTCACCTTCCCACGTACTAAATAACTTACTGCATTTCTCATTTCGAGCTATTATTCTCCCCTCCCCCACTGGATGTTTAAGCATCACGAGGGCTCGGATTTTTGTTCATGTTTTTTTATTTTTTTTTTTATTTTTGTATTTCATTAATCGCAAAAAGTCCCCGGCATGTAGTAGACATTCAACTAAATATTGGCTGAATAATTGGATTAATGAATTCTTCGATCTGTTGGTCATGAAGTTCAACAGACTAAATTCTGGAGCAGATTACTTAGGATCTGTCCGTTGGTACATCTTGGAAGGCACCGTTGTCTTCCCATTAATACCGTTAGAAATTATTAGTTCTAATAATAAATCGTACCGAATGGGCGTCTTATACTCTTCAAAGTGTTTTCCTGTTTGTAATTCTGCCCTAGTCTCATTTAGTACACTTACCAGTCATACGATTATTTAACCTTTGAAATGGAATGAAAAGAATTTATTTCTATTCCTTCACATACTTAAGTCTCTTAATTTAAGCGTTAAACTGACCTACCTTATCCCCTCTTGTGATAGCAGTTTGTGTTTATACATAGCTGCTAACGGAACAGCTCGCTTTTAGCAGATGTCCATAAATATCTGATGATTTATTATAACGATTTAGTGTAGTTTTCACTGACCTGCCAAGGTTTACTGAGCATTTGTAAGATGACGTATTTAAATCAGACTCATTTTTTTTAGCCCACAGCGTTATTTAGAAAGGAAATTTTAAAGATCCGTAAGAAATTAATAATATTTTTAAAGTAATTTTTTACTGTATTCAAATTTTTTCTTTAAATTACTGAAGGTTTCTGATTCATTTGAAAACGTATTTTTCTCTAGCTCTCAAGACTTTAATTTTATTAGATTCGTTATCTTTGTGCCCAAGAAGGGTTTTCTTATAGAAAACACACATATGCAATATGGTAATTTTTCCTCCAGGCTGGAAAAAAAAAAATTGGGATGTGCGGATGTGTTTGTTGTAACGAGATTGTCGTGTTGGCACAAAAAAATAACGCTCCGTCTTCCTCCTCCCTCATTCACACCACCGACCCCCAGAATGGTCTCTTCGGAGGTTTTTAAAAGAATTGACTCTTTCTTTTAAAATGACGTGAGAATCTTGAAATTTAATTAGCATCCTCCTCAGAGTTTTGGTAGACTGGTCGCCATTAAATATTTATGTAACATATGCCTAGACCAGTGAAGGGGCTGGAACGCTGATTCAGAGCACAACTTGTTTGGGGTTTTTAGATTGAATGCCAGACGCACCGACGTGAAGAACCAGAGCTGGGAAACTGTGAAAAGCATACGGTTTTCATCTCTTAGAGGAAAAATAGTTTCCAATTGATCTACTGGCTGTATATTCAAGTTTAATCTGTGAAGCCGATCAGAACAGATTCTTTGTATTTTTTGTAAAGAAGGTTGCCATCAAGTATATTCTTTATATTTTATTGCATGTTTAAAATATTCGTTTTATATTTAATTGTATTTTAGAGATTGAGTAGTGAACATTCATGTTCGTCCAATAATTTTGCTGACTGAAGTACATTTAAAATAACAGGTAATTTCTTTAAATGGACTCAACTTCCTATTAAAATGGTTATTTGCAGGTAAAAACCCTTTGAAAAACCTAGTGACATCAGTATCAACAAGAGGAAGCAGGAAGTTTTGTCACTTAAAAAAGTTTCTGTTGTAACCTGTCACACCATTTTAGGGTCATGTCAGAAGGATGAACAAGATCCAGTTCTTGCAATTATTGATGATTTAGAGGAAATAATATTATTGATCAAGAGAATTATATTTCTTCTTATTTAAATCAATTTTATCTATAATTTGTAATAGAATTATGGAATCCATGCTATGGAACTGCATCTATGAATTTTTTTGAGATTTTTGCATGTTTAGTTCCAAGTTTTAATTTTCACTTTGGGAATAAAAAGCAAAATATTAAGATTTATATAACAAGCATCATCTTAAAGCGCTTTTCATTTCTTTTAAAAATCTACTTTCGACCTAATTTTAAGTTCTATCTATAGCACTTCGATCGTTATTAACCGTGTTACTTGTCATTAGTTACAACACTGAACTAATTCTTTGAAATCTTAGGTCTTCCGGTTACCTAAAGATACACATTTACTAAATGATGTGGGCAGCTATTAATCAAGCAACAAGTCACAAGACATTATAAAGTCATAGCTTTTCCAACAGATAATATTTTTTCGTTCAAAACGATTTCTATGCAACGGTAGCTAAGAACGTTTGGTGTTACTTACTATGGAATGCTGCAGAGTTATTAGAGTGATACGTGACCATGAACCAAATCTATTTGAGAAGAAAAAGCTGTTATTTAGTCAAAAATAGAAAAAGGAGTTGAGAAAACTGTTGCCTTTAGCATTCCTCGCCATTAATTCTACTTCTCAGCTCCTTCCTGAGTGTCTGTATTTACGTGTGTATATATAGAATACGTGTGTGTTCATGAAATCCATCTTTTATTTTAAGAGCCAACATCGCCATTAAGTATGCACGCCGATAAGTGTCTGGCTGTCGCTGACGGAGTTGTTTGCAAAAGCAGTGATAACACGTGGCATTTAACCAAGTGATTAATTTCTATTGGCTCAAATCACTAGTTTGATGACAAAGCAGCTACTCATCCTTGAAAATGCACAATCAGTAAATAGTTTGGGATTTATCTCTTTTTAGACTTGAACTGCTCCACTCAAGCTAAAATAGATGGATTATTTCCAGTAAACACAAAATTGAAAACCTTTTAAAAAGTCCTGTAGTCTTAATCTTTTAAAGCAAATTAAGTCCTTTAAAAGGATGTCTTCGTTTGTTCTAGTTGTCAGTAATATATTACTTTAAATTTATCATTCTGCTTCACTTCAATTTATTTTCAGAATGATACTTAGTCCATCAAATTCGATCACTTTAGTTTGATTTACAATGCCATGTTGAAAATGTCTGCAAGTCAAATTTTGCAAGTATTTTAAACTGCTTTACTCAGAAATTAGCCAGGTATTACATAAGATGCCAACATTATGTTACTACTTTTCATCTAAAAATGAAATGAATAGATCTATACGTTATAATTATTTAACTCTAAAACCATGTAAAGTATGTGACCTTTAGCATAGTTTCAGTGTATGCGGTCTTTCAGCAAACATTCACTCGCTGCAGACATTTTTCTAGGTATCGAAGATGCATACACGAGAAAGGCAGCATCCTTCCTTCAGGGAGCTCAGAAATTAATAGAAAAGCTGATGATAATGGGCAAAAAATGGACTTATTATTTAACATTTAATCTGTGCCTACTATATAGGCACTTCCTATTATTTTAATTAACTCTCACAAAACCCCATCAGGTGTTTATCATGATTCCCATTTTACGGACAGAAAACAGAATCGCAGAGGTGGCAGGTCACCCGAGATCACCACACTAAGTGGCAGAGTCGTGATGCAGGCCTGTCCCCCTGCAGGCTCCATGCTCATTTTCATTTGTCCTGTTGGAAACTTGTGCACGCCAAGCATAACGAGGATACAAAAATGAGTAATCTACGCTCCCTGCCCTCAGAGAGTTGTAATTTTTATGAGAGCAGCTCATACTCTTAAACAAAAACAAAAACAAAACTCGCAATTATATCCTTTTAGGCTATGTCTGTTTAAACTTGTCTTACCACATTTTTGGGTCAGAACCATTCCGTGATAATGAAAAGGCGGTTAAACCACATTTTGAACAGGAATGTCGATTCACTCGCCATTCTTTCTTAATCTTGGTCCGTAAGCGCTTTCTGTCTCCAGGTCGTACAACTGATGTAAGTTACTGCTATTAACTATTGTACGTTGCTGCCTGTGGGGTCCCGTCCCGTAAGGTTCCTCTCAACTGGTTTGTCCACTAACCGTTTAGAGAACTAGGGTAGAGTGAGAAATTTTCAAAAGTCAGACGACTTTATTTTATTTCAGCTAAATTTTAAATCTACAGGGTGGAAAAATTTGTGACCAGGATTCATTAATCCCGGGATGGAAATGAACGTCTTGTGCTAACCCCCGAATCTTCGAGTCCGCCCTCCACACAGGTTTTAAATCTTTCCTGTGTCGCCCGCTGCCCCTCGTGAAGGGAGCCTTAAAGATGCGTCCCTTTCTCATGATGGGGACACCTCAGGACACTCGGGATGTTTTTCATAATCCGAGAGAGACTGCACATCAACAAAATAAAATAGCTCACTGGTCTCCACCTGGGCTTGGTCACAAGACAGTCACCGAGGGATAGTTTTCCAAATGCGGTGCCTGCAGCTCAGGATTCTGCTGTGCCGTGTGTGCGGGAACGGGGCGGGACAGGCGGAGCAGAGGACGGGGACACGCTCCAGGGGCTCGGCGTTTTGGGAGGGGTCTGCGGGCACCTTCGACAGCGGCCGTTTCCCACTCCGGCCTCTTCTTTCAGAAAGCTGAAAAATAGTGTCACGAGAAACCTGACACCAGCCCCGGTGGCCACGACCACACGTGGCCCACACGTGGCCCGTCACCGCGGCGCTGGTCCGTCGGCCGGTGCTCCTGCAGGAGCCAGGGAGCCGCACTTAGCTCCCCCTGAAATGCTTAGAATGACCTAGTGCTCTCGCATCCTTCTGGATGTCATAGTTTAGATGAGGGTTGTGTTGTTTGTTTGTTTGCTTGTTTGTTTGTTTGCGTGAGGACAAAGTCAACCTCGCTAGTAGTAGAGTCCAACACTTCCCGGGCGCTTGCCGCGGCAGAGACTGCGCTAAGTGCATTTAATTTAAGGTGTGCAGCGACACCAGGAGGCAGACGCTGGCGACACGGGCCCGGTGCGGGAGGTCACAGCCCCTGGGCGCAAGGCCGGGCACCGAGCAAGCTGTCCTGGGTCCACTACTGCATTTCACGTTTCTCAAGGAAGTTAAGAGTCTGTGCTGTGAACATTTAGGACGTAACCGGTCAGCAACTGGGTACTGAGCACCTGCTGTTTCCGCCGACTGAGAATTTTCTTGTCACGTGTATGTGTGGACACATTTGTGTGCAACTTATATTCACATGAGTGTCCGCTATTCATAGTATCTTGGCTATCAGTAAAAATGTAATCCCATGAAAATGAACATATCCGACGCGTTCTAATTTCAGTTCATCGATGGCCGACTGGCAAAGCTGAACGCAGGAAGGGGCTTCTCCGATGTCTTCGAAGAAGAGATCACTTCCGGCGGCTTTTCTGGAGGTAAACCAATTCCAGTGTGACCTTCTGTTTTCCGAATGCCCATTAACTTGATCTCTGCACCTGCGTCTGATGTAAGCTGCTCCATAAACAGCTTCTTTCTCCTAAACGTGCAATGTCTTAGATACATTTTTTCACCTTCTGAGAGCTATGGCATTAACTTACGTTGCCCGATATCGGTCGTCCAGGGCGTTAGGGGGTCTCCTGAGCTGGTCGTTGTTCGCTTGGATGCCTTCTTACTGTTATTACTGGACATAAGTATCATGGAAATGCGATTAGTTTCTATCTTCCTGCCTCTCTTTCTGATTAGTATTCTCTGCTAGAAAACAACTCATGATGGCTGCTACCAGAACCGAGATTATAGTTGGAATAGTAGATTGTAACATAATCCAAAAAGAAAGGTTTGAAGGCCACGACTGCTTCCGTGTTTTTAAGAAAGTGTGTTTATTCTAGCGGTCTTCACTTTTTCTTTTTTGCTCTGTGGGTCAGTGCAGCCTTAGGAAAAGATGGTCTTACATCTGTCATTGTGAAAGGCACCCCCTTAAAATAATCGAAGGAATCATATTATTTCATATGTGTGAAGCATCCATCAGGCAGTACCCCATTTTTATTTAATATAATTAACTTTAATATAATTAAACAATTCCATTGTTTCAAATGTAAATATTCATACGATGTTATAATTATCGAGGCAATTAGTGACATATCGACCGATATTTTGCACATCAGAATATAGTCCTGACTCTGGCAGAGGATTTTGTTAGAGTCTTTGAATTGTCCTATTCATTCATTCATTCATTCATTCATTCATTTAACTCTGGCAGAGGATTTTGTTAGTCTTTGAATTGCCCTATTCATTCATTCATTCATTCATTCATTCACCTGGTATTTGCTGAGTATATATTATATACAAGGCACTGTTCTAGATGAAGGGTGAACTAAACAAACACAAATCAGGTACTACTAAGTGCTCATCTTCACAGTTCCCCAAATTTAATTTTATTCCTAACTAAGATTTATTTTTACACCATAAAAATATAAGACATTGAGGCAATTCATTCATTAAACGAGGTACAAATGAGCTGAGGTGGATGTCGTCTGAGGTGAGTGTAGCGTTTCCTTGAAAGCCCTCGGCTTGGAGAAAAACTTGGTCGACTCGACTCAGCGAGTAGGCTGAGTGTGGGGTCTTTCAGCTCCTTGCTTTCCTCAGCTCATGGGTAAAAATTTTAAGTTTTAGTTTCAATGGAACTTTTGTGTGAAAATAAGGCTTTTTTGCTTTTCAACTCAGACAAGCAAAATATTGTCAGCTCATAGACAAATTGCTTGAGGCATCTACTTGGTATTTACATAACTGCTGTCTCATTATCTTTATGACCTGTGGGGTTAGTATCTTCTGCGGAATTGAAGATGACATCTCGTGACAGTAATGGAGGAGAACTATGATCCTTTCGTATAGTTAAACTCCACAGTCTTAACCATTGGTTAAGATTAATTAACTATTGGTCCAGATTCCTCTAGCAGAGTAGAAGGTAGGCGGCTTTTCTGGTGGGAGGTGGGGTAGGGTCACTAAAAATTTCCCCTCTAGGTCTTATTGTCTGAAAAAAAAAAAGAATGTTGATCACCGGTTGGCATCTGACTTACAGACTGCTGCCTTTCAGGACAACTTAACACCAACCACTTCCGTTGTTTTTCCTCAAAATGAAAAAGGTTTTGAATTCTTATCTTAATGGGGGGAAGGCAGTCATGACCCTAAAGGAAAGCAGAATTCAGCCAGTATTAATTTTCGTAGGTTTAGCAAGAAAGTACATTAAAAAATCATGCCTGGCCGTCAGGTGTCATTTTTTTTAATTATTCTATTTTAGGTTAGTATCCTAGAGATATGTAGAGATCATTTGTAGAAGAAAATAAAGCAAAATTCATTATGACTTGAAACAAAAGGAAGAATAACCTAATAAAAATTAATAACGATCTTGTAAGTGAGGATGTATATATACGGTTTCAAAATAGCTCCTAGAGGCCAGCCCCTAACATTTGTCACCCAGACAGCATTTGCAAGAAAGCAGAACATGTCGAACCGTTTGTTCTTCTTAGAAGTAACCCGTTAAAATAACTTTGTTGTTTCTTTCATAGTTACAGTGATAATTCTAATAACTCTTCACACTTACTGAATATCGATCGGTGTGGTAGAAGCTCTCATGAGAGCTCTACAAACACTATCTCATTTAATCCTCACAGCACCCCAAGAGAGACTTGGTTCACCTCATTTTCACGAGGGCAGTTACGTCAGTATTTCACTCAAGGTCACACAGCGAACCTCTGGACCTAACGTACGGCTGCTTGGCCTCGAAGCTCTCGCTTCAATAACCATGACACCTGACTTTCTTAGGGGACGGGGTCTTCTTAATCAGAAGACTTTCAGGACACATTTGCAGTGCTCGAGCTGCTCTACTCTGATTGGATAAAAGTAAAACTCCTGTCTCTTTTGAGTGTCTGTTGGAGATTATTTTCCACACACAAAGGCCTCAGAAAGATCACTGTAGGAGAAATCGGCATTCGCTAAAATGAAAGAAAAAATACGTTCCTTTAAGCAAAAATAATTAGGAAATTTCGGAAAAGCATCCACCATCGCCCCTTTCTATAACGTTGTCCTGGCAACTTGATTCCTACTGTATTTGTTGCTAATACACACGGTGATAATAAAATGAAGGGGACTCTGGTGGCCTTTAGGATTATAGTGGCTCTGATTCAGAATGGACCGTGCAGGACCGTCACACACAGGACGTGTAATTCACATTAGGTGAACACAAACACAGGTCTACAAAAATGCAGCTAAGCAACGTTGAGTAATGAAGACCCTTTTTTTTTTTTCCCTAAAATTTTTTATTTAAATCCGCTTCCTAGTAACTTTGAAAAGGAGAAGCATTTTCAGGTTGGTGCTCTGGACGTGTGTGCTCACTCTCCAGGAACAGCGTCTGTTTCTTCATTAGTTTTTTGATATAATCTCATCGGTCTTATATTTACTTAATTCTAAGCATTTTCAGTTTTTTACTGACTTAAGGTAGCAAAGGAATCGGAAGCGGTGGTAGGTAATCGTCAGTTTCAGTGATATTCTTCTGGCCTCACTGAACAATTTAGAATAATCTACTTTTTTGGATAGGTAACTACAAATTACTGGAATTTAAACAAATACGTTTTAGCAGTCTTTGGGCAGGTGAGAAAGATATTTTGTCCTGGGGTGTGAGAAAATCGTTCGTTTGATTAACAAGACAATATGAAGAATTTCCCCAATAATGCTTATTATTCTCATAATCCGGTAGTTTAATAGAAGGACTCAGGGATTTTTTCTTTTTCTTTTTTGGCATTCAGATTCATTTTTAAGAAGAAAAAGAGCCTTTAAAAAAATGTTTTCAAAGAATAATGCTCTTGTCTCATAAATGTTGTAGAAATGAAAACCTTCAATCTTATAAACTTAAAGAGACAGGTACCCTTTAAGCATTTTTTGACAGGAGTCTACCTAAAGGGTACCACGTGTTTCCCGTCCCTCTTAAGCAGTTTATTTAGGGGCTTCCTGGTTGATCCTGCACTGCAAAGCTCCAGATTGCTAGTGGTGATTATCTGACTCAACTGTTTCTTCTCGAGGTATGGGCGTTGAGCAGCCCCTTTTCCTGTTACTTTGCAATTATACGGAAGAACTCTGTATATCACTTAAGGTTCATCACATTTTATTCAGCAGTCTGAAGAGGTAGAATTTCAGAGTGGAAGGACCAAGAATGAACCAAGAATTAAAATACCGAGATTTGCTATCTTAATGAACTTGGGCAAATAAGGGGTCACTTCAGAAACTCACTGTCTTCATTCGGCAGGTTATTTATAATAATAACCA
The DNA here is from genome assembly GCF_000325575.1 of Pteropus alecto. Classification (NCBI taxonomy): domain Eukaryota; kingdom Metazoa; phylum Chordata; class Mammalia; order Chiroptera; family Pteropodidae; genus Pteropus; species Pteropus alecto. Next base: position 1,991,938 of record NW_006429894.1, read on the forward strand.
TCACTTACAGTGTCTATGATGTGACAGGGACTGTACCGGCCAGATTGAGGTCCGAGTCCCAAATCACACCGCTCACAGCATATGATGGGGCCTGAACTCAGATCCCCTGGACACCAAAGCCACTTCCTTCTCCCCGGACTGTGCTACCCGTGACAATGCCTGCTTTGCCATTTTTTAAAGCAGAAAAAGTACAAGTCAGTGTAACGTAGGTAAAAATATTTTGTGAGCTGTAAAGAGCAGAGTATGAGCTGAGTGTGATCTTATATGTCAGTCATACCCCAATAAACGGAAAAGGAGGAGGAGATGATCCGTTTTAGCGATTCTTGGTACCAAACAGTCTCTGAGTAGCTGTCGGGACTTTGTTTTTGAAGCATTTTAACCCACCAAGAAGGTAGATCAACTCTAAGCAAAGTCAGTTGATGGAAAACATAAGCTTAGATTAGTTGCGTGGCTCTATTTTTATTTGTCACCTTCTGATATAATCCGATTGACAAAATTACCGTGTGGGGAGATGAATGTACGGTTATCAGTTTCATGAGAGCTGGTTTCGTCAACATCC
>NW_006429894.1:1992536-1999094 GCF_000325575.1 Pteropus alecto
CTGCGTGCGCTGCACGTTTCCCTGGCCATCTTTCCAGTTTGGATTCGCAACTAGAGAAAATTTTCAAACTACAACTGCAGTTCGATTGCACTGAAATAAAAGTGGCTATCAATGGTCATTTTAACAACCGTAGAATAATCTTTTTGTGTGTGTGTGTCCTCAGGGTTCTTTGCATTTTTAAATTCCATTCTGGTTTTTTATTTTCCTATTTACTCAAAATATCGTTTAGAAATTGCACAAAAGAGGCGAAACTTTTACAAAACAACACAGACAGAAAACACTGAAAAATTAGATTAAGAGACATGGGAATTTTGGCTTGCACAAGAGAGGTTATATTTTCTGAAGATAATATTCAAACGAAAGGTGATGGACTACTTTAACATATTAGCTTCACATGTGAGCAAAGAAAGAAAGTGTGTATTTTTAAAAATGGTGATTACCGTGTCCCTAAGAATTAGAGCTATTTATTAATTCTTTCACATTGCAGATAAATAAAATTTGCTTACTAAAATCTAGTTCTTGAGGAATGTAGCTTTATGGCTTTGTCATCAAATATGCCTGACATCTTATTTTTATATATTCCAGGGAACCCGAGGTCATATCAACAGTGGGTGCACACAGTCAAGGTAATGATAACGCTTCGACGTTTCTTCTTTCATTCTAGATGAACTGTGTTTGGTGAAAGTATGTTTATTGGCAATATTTGAAATGTTCGTATATTTCCTTCCATTTAAAAATTTTTATGCTCGTAGTTTATCGATAGTCATAAATATAATTTTAAAATGGAAAGCCTTTGTCTGGAGATAAATGGCTTGTTTTGAAAAGCAAGGTTTCACTGTCACCTTGTGTTACATTCCAGAACAAGGAATTAGGTGGAATAGTAGGATTGGATGGGTATTTTTATCATTTCTGATAATGCGTTTTGGTAATATGATTTTTTTAATATCAAACTCTCTTCCACAAATTGAGACTTTATCGCCCAACATTAAATAGTTAATTAACAATTAAATGTATTCCTTTTTCATTAAGCTTTATATATATATACCTATTACTGGTCATATTGCCCAAGTCTGCCTAAACTGCAAAGATGAAATGATTTTTAAATGGTGATTACACCGACCTAACCAAAAACAGAGTAGAATGTGGACATTTTGTGTGAAATTACTGTGGTAGATAAAAGCCCGAAAACACTGAACATGAAATAATTTTCGTAGGTCTTTGTTTAACTGGCGAGTAAAGCTCTTTTTCTATTCTATTACCGATGCTTTGTTTTCAGGAAAATCTGGCCCCCAAATTTTGGAAATAAGTTTCTGTTTTTCGTTTGCAGAAAGGAGGCGCACTGTTCAACTCCGCAGTCACCAAAGCAACTCCCGCAGTACGAACAGCGTATAAGTTCGTAAGTTGTCTTTTGATATTTGAAACTTCTACTGATAAAATTTTACATTTTCCCAGTTGTTAGACATGTAAGTCTCGAGTATTTTTTATTTTCCTTTTAAATAAGATTTTTAAAATTTAGAGTTAATATTGACCAAAGGAAATTCAAATATTAAAATGATATCCTTGTATAGAGAGGATATTTTATTTCTATGATCTAAAGACGGTCCCTCATTTTATTTCAAATCTACTAGCCACATTGTGCACTCAGATCGAAATAGTCCATGAGGAAGTGCCATTTTTTAAGATTTGTTTCTTTCGTCTGACACCATATCTGAAATTCTTATTGTATACTTGAGGCTCAGGTCGATTAAAAAATAAAACAAAACAAAACAAAAACCCCAGAAAACTATGACCTGTTGTCCTTCCACAAAGATGCTTTGACTCTCCGTATTTAAAATTCTTCATCGATTCTCCATGGCTTATAGCAGAACAACAGTAACAACAACAATAGCAACAGCAGTAAATAAATAATTAACAAGATGAAATCTCTTTCCTGTGATAACAAAGACCCTCGAGACCTGGCTCCTCCTGTGTCCTGGTCCATCTTGGGGCATCTTTATCTCTAATATTAGGCCAGAAGCTTCTTGAGGGAGGAGCTGATGGCTTGGTATTCAAAAAAGTTCTTTTAAATTCAATAGGTTATATATATTCTATATTTCTAAAAAATATCCAGGGCGGTAGTTTCGATTGTATGAGAATCCGCCTTCAAAGGCTTTCTTTTAAAGGAACCGATGTGATTAAATTAATAAAAGAATAATATATGGTGATACAGTTAGAACTTATTTTCTTGACTTTCGATTCGGTATATGTGTAGCCACCATTTCTGTTCTAAAACATCTGTTTCAAAGATGACATTTTATAGAGAAGCTAATCTACACAGTGGATTCAAAAATACACAGAAACAGACTCATAGATACAGAGGACAAACTGCCGGCTACAAATTGCCAGTTACAGAACAGTCACGGGGATGTAAAGTACAGCACAGGGAGTATGATCAGCAGTATTGTAGTAACTATGTATGGTGTCAGATGATACTAGACTTATCGGGGTGATCACATAGCAAGGTGTATGAATGTCTGATCGCTGTGTCGCACGCCTGAAACTAATATCATATTATATGTTAACCGTAATTGAAAAATAAATTAAAAAAAAACAGAAAAAAATGAAATAATTTGATATATAAAAATTAAAAAAAAATACAGCACCCAAATTCTGAACTATTTGAAGCCTCATCATAAAGCAGAAGAGGAGGAGGAGGAGGCCATCTTGCCTTGGGAAGATCAGCCTTTGCTACCCAGAAAACCTCTCCGAGTAGATCACTATCTCACTATGATATTGGTGATTTATATACGTTTTTTGAAGAGATTTTAATTTCTCAATAAAATAGCACATAGCTGCCATATGAAAAACCAAATTGATGTTGAGCCTCATTTCTCACATTCATTTAAGATTCGAAGAAAAGGTTCGTGGTCAGCAGCCCTTCATTTTGTTCCTTGACTGAACACGCAAAGTCTTCCTTCAGGCTTAGAGAAGTTATGTTGTATTATTTTGCTAAATATGTGTTTTTCTTCTTAATTTCACTCATATCTTCCATAAAAGCACAAAGATAAAGCAAACATGTTCAAAACCTCATTTATTATTTAAATTGTTATCCTAATCGATAGAGTATTTTATTCTGAACTGTTCTCTGCAGAACAGCAAAATGTTTCTAAGTTAAAAATTCTCTTCTTTGGAAGATTGTTCTCTAAGTTACCTTTGGGCAAATTAAGGTCTTCAGAAGGTACTTGATACTTTAACATTTATTTTGTGATCATGTCATACATGAATCAAGAAGTTTGGGACAAGTTGTGCCTAAAACTCATCTTCGCAGAGAGCTCATATTCTGAAATATGAACTCTGAAATTCCTCCTCTGAGTACAAATTGCTATGAACAGAACTCCCGATTTTTCTTGCATGGGTATAACAGAATGTATCGACCTTGTTTTTCTTTAGATAGTAAAATTTTAAAAACTGGGAACCATGTTTTTAACTGTTTCATTCATTGAACAAATTATTCGAGTGCCTCTCATGACCTAGGCCTTGGACTGGTTATGGTTGTTACAGCAGTGAGTGTGACAGGCGCTGTGAGTGACAGAGGTGCTGTCCAGGCTTTTGTACGTGCATTGCCATCGTCGCTTTGCTCTGTGCTCCGCTCACTACGGAAGTCCTGAAGAGGCATCTGTTAAAGGAAATAATGGCCTCGTCCTATACTGAGAATGTTTTTCCTATGCTGTCTACGCTTGCGTTTTCTGTGCTTACAGAGACTGGAAAGAAAACTAGAGTCGATATGCGCACTCGCTTACAAATCTAAAAACGATAGCACTGTAAATACATACTTGATTTTGCCAAAAGATTTTCTAAGTCAACGTTCTTCATTAAGTCATTTTAACGTATGAGCCAAAGCTATTCGCTGGGGCTTTTCTGTAGAGAATAGTTGTTGATCGGTAAGTTTCAACTCGGTAAATTGAAAAGGATGGCGAGGACCCAAACCCCATCTTCCGGAGCCTGAAAGAGGCCAGTGAGGGAGCAGGGAAACGGACGTTCAGAGGAAGCAGAACACGAATTACAGGACCATGACTGCTACTCGATTCTACTCCATAGACTCGGGAGCATCCAAAAGGATTAGTGTGAACAGGGTGGATTTTGAAAGAATAGAGACTATTTAGGTAAACTAGAAAATAGTGCGAATGTGAGTTAAGATAGGTACACGTTCTAGGAGACGGGAAAGGGAACCGTTTTGGGTAATTATTTATTTTTACCTAATGAGAGTGTAGGAGTTAAAATAGGACCCTTTACATAGATTCGGTGGCTATACCAATAAAACAAAGAATGTGAAAATGTTTTATTCCAAAGCACCAGGGAAATACAATTTCGTGCTCCCTGGCTTTTTAGATGATCTTTTGCTGTGTATAATATGTCTTGGTTTTGCCTCATTTGTTTTTTTCTAAAGAGTACGAACAGTTAGCAATTTTCATGAAACGAGATCTCGCGTACTTATTTCTTTCAATGGTCACAGAACCGCGCTAAGCCAGACACTCGTATTATCATTTTCCAGGCGAAAAGTCACGCGAAGCAGGGAATCCGGGAGGTGAAGAGCAAGCTAAAGCATAAGGTACGTCACAGGCTCCTCTCCCTTCTCCCTGGATTCTTGCATGAGTTCGAAGTTCATGCTTTACAGATCGCGCGACGTGAATGGTGTGAACGACTTTTGAAACAGGCTGAACCCCGGAACGTCGTTTTCATAACGAGCCCTCTGGCCTCCCCTCGTCACCCGATGTGCACCCGCCGACTGATCTCTTTCCTGTTTGCATATTTTATTGCAGAAGAAGTATGGAGAGGTTCACAGACGCTCTGACAGGATGTGTGTTTTCATAAGGTTGAGTGCCTCGCTATCACAATGGAAATTCTGGCTTCGAGCTGAGAATTTTTTTTTAAAAGAGATGATTTTTTGGGGTGCAGAATTAAGTCTCAGATGTCATCGTTTGGTTTTATAGGATCATTCCGATAGCGACTGCTTTAAATTGAAGCATGTTCTTAATTTGCAAAAGTTTGTGTTTGATGATGTGTATTTGAATCTATAAGTGTCGCGTGTGTATCGGTATTAATGTGTATGTACACGGGTGTTTGATTTGATTACATATTACGTCGTGGTAGATTTTTATCAGCTGTTGCGTTTTGAATGTCTGCCTTTGGAGAAAAAATTACTACTGAAAACTTCCATCGTAGTGATAGAGAGCAAATAATCTTCATCTAAATTTTATTCAGATCATTCAAAATAGTAAGAGATTATTGTGGAAACTATTAATTCATAATATAGAAAAAGGCAGTATTTTCCCTAATGGATTCTTTAAGCTTATACCTGACGTCTTATTTTGTTATATGCATCTGTGTCAGATACGCTGTTGATTAATCAATAACTTCAGTCATCAAAGGAGCATTTGATAATAATTACCTGTCTATCTCTTCCCGTGTAGGAAAATGAGGACGATTATGGGCCCTATGCTAGTTCTGTCCAGTATACACCTGTCTACACCTTACACAGCGAGAAGGGAGGGAGCGTGGAGAAGCGTAAGCTCACCCAGGTGAGTGCGTTCGCTCGGCATCTCCAGATTCTGCCGCTGTAATTCCAGTGCTTCAAGAGTCATTTTGGCCCCATTAACTTTTTTTTTACCTTATATTAAGAAAACCAACAACTACGATCAAGGAGCTGAGAAGGTGGCCTCTGGGCGGGCTGGGCTGGGAGATTTGGGGACAAGCGTTCCAGATGTCATTTCCACCTGCTTTATCAAGTCGGAGCTCACAGTCCCGTGAGGGGAGAGGCAGTCAGATGTGCGCTTGCCACAGAGCGCGGGAGTGTCGATGATGACAAACATAAGATGAAACTCATATGTGGCACTTTGACCATTCAAATGATCGGTAGAAATTAGAATATGAACTAATGAATATCTATCTTTTTCTAAAGTTAAGATGTTTTATTTGCTATAAATATTTAAAGCCTCTGCATATACGCTGGTGCTGTTTAAAATAGTGCCCCAAAGTTGGAAGGTGTTCAGAGTCATAGCTGTACGTGTCTCTGAGTTCGCATCACAAGTATGTGTCTGAAGGTTTTAACAAAGCCAAATCGTATTTTAAGTGGCCTAGGGAAACCAGCTTTGACAAAGAATTCTCAAATGTCGGAACTGGAAGCAGCTGCAAAGCTTCATTGATTACAGCCACCAAAGGTCACAGCCAAGGAGGTCAGCACCGGAATGGCCACGTCCCTCACTCAGTCTCCCAGCTGGTGAGCGGCAGGGCGGACGGGAACCCACATCCGACGCTGCGGGACGTGCAGACATGGCAGGAGCTGCGGAGAGGTGGCCCTGCGGTGTGTCCCCATGGACTAGGAACGGAGCTGGCCGGCAGGGCTGGGCTAAAACCCTAACTTTTGTATGGAAGCCACTTCATTCGGTCATTCAAGACCTGCGCTGCCCTAGGCACTCTTCTACGTATTCGAGGGGAAAAAAAAAAAAATCTCTGCCTTCATGGGACTGTTTTTATAGCATCCTAAGGGCCGTCTCTATGGTTTACCCATTTATTAAGCTT
>NW_006429894.1:1999129-2019812 GCF_000325575.1 Pteropus alecto
GGGAAAGCTGATTCTCCGACCTAAGAGAAGCCTTTCAATTAACTATTTATTCCACGAACGTAGAAAGCATTTCTGGCTACCGTTGTTAACTGGAAAACGTTTATTAACTTCTGGACCATTGATGGATTTGCAATCAATTTCTCCATTTTTCTCCCATCGCTAGAACGTTCAATTCTTATCTGTCTCAAGCTTTAACATCTTAAAAACTTCTGCAAAATATTTACTGCCTTAATATCGGAGCATGTAGGTTGTATTGACCACAGCGAATAGATTTTTATGTGAAGAAGACGTGGTCTCCTACTTCTGTGTCCCCGAGTGTAATAATATTAGGGTCTGAGCACGTCAAGATTTTTAGTTAACTCCGTAAGCGCTCCTAGGAATAGTTAGATGTAGTCAAAGGCAGGATCTAGAGATCAAGAAACATGTCAGAGTCGCTAATGCTTCTTTATTTGTTTACATTCTCCGTTTCCGAAAATAAATCGACAGCTTACAAAAGATCATAGAATAAAATATTCAAGTTCATTTAATGTGGATAAAATTCAAGGCAGAGAGCAAGTACGCGTGTGAAGACGCCAAGGCCCACCCACCCCCTGGACTGGCAGCCGACACGAAGGCCACAGCACAGGTCCCCAAGCAGAGCACACGGGACCGGAGGAGGCTGCTGGGGAGAGGCTGGGGGTGGGACGCGGTGGGTCCCCTGGGGGCTCCGCCACCCCGGGAGCATCCCGGTGGACGTACCTGGGAGAGGCAGGGGTCCCCACGCTCGGTCTGTCCTGTACAGTCGCTGTCATTTCAAATACTGAGGTTCACGGACGCGTCTCTCAAGGACAGCGTGGCTTCCTAGCTGCTGCCTTTGCCTTCCCAGAGAGTCGAACCGCTTTTTAAAAATTCAACGGGCGACCCGCAGAAGCGAGCTGAGAACGCGGCCTCCTCCTCCTCCTCCTCCCATAAGGCTGGGGGCTGAGTGGGGACCCTCTTGGTCAGGGCCACCTCCGAGTCGCTCATCCAAACACCCGGCTTCTCGTAAGCAGCTTCTGCAGGGGCCTGTGGGGGTTTGGTGGCCCGAGTCGCTCTCGCCTTCTTGCTACTAGTTTCCAAAGCTCAGTTTCTGTGGAGGCGAAATCGCGTCGCGGTCCCCAGGGCAGTGTGGGGACCATGGCGAGGACAGGCCCCGCCTGGACCACGTGCGCTGTCCCCGTGTGGCTGTGGATGCCGTGCTCTCTCGAAAGCTCCAACGGTCTGAACGACGTGTGAGCTGTTGTCCCCGTTATCCAGACTCAGACACCGGGACAGAGGGGTTCAAAAGTGTGCCCAAGTCTCTGCAGGTGACAAACAGGACAGCAGGGATTGGCAAGTGGACGGAACGGTTCTGGGGTTAAGTACCAACTGCTGCTGCCCCAGCCGGCGTGGCCGTGGGCTGGGCACTCGTGCCGGAGGGACCTTTAGGGACAGGGGTCTGAGTTCAGAGCCGGGGAGACCCGACTTTGAAAAAGGCACTGGCATGTAGCGCTCAACGTGACACCATATCCCTAAGCTCCGCTTTCCGCGTTCGTAAAAGGGCAATAGCGTCAGGCCTTCCAGATACGGTGTGTGACGCAGCCGCCACACAGCAGGCGCCCCTCGCTGGCGGCCACCTTCACACACAGACGCGCGCCGGCCGCTCTTGCGCAGAGCTCCGCCTCACCTGCTTCTCAGGTGGCCGCTTCCCAGACTCCGAGGAACCCGCAGTCACGGAGGCAGGGGGGCCGTAGAGCTGTTCGCTGTCATTTAAGTGGGAGTGGCTTTAGATCCGTGTGTGATTTGAAGAGAAACCCATGACGATTGTGCCGAGAAATCTCTCATTTTCAAAGGCCTCGAGTAGATCGTTTTCTTGTCACCGAAATGATCTAAATAAAGAACGTGGACCGGATGCAGCCACTCCGGCCCCTTCAGGCCTGTCCCCCTCGGAGGCCAGTCCCAGTGACACGGAGAGCGTTGCAGGGCCACTTTCCAGCTGCACTCGTGTAGATGAGACACTTCGCGTTCGTCAACCGTAAATGAGATGACGGTCACTCACATTCCAAGCCTGTATCTTAAAGTGGAAAAATAAAGTTTCACCATCCGGAGACTGTAGGAAAGAACGAGAAGGTGCGTTGCATCGAGCCTGTGGTCACGGCCCAGCTCGGTTCGGGAACTCGATCGTGGGCCCGCATCTGCTCCCCGACAAACAGCAGCTTCTGCGCTGGCCTCTGCTAATTAGTATGGTTATTTCCCGTTTCGTGGACGAGGCTTAAAGCAATGTCAAGGGGGCGGCCGCAGAGATCTCTCGATTAGGCTTCCCATTTGTACGACCCGGCCCTTCTCCCTTGGAGCGAAGGTGACAGCCCCTGCAGCTGCCCCCTCCTAACAGGACTCTGGGGAGAGGAACCCCTCCGCTTTGATTGAAAACAGGGCCAGCGGCCGCCGGGGAGAACGCTGCCATCGGTCATGGCACAGGGCAGTTTTTAAACTGACCACGTACTTACCTGCTCACGTCGATTTTACCTTCGAACAAAATGCCGCGGACTCGTTGAACAGGGTTTAGACTAAGCCTGTCTGTCATCCGGAATCACGTTTCACAATAGCGACTTGTGAAAATCTTCTAAGAATGAGAAGTTCTTGAAGTATGGAAAATTTATATGACTCTAAGGCGCTGCTTCGTTTTAAATCGTAGCAGCCATTCTTATTCTAGGAATCATTGGAACGTGTGTGCGTGTGTGCGTGTGCGTGTGCGTGTGTGTGTGTGTGTGCGTGTGCGCGCACTTGCTGTATCACAAGTCGTTGTTATTTGTTGGGTAGGCTTCAGCCAGCAAAACGCCAGCACCAAGCTCCAGTGGAGGCAGAGGGTCGAAGCTTCCTGTCGTTAAGCCCTATTAAACCTTGGCACATGTCACTCTTGACGATCTCGTGTCTGGGACAAATTGCGATCCGCTCCGATTTATTTTCAAGCTAACCGGTTAATGATGTAAAATCTGCCAGAGGGAGCGCGAGCAGAGGGTCGTTTTTCCGTTTGCAGCGTGATAGACAACAGCGTTCCTGTTGGCAGGTGCCCACACCTGGAACGAGTCTGAGGCTTTCGCCCAAATGCAGCGTTTGCAAAGAGAAACGCGTTTGGCAGCCGCGGTTTCTACTGAGAAGACCAAGTCCTCTTCAACTCACGGTCGTTTATTCTGTTTTTAAAGTACATTCACACAGATGCTAGTGGTTGGAGATATAAATGGTTATTTTTTCGAATGCATAACGAATGAAGATGTTTACTCTATGAAATATGATCCAGTGGTTTTCCACTTTTTACTCATTATGCGAGGTAACACGCACACTTCAAACGAGACTTAGCTGTATTTTCGAGTCCTCTTGTATTTATTGGTTATCAATCATCCTCACGGACCCGTGAAATATAGCACAACAGCCGTGAGCTCATAATTGATGAGTAACGTGATTCCTTCTTTAAAGGATATGGTTAGACATCCTCTAGGCATTTTTGGCATGTAGAGACTTGCAAATTAGGCATTTCGAAGCCACATTTTGGTTGAACGGAGACTTAAAAGACATCCCAGGATGTAAGCATGTTTTAAAAAAATATTAGTAATCAAGCAGTTTCCGTTTTCCATATAATAGATCTCATGTTTTAAAATGCCGCAGATGAAACTGTGAAATTTATAAGATAAAAACTTAGATTCTCTACGTTACCCAGCTCCTGAGCATAATAAATGGGTGCATATTCACACCTCGTAGGGTGTGGATTGTGGAATTGTGTTGATGACACACTTCTCTTCATTGACGTTCAGTGGCTTCTGGGAATAAAATGAATGTAATTAAAGATAGTATTTCTTGCTTCGGCGACATAGCAGATTTCAGAAAAATGGTGCACTCGTTGGAAAAATGCAGCCCGTTGAATCGCCTTGCTTTATTGGTCAAGAGAAAAAAGGCATAGTCATTACTTTGCAGAAGGGAAGTGGCCAGCGCCGCTTCTGACCAAGAAAAGAGTGACTGTACGTCACAAATCAGGCAGATCGCTGTGCCCCGCGGTGGGGTGGGGTGGGTGGGGTGGGAAGGAACGGGTGTGTGAAGGAGGAGGCAAGCAGAAAACCCTTCCTTTTTTATTTATCTAAATGAAATTTAAAAATGGCGCTTATTTAAAATACTATTATTATGATCGAGCTAAAATGTGAAAGCGACGAGAAAATCCTCAGAAAGCCCCAAACGATGCGAAGCTTTGGGAAGGAGACGTTTTTAGCGACGCTGCTGAACGGAGCAAGCATCTGAGCGCCCGCGCCCCGCTCCCCTTCGTAGCACCTGTGCCCCTGAGTCGATACCAGTGTCAGTCATTTTTAAAATTGACTTTACGAGCCCCGTTTGAAAAAATGTGGGTACCATATTGTTAATTTTAAAGTTATTTTTCTCTGTTTTCTTTTGTTGTTTTTGTTGTTGAAATAATATTCATTTCCAACATGTCAAATATGATTATAGTTCAGTTTGTGCCCTGCGACCCCCTCCCCCCAGATTCAGTTCTGGATTACAAGGATGCCCCCTAGTGGACATTGCATAACACTTTCTTTCCTTGAAAGAAGGTAGTTTCGTAAGACAAAATTTATAATTATAAAATCTACCTCTTAGTCAATTGTAGATGATAAAATACACATCGAAATATTTATATCGTCGTAAAATTATCCGAGAACATTCGTGTCGAGAAATAATTAAAAACCAATTCCTCCTTTGAATAACTGGCTTGGACTTTGATTTTAAAATGTTTAGCTCTAGTGTATTAAATAATATTAAATATTATGTAGTGTGTTAGCAAGAAACGGGACAGGCTCACCTGTGTTAATGTGTCCAGTGTATATTACGAGATATTTTTAGATTGAAATGTACCTTTGGAACGTTATAATTTTACTCTTCGAATTTATTGCCACAGCGGCTGTCATTTATGGCAAAGTCTTGAAACGAAAACAAAGGCTCTCAGCTTTTCCATTCGGTAAATATAATGGCTCTTACCTTCCAGGCTTTCCATCGGAGACCACGTCACCGATATTCTCCTCGCTCTTCTCTGTTCTGAGAGGTTTTCCCCGTCACCTCTTTAATTATTGTAGGGGCCTTTGGTGAAATTCGCAACAGCTCTCTATTCTCAAGGTATCTGATGTTCACAGACAAATTCTTATTTTCTCCCAGGCATCCTGGGATGCAGAAATGGTGGGTCTAGAGCTGATTTTAACGTCGGTCAGAGAGGAGAGTCAGTGTCGATAGGAGAAAACAGCCATTCTTCTCTTCGTGGGGGCCCCTGTCAGCATCCCTCGAGAAAGACAAGTTGGCAGGGCGTCGGCAGATATATAACTGACTACAAGAGCATAACAGAATCTTATTATGGTTTGAACTGGATTTATATCTGCTACACATTGTTGTATTTCCTGATAGAAAAACATAAAATATTAGAATAATACCAAAACATCTTCACGAGTTGGCCTGAGCCCTCAGACCAGTCACAAAATAGGACCGCTGTTCTCTATGCGTTTTTTAAATATGATTTTTACAATGTTTGAATGTAATACCTACTGGTCATTTCACAGAAGTCTGTTTCCTCTTTGCCTTTATCAATGTCTTTGACATTTGTAAGGTAATGGTTCCTTAATGATTTTTACAATGTTTGAAAGTAATACCTACCGGTCATTTCACAGAAGTCTGTGCCTTTATCAATGTCTTTGACATTTGTAAGGTAACGGTTCCGTTAAGATTCTTGCTACATTCAATACAGAAACCTTTTAAGATTCTTTGCACACACAGGCATATTTATGCTTATTATATCTTGGCATGATTATCTGAAAAATAAAGTTCAGCTGTAATTCTTTTACAAATCAGATGTTTTCATCTTTAGTTATTTACCATTGGCAGACATAGTTTATTAAGATGGTTGGAAATAATATGGTGCCACAAGATCCCGTTTTCATTTTCTTTGAAAATTACCCAGAAACAGGATTGCTGGATCCTAAGATAGCTCTATTTTTTGTTTTTTTTGAGGACCCCCCACACTTTTCCATAGTGGCTGCACCAAATTACATCCTTATATATTTTGTATATTAACTCCATATCAGACAGACATACGCTCGCAAATATTTTCTCCCATTTTGTAAGAATAGGAAAAACATTCATTTTGTCGATTTTCATTATGTCGACCATTTTCATTTGTTTGGTCATTCTTTTGCTGTGCAAAGCCTTTTAATTTGAGGTAGTCCCACTCGTTGATTTTTGCTTTCGTTACCAAGTCTAATGGCAAGGGACTTTTTCCCTGTTTTATAGTTTCAGGTCTTGCATTTAAGTATTTCATCTGTTTCGAGTTAATTTTTGTGAGCGGTCATTCACGCAGTTTCTGTGAGATGAAATTTATGCAATTTCATTCTTTTGCATGTAAAATATACAGTTTCCTCAGCACCATTTATTGAAGAGACTGTTCTTTTACTATTGGGTATTCTTGGCTCCCTTGTCAAAGATGATTTGATCCTATAAGCATGCGTTTATTTCTGGGCTCTTGATTCTGTTCTTTTGGTCTATATATCTTTTTTTTTTTTTTTTTTTTTTTTTTGGTACATGCTGTTTTGATTCCTGTTACTTTGTAATATAGTTCGTCATCTTCTTTCTCAAGGTTGATTTGGCTATTCAGGATTTTAAGGTCGTTTCTCTTATTTCTGTGAAAAATGGCTATTGGAATTTTCATAGGGATTGCATTGAATTGACGGGTGGCTTTGAACAGTGTGGACATTTTAACAGTCTTAACTCTCTGAATCCGTGAAGACGGATAGCTTTCCATTTATTTGCGTCTTCAATTTCTTTCATCGGTGTGTTTAAGTTTTTGCTGTATAGCTCTTTCAGTTTCGTGGTTAAGTTTATTCCTAAGTATTTTATTGTTTCCTTCGTTCTGTTTTCAGATAGTTCATTGCTGGTTCTAGGAACACCAGGTCGAATCCTTTCTACTGACCCATCTTAAAGTTCGCCAGGGTTTTCTTCAGTCTGCTGAGACCATCAGAAGGATTCTTCATCTCTTAGGATTTTTTAAAATTTCTATCGTTCGGCGTGACTCTTTTTTTATAGATCCCATCTCTCTGCCGCCACCCCATTTGTTCCTGTATATGGTCCACCTTCTCATATTTTTCTTTCTTTATGGCTGGCGGGTCTCGCGCGCTGGGCCCATTATATGAAAATCCGCAGAGAATAAACCGAACAGTCCTTGAGCCCAGGAAGGGGCCAGGCTCTTCTGTGCTGCCGTCGGTATACGAGCTCGAGCCCGTCAGCCGCGGGACTGCTTCGGATTTCGCCGTTGACGCTGGGCCCCGCGGTCACGCCGTTGGCCCCTTCTCAGAGCGGGGTACTCCGGCGGGTCCTGGAGGCTGCTCCCTCGGGTCCCCCTTCCTCTCAGCTGTCAACGGTCCCCGTGCCCGGGGGCCACTCGCGGGGTCTGTGCACGTGTCTGGCCCCTCCCCAGCCCCCGACACTTTTGTTGCTGGCCGTTTGCTCCCAGCCCTGTCGGTTTCCTGCGCTCTGGTCCAGCTCCAGCCTTAGGCCGCGTGTCCCTTCCCAGCATCTGTCCACGTCCTCCGTGAGGCGGATAAACCTCCAGTGTCTGTGGCAGATTTGGGGCAGGATTTTTGGATGTGAGCCCCACTCAAAGGGCCACCTGCCCCTGCCTGGTGGCGGTAGGATCTGCTCGGTGTCAGCGCGGGACCCTGCGCCTCCGGGGTCTCCCGTCCCTCCCTAGGGTGTAGAGCTTCTGCTCCCACACGTCCCCAGTGGTTTGGGGGTTGCGTCTGCTGACCATCTGGCAGCAGCCTGAAGCTTTTGTTGCATACAAATGAATGTTCTTTCCCTGATGGCCTGTCACCCCCCGCAGGCCCGCCAGCTCCCGCGTTTACGCACACTGTCCACCTTTCAGCCCCCTCTCTCGGCCCCTGTGGGGCGTTGGGTTGCCTGATGTAGCAACGGAAGATGGGGCTGTACCCGTGGGAGCGAGGTCGCGAGTGCAGCCTGCCTGTCCCGAGATGCCGGCTCCTCCACGGTGACGCGTCAGCCCCTCAGATGATTCTATCTGAGCAGGCTTCGTCTCTCCTGCGTCTCTGCCACCGCCCGGTCCCTGCTGCTTCCGCGGGGCGTACGGTCCCCTCTCCCCCCGACCTGCCCTTTGCGGGGCTCGTGACCCGGTGGGATTCAGTTTCCTGGGTTGTCTCCCAAGTCACCGCCCTGATAGGTTCGAGAAAAAATATAGTTTGTTTTCTCGCTCATCCGGCCCGTTCTCGTTGTCGGGGGGGAGCTGACTGATACTCCTCCACTGCTTTTGGTTCTCAGCCTCGAGGACTTGGCAAGACAAGAACGTGCTTAAAATGAAACAGTGCCTTCCTCGGGGGGCCCGTGTCCAGCGACGGCCGAGTGGTAGCGGACGGGGATGACAGGACAGCCGGGGGCTGGGCGACGGGCACGGCTTCTCGGCCGCATCTGGACCACAGCCTGCCCTCCGGAGCTGATGTCACGTGGCGCTCCCCGCTCGGAAGCAGGATCCCCATCCGTCTGTAAAGTCTCGTTTCCCCGCCTGTCACTAACAGCCAGTCGCCAGCTGACACGTCACGCCGCGCCCAGCGTGTGTCTTCCTAACCCTTTCTGTCCCCCGTGGCCCCGACGAGAACGCCCGTGGTCAGTGTCTTTGGAAAACTGTGTTCAACTCTCGTCTCTTCACCGGGCCATCGCACCTACCTGGACCACCAGCCTCTCCATCCTTCCGTAAATACCACCTGCTTTAAAAACGAGGCTAAAACGTGCCCTTTTACGAATATCTTTCTCAGAAGCATTCTCGCCAGAGCGTTGGGATGTCTGGGTTCGCTCGTGGTTCCCTAATATGGAAAATCGGGAACACGCTCACCGATATTGGTGGCAAGGCAGATATTCAATGAAATAAAGTATCGTATATAAAACATCTAACACACTGATTGATGGGTTAGTCACCCGCCTCTAGGCTCCGGTCCCCACCTATAGAAATGACAGCACGCGTGCTTCCAAAACTCTTTTCAAAGTATAAACCGCCACACATTTTTAAGGTTTTGCCGTTATAATTCTGTATCGTAGAGTTTCTTTCATTTATTCTCATATCATTTCACGTAGGTACGTTTTCGTCCTAGACTACAAAATGCATACGCTCAGGGGTTTGCTTTAGACTCTGGGGAAGCAAGGTGACGCTCTGGACCACAGTTACTTCGACTCTTAAAATAGGGACAATAATAGCACAGACAGTTCCTGCTTTCCAAAAACGATCATCTATGACGAGCATCTTAATTTTATGAACTCTAAAAAAAAGGGTACTTTCCCTTTCCTCTGCCGATATCCCCCATTTCCGGCACCCCCTTCCCCGTGTGGAGGTGCATTTACCCGGGACTTCACCTCATTCGTCCTTGTCTACCACCCAGCGAGAGAAACGGTGGCTGCTGGACTAACGGGCCCCCCTCCCCGCCACCGCCTGACGGGCTTTCTCCAAACCATCGCCGTGAAAAGAAAGAAACATCATCTTGCTCATTGTCACTGAACCAAACTCCTTTCTCGAAGCCTCTTCGATCAGAAGCCCGATGCCTTGTGACTTGGGCCGTCCGCCCTGTCGCTGATCAAACAGTGTGACTGCGGTCACGTTCACACGGTGGAGGACACGTTTGTTTTTAACGGCCTCGTCGCATGCGGCGCTTTGCCAGCTCGGCCGTGTATCGTTTCAATGTCTTGAGAGGAAGGAACACGGTTTCGTTTCCTCTCGTAGGCCTCATGGCCTGGAAGACAGCACCGCGCATGCAGTAGGTGATTCATGGATGTTTGCGGAAGGAAGAGAGGAATTTTTTTCAAAAAGGAATGTGGCTGCCACCTTCCTTTCGAGGCACATACAGTAGCGGCTCTCCATGAAGGCAAGGAAGAGGCCCTCTGTGACCCTCCACGCTCGGGCCACAGGCCTGGTCTGCCGCCGCCTGCGTCCCCTGCCAGCCTCCCGTCCTCCCCGCCCTGAACCCCGCCCCCCCCCACTTCCTTACAGCACCCATAAACATCACCGTGCCCAGCTTCTTGCCTAGTTAGTGTTCAGCTGCCATCTGGCCCTCAGTGGGGTAACTGCAAGACCAGTGGCCCCTCGACCCCCGCGCCCCCGCGGCCTCCCACCCACAGTGCCACAGTCGTCCTCGTCCCAGCGTCTTGGCCCTGATGGTCCCCACCACAGGACCTCTGCGCGTTTTGTGACCTCTCGCCGTCATCTGCTTGATCGCTCCTAACCTTTCAGAGCTCGACTCGTTCCTCTGCGGGTCGGAGGGGCGGGGCTCCCCTCGGTGCCCTGACGAGGCCGGGGTCCTCGCAGCTGTCCCAGTTTAGTTCAGGGTGTCGCGACCCTAAGTTTATGCTCACTTTATGATTCCTCAGTTTGATTCGTGTTTCGTTGGCGCAAACGGCCTCCATGGGGGCGAGGAGCCCAGTGCCTGGCTCACAGAAGGCACCTCCTTCATCTTCCCTGAGTGACTGGGAAGGAAGGAAGGAATGAATGAACGAATGGGTATAACGCTCTGCCGTGGCTCGTGGACACCGAACACGCGCACGTCCATCAGCATAGCGTCTTCTTTGCATGGTGTCCCTGCCTATCGGTTTGTTAATTCACTTAGGTACTTGACAGAAACTTCCTGCTCCGCCTGGAGGTTGTCGTTTGCTCAGAAAGCATTAACCATGTACTTCAAAGAATGAATTTATATTAAAGGGCAAGGTCATAACTCCCTTATCTTACGTGGATCATAAGCCAGCGAGGGAACCAGCAAGATATCGAATGTTGACACGGAGGATAACCCAAGGAACAGACTCCTGGACCAGCAGGAGCGCTGGGACGCGTGTGCTGTCGACACGCAAGCTGCCAGCGCCCACCCCTGGGTCACTCCACCTCCGAGGGCCAAAACCGACGACTTGTTTCGTTGACGCAAACCGACTTGCACACGGCGCACACGGAGCAGTTAGCTGCATGACCGGCAGAGCCTGCAGGTGAACTCCTGGCCCCACGGGGCCGGAAAGCGTCGGTGTCCGCGGCTGGTGCAGACCTGCGTGCCACCAGGTGAGGTGTGGGCCCGACTCGCAGAGTGCAGAGTGTCACGGCACAGGCAGGCACATCAGCAAAGAACACCGGCCAGCCGTCTGCCAAATGTTTGCCAAACCCAGGGCACGCTTACCGGCTAAAGAGAAGGCTTTGCAGAGGCTGCACCTGAGTCAGGTGTGGAAGGAAGGTGGGGTGTTTGCAGGAAAGGAGAAGAGACATATGGACAGTGACTCCCAGTGGCAGCTGACAAGTCACTGCTGTGGCTAAGGTGGCGGGTGGTGGCCAGTGCGCATGAGAGGAACAGGAAATGAAGGCACAAAGGTAAATCGTGACCACGTTTGGATGGGAGTCCAGTTAATGCCAAGGAATTTGACCTTTATCTTGAGGGAAATTAATGCTTTTAATCGATCAAGGGAATAAAATTACCAGATACAAGGAGTTTTTTTTAAAAAAAGCAACATGTTGAGGCACATTCTGACAAATGCATATTTAGGTTTTAAAAATGAAATTGTATGATGATGATTTGAAGGATGGAGAGACACCCTCTTGATGAATTTTACTTGTATTTCTTATTTCATGTGTATCGTGAGATATTCTGACGGTCGAAATCGTTGTATTTTGTTTGGCAGAAATGGCATACGTGCATTGTTTTGAGTATGATCTACCGAAATAAGGTGTTATTTAAGCGTTTATTAATCTCCAGCTTATTAATCTCCAGGTTAGAGTTGATTGCTAGTGTCAATGTCCATCAAACAAATAGAACAAAGGATTTTGCCTGAGATCGTAAAAATCAGTCGTATACCAAGGACTAAAATATCTAACTCTTTTTTTCCCTTCTGTGACTTAATTAACTGTAATCCCTCATTTCCTAAAATGTTAATCATGTTTTAAAATATCAGAATTTGAAAAGCTTGCATTTTATAATGAAAAGAGGCTGTCGGCTAACTTTATGGACACCCAGAAAATGTCGTTACAGCCTATTAATGCTCCCGAAGTGTTGGAAGCAGCAAAAAAAGAGTGTTACAAACTTGTTTCTTGTGGCAATAAATTAAAGAAACCTGGCTATTATTAGTACTCTGGTCGGGAAGAAAAGAAAAAGTCTTTCCCCCTCTTTCATAAAAATTTATGGAAAAAGCTACATACGTTTCAAAGCGCAGAAAAGAGAAAAGTTTAAGTAACAGCAAAAAACGAATAAATACCCAGGCGACAGGAGGCAGCTGACTTGTGACGTCAGCCGATTTTCCAGGCGCGTGGGCTATGTCGCATCGTGTAGCAGAAGTCTAAAAAAAATCTTTATAGGGTTGTTTTTTTTTTCCTGGAAATCAATTTATTTACTTTTTCTTTTTCTCAACGTTTTCACCATGTCGACTGCTCGTAGCTGTATCTCTTCATGTATTTCATAATCGCTCTTTGTTTTTAAAAAAAAGCATCTGTCCCCAAATTTAGGCCGTGTTAGGACCGTCTCGTGCTTATTTCAGGGACTGCGGGTGATGATTGACGATGAACGTGTCGACCTCAAACTCGCCCCTCGTGCGCTTGTTCCTGTGAGATTTCTGTCTAGGTCTGAAACAGGGTGATATTTTTCTCTGAATACGTACAATATACACAGTTCCTTCAGCCGGCACTGGCCTCTGTTTATTATCTTTAGTTAGAGAGGTAAGAAGATGCACACCCCTTCCCAAAAGCGATAGCCGGTGACGTTAAAAATGTGTTTTTAATCTTTATTGTGTGTACTGAGATTATTTTTCCCTTTCTTAGTTATGTTTAGTTTCTGGCCCGTGTCGTGGGCAGGCTTCTGATAATGACAGCTCTGTGATTTCTGACTCCAGATAAAGGCGGACCGTGATTGGCTATGTGTTCCCCCCCTCAAGAACACGTGATGTATTTTGTGCAGTCGAAGCTTATTTGCCACCAATTACCCAGAAAGAGTTCTAGTCACAGAGTCGCGACCAGGCCTTTTCGCCCTGCGTTGTGGGTTCTGGGCACGGTCCCTTCATGTCCACGAAAGCACCGCTCCCAGATCTCAGCCCCCGCCAGAAACAAGCTCGGCGGCTGATGATGCTTTTGTTGAATAAGCCACCGTTTTTTTTCATCTTGAATTCAAATTGATTGTAAGTCAGGTCTCCCCAAAACGGGGAGCGACAGACCGGGCGACCGCGCCTGCGCGAACACACGCTCAAGCCCGTGACTGTTCCGTGAGCCTCAGTGCCAGCGCGAGTGAGAGTTGAGATGAATAGCGTGTGACTCTCTCCGTCCTCCCCGCGAGGCGTGTCGAGTGATCGGGTGACGTTCAAACACCCTGCATGTCGCTTTCGAAAGCGTCCCTTATCCGATAAAACTGCTGCTTTAAAACGTGGGAAAGGGCTGCGTTTTAACGGCCCGCGCCACCTTATTGTCATTTCCCCTCTGCAGGCACGCTCGAGGAGGCCCCTGAAGAGCCCGGAGGGCGCTCTGTGTGACCACGAGGACGATGACATGGAGAGAGCGAGCAAGTCAGTCGCGGCTTTTGCCGTCCTGCTAAGCGGGGGGCGGGGAGTGGGGGAGACTCCTGGCGGCAGCTGTAGGTCACAGAAGATGCACCCTGGGGACATCCGCTCCATCGCAACAGCGAAAGGAGCCCAGGGCCCCCTGCGGTCTGTCCCACGGGGGTTACGCCCTGAGGTGGGAAAGCAGCAGCGCCCACGGAACCTTGTGGGGTTGCGTGACGGGGGCAGAAGCCACCCCGAGTTAGACCCGCCCTCCTCCTGAAGGGACAGGAACAGGGACCACAGTTAAACAGGACAAACAGAGTCAGGGGAGAGGGAGGGACTCACAGGCTATGGCCCTATCAGAAGAGGAAAGTTTAACCCAAAGCGTTAAAAATTAATTTCAATATAAATAAGGGAAATAATAATAGTATGAGTTTGACTTCTTAACGATTCTGAGATAGGCAGGGACGGCCACGGCGCCCTTTTCCTCCATGAAGTTTATTTTTGTATAAAGGGATGTGCATTCTTGTCTAAGACAGATGGACACATAGATCAAAGGAAAAACAGAAAAATACCGAAAGTGAACTTGGACCGTAGCAGACGCCCCAAGGGCTGAGTCTGCCATTTCCAAGGCTGCTGTCCCCAGGGCCCCGAGTTAGAGCCCCCCCTCCGCTCCCTGATTGATCAGGGCCCCGCAGACTCTTCGTCCATCTGTCCTTAATGCAGACCCTCAAAATGTCCGTGTTCGAACTGTGTACACGTCGCCGTGAAGAATTCGGCCATGAACCGATTCTCCATCTTCTCACGGTTCCCCTGACACGTGGAGCGTGTCACCGAAGTCACGAGAGCTTGCTCACCTGCGGCACGTGTGATCACCAGTGCACATTGCGTTTCTCTCCAGGTTATCATCTGAAGATGGCGAAGAAGCTTCTGCTTATTTCTACGAAAGTGACGATTCTGCCGAAACGCGAGGGAAGGCGCCTTACTCGGGCGAAATGGACTTACTGGGAGAGATTCTCGATACGCTGAGCACACACAGCTCCGATCAAGGGAAGCTGGCAGCGGCTAAGAGCTTGGACTTCTTCAGGTCGATGGATGATATCGATTACAAACCCACGGTTAGTTGACTTTCCAATTATAAAATTAGATGAGGATGTTCTTTCAGACTGAATGGTATCACTCAGTTTGTAGAAGCATCGAACCTCTAACAGATAAGTGACAAAACTTCAAAAATACGGTAAAATTTCATCATTATGAGTTATTTCCAATAATAGATTTTCAGTATTTTCCATTTTACTTATCCAGTTCTGGTGGCGGTTGTTGTGAATTGAAATTCTTTTGTCAAGCAATACTCTTTTCTGACGATCTACTTTTATACTCGTCTTTTCTAGAGAGTTTTTAAATCGTGAAATGTTCCCATTTTTTTCAAGTAATTTTTTATTGTAGTGCTTCAGAAATGAACAATGCTTTGAACCAATGGAACAGAAGGTTTTAAAAATACGAGGGCTGGCAGCGCTGTTGTGACTGCCAGTAATTCGTGAACTTGGCGTTGATTCTACCCTGTAGGCGCCCGTCTGTTTTTTGTGAGTGTTTTGCTGTTTTTGGCAAATCCTTTTTTTTTTTTTTTTTTTTACTTTATTTTCTGCGCTGTTGAAGTATGACAGACAGAAACCACGTGCGTTTCAGGCTCGGTGGCCTCGGGCCCGTGTGTACTGTGACATGGTCACGTGTGCATGTGACACGGTTGCCGCTGTCAGGCTCGTCAGGGTGGCCAGCATCTCAGAGTTACCGTTTCCTTTTCTTTTCCTTCCTCTTTTTTTTCTTTTTCCTTTTTGAGGTGAGAGCACCTCACACCCACGTTCTCAGCGAACCCCAGTGTTTGGCGCGGTGTCGTTAAGCGTGGTCGCCTTGCTGTGTGTCAGGACCCTCACGACTTACTCTAACGGTGCCCGGCAACCAGTGTCGCCCCGTTTCTCCCGCCACCCCAGGCCCTGGTGACCCCCGTTTTGCTCTTTACTTGAATGGGTCTGACTGCGTCGGATTCCACCTAGAAATGGGGTCGTGTAGTATCCTTTATCTCACGGAGAGTGTCTTCTGGGTTTATCCACGTTGTCGCCAACGGCAGAATTTCCTTCTTTCTAAGGCTGAATAATATTCCGTCCTGTGTATACACCGCATTTTATTTTTTTTAATCCATTCATCCACCAGTGGGCATTTCAAGCGCTGTCACATCTGTGCTGTTGGGAATGTGCCGCCTCGAGCAGGTGGGTGCAGCTGTAGCTTCAAGATACCGATTGTTTTTCCTTCGGGGAAACACCCAGAAGTGAGCTTGCTGGACCACAGTTCTCTTTTTCATTTTTTGAGGAATCCCACACTGTTTCCCTCGGCGGCTGCACCGATATCCATTCCCAGCAATGCCCGAGGCTCCCTTTTCTCCTGAGCCTCGCCCACCTTTGCAATCTAGCTGGGTTGTATAGGTGGCCGTTGCAAGGACATGGAAAGCAGCGTCCTTCTTGTCGACGGAGCCATCAGAAGGATCTGTCAACGCTCTATGTCCCCTGGAAGGACCTTCCAGTTCCCAGCCCGAACAGAAATCGCTATTGATTTCAAAATGGAAGAAACTATTGCTAAAGTCATACTCTAAATTTATATATATATAAAAAAAATTTCCGCTTGTGTTGTTTCCTCTTTCAGAATAAATCCAACACCCCCAGCGAGAGCAACCTGGCCGTGCTGTGCGGGGGTTCCGGGGACCAGGGGGAGTGGCACGCCGGGCAAGACGACAGCGCCCTCCACGGCCGCCACCTCCCTCCGTCCCCCAGGAAGCGCGTGTCCGCCGGCGGCCTGACGGACTCTCTGTTCATCCTGAAAGAGGAGGGCGGTGGCAAAGCCCTCGGCGTCGATGACCCGAGCGGGGCCCCGGCCGTGCGACAGCCAGCGTCCCCTTCGGGATCGAGCGTCCAGCTCGCCTCGGCCGAAATGTCCCAAAGTCGAAGAGGAAACACGGAAGCGAACGAAACACTAAGCCAGGTCTCAGAGGATCCACCGACCCCCGGCCTCGGGCGACACCCGTCGACTTCCGTGCCTTGGGAGAAAGACGGAAAGGAAGCCGAGGACACTCCTAGGGGTGTCGCACTGCTCCCCGAAGTCGGGTCATTCTGTCACGTGACATCCGCCCTCGAGCAAGACTTAAACATTTCAGAAGAGAACCCGAGTGGAAACCAGGCTTAAACCAGCCACGCAGACTCAGTGTCCCGCATCCGAGCTCCCGGAGGGACATGTTAAGATTCCTAGTGATCGAGCCAGTAGATCAGTATGTGTGGGGATGACAACTCTCGCTACTGTCTGAAAAAATCACTTTTCCTCTGGAACGTTACTCGCTCACTCGCGGGTGTAGATCATCCTCTGGTTTTTAAGTGTGAAGGTGACTCTACTGTGCTCAGTCAGGTACCGGTTTGTATATATAGGTGGAAAGTACAGGTCGAACGTGATTTCCCAGTATTTGGTGCTTCATGCCATTCCTTTTATTTAAACTAAGTCTGCATTTACAACCCTCGCTACGGTAGCTGCTCTACCAGTCCGGTTGAACGCGAACCGATCCAGATGTCAGAACTTCTCAGAGCCCCCCTCAAACTGCTGACACCGTTACCCCACTAACTGCCTTAACCTTACGCCTGTACTCAGCCTACTTAAATAATTTATGGAATTACTTGTAAATTCTGAACGATACGTTATAAGTGTTCTACAGAGCAATTATGCCTTTTTCTATTCATTGACTATTAGACAAAGTTCTTTATTTTTTATTTTTTTTTTTCAGTTAAAAAAGCTTTTCCTGTGGATACCGCGCCACGTTTTTCAAAAAGTATCAAGGTCCACATTTATCTTTCACGCGGTGAGATACACGAAGTGCTGAATGACAATGTGAAATGAATGACCACTGTTTACAGACGAGACACTTTAACCATTTTCACAGCCTGGGCCTCCTAGGCTCTGCCCCCAGAGAGCCACATGCCGCATAAACTGTCCCGATAGAAACAATGTCCCAGTCTTTTTTTTTTTTTCCTTAACTAATACTTGTCTAAATGCTTAACTAATACTTAGCTAAATCATTTCAAATCTCCTTTTTTGAAATAATCGACTGTGTCCTGGAGAAGTCTGGGGTTTGCAGGGGAACCCCGAAGGAAGTGCCGAGTCCCACCGCCCCGCCCCGCCCCCCGTGTCCCTCCCTGCCCGTGTCTCCCCGTCACCAAGACCTCACGCCGTCAACGGCCCGGCACTGAGAGTCCACGCGTAATTCAGGTCTCCTCTGTGTCACTGCTCCAAGGTCGCCGCGTGCCATTCGGCCGTCGCGTCTCTTGGCTGTGACGGTCGCTCACATTTGCCTTGCTTTCGATGACCTTGGCAGTTTGGGGGAGCACTGGTCAGATATCGGGTGGGACGCCCCCCTGTCGGGGTTCGTCGGGTTTCCTGATCATGGTCCCACTGGGGCGAGGGGTTTGGGGGAGGGGGTTACTGACGTAGAGTGCCATTGTCCTTGCGGCATACCATCGACGAGACCTGTGTGGCGCTGGCCTCGGCCACCTCGCTGAGGTCCTGTTTGCCCGGTCCCTGCCCCTCCAGGTCCTGGCAGGGGGTCCCTGTGCACGGCCCACACCCAAGGGCCAGAGGCTCCTGTGTCCTCCCCTGCGGGCTCGATTGGCAGGTGTAATCAGAAAAAAATAAACCCAGAGATGTCCTGCTTAATTAATCTGTATTCTCTATACCCCCTAGTTATGCTTAATTCTTTAAAATTGTCATTTTAAGGAAAGTAAGAACCCCATCAGGACTGTACTTGAAAATCTTTGCTGAAAGAATTTAATTTTCAGTTTAAAAAAAAAAAAAAAATCCCGAAGTGGGTTTGCTAAAAACTTTGCTTAAAAATATTTATTCAGGTCAGTCTTTAAATAACTTAAAGAAAATGACCAAACCTTTTTCTTTTTTAAACTACATTCCAAAATCTAATTGGATGTGTTTTATTTGCAGTAATTATTCATTCATGTCTGTGAAAGAACACGAACTTTGTTTCCTTCGTAAGGATGGACTCTGTATGTATCAAGGAAAAAAAGTGTTTAATTCTTATTTTTTAAACTCAAAAGTAAGACTCTCGTCTACTTTTGTTTTTACACACTCATTATAAAATTCCATGTTGCTTTATTGAAATATGTAGCTCCTGAAGTCCCCGTATCAGAAGAGCTGTTTTAAATGAGAAGGGGAAGATGTCACGCAGGTGCTTAATCTGCTCGGCACACGTTCCTCAATGATTTTTTGAAAGCATGTCAAGGAGCCTCCTAACATGAATATTGCAAGGAGATATTTTTTCCCTTCAGAATCCATAGTCTGAAGAATAAGATAAGCGTGAGTGTAGCTTAGGCCAAATCTGGATTTCAGCCCATTTTTGCTTAATAAACATCATGGCCTTAGAAATGTACATTGTTTCCCACCCCTCAGTCACCTCACAAATGTTTGACCATAACCCTGTGTTGTTTTGAGGACATTCAGCTACTCGCAAGTATTTTAAACTGGACCCGTGCCTTATTTAACATACAAAATCAGCCGTTATATTCCACACGAGAAACAAAAGCAAGAACAAAAACTCTGCATATTATTCTTGGAAAGAAATCCCCAAAAAACTAGTCGTAAGTGTTAGTATTTCAAACCATTAAAATTTCGAGCGTTCAGAGTCAGGTCTTAAACGAGACTGCGTGGGATTCTGGTGGCTCTAGGGAGAATGAAGTGAAATTAAGGTGAGTTCCAGAATAAACAAAGTGTTATCTTATTTTCTACTATGTTCATTTTATTTATTACAACTAAGCCAAATATTTGTAAACTCCCCTGCTGTTTGATTTTTTTTTTCCTTTGAAGAAATAACACCTGTGCTACAAGAGAACTGTGTATGTGAGTGAGACCAATGGCTTCTGTACCTAGACTTTTCTGTGGCCTCTGAACAGGACACAGGCCCCCAAATGCCAACCTAACGTTTGTCCTTTTGCCCTTAGAAATTTCTGGGGGCATGGGGGGGGGATGGGGAAGGGGAGTCGTTGTGAATTTAGGGGCTTTTGTTTTGTTAAGTGAAAGTGTTGTTCAATGGTATGTTTTGATGGTTACCTACTTTAGCATCTTTTCGAAAGGCATCAAAATCTAGCATGATTGCTTTTCTGATTAAAAATTAATAACGCATTCATTTAGAAAATATTTCTTGGCTGTTTGTGCTGGGCACAGTGGCTGAGGATGCAGGGAAAGAAAACAGGTGACATAGTCCCTTCAGTGAAAGAACCAGCTAAAAGGAAAGAAAGTGCAAGTCTATAATAATAATAATAATAATAATAATAATAATAATAATAAATTTTTCTTAGAAGTTATTAGCCTAAGAGTCTAACACCAAAAAAAAAAGTCCTTTAAAGCTGCTTTATCTAACACGTGCTCTGAGTTCAAGACCACTGTGCCACTTCTAAATTCATTAGCTTTCTGTGTTATTATATGAAGTATGGATCATAATGCTGCTATCTAAGATGTCTACTTTTAAAGGCCAGACTCTGGGACTCCCAGAAACTAAGTGACATGTTTATCTGATTCTCCATGACCACTCATGGAGAATCAGTCTTTGAGCCTAGCAGCACAGGACTCCGTCACACCATGACACTCTGGCAATGCCTGGGGCCACTTTACTCGGTGTGGAACCAATGGAGGATATGTTTGCATGGTGTGGGAATCCAGTTTTTACTGTCTTTATCTTGATAACAGCGTTCTCTAGAATCAGTCTCCTCCCTTTTAAATAAGAACCGTGTGTGACCGAGCTAGCGTTAGCTTTTTGTCCAATCTCCTAATCATAGAACCCGGGACTAGATGAATTAGCTGTTTCTTAAGTAAGGTGAAGAAATAGACTCATGACCCAGAGAAGAAAACTGTGAATTTTCTCATAATCGGCAGATCTTCCTTCTTTCCTGGAAAATTTGGATTTTTCAGGAAAAGATGATTTTCTTGAATAAGTTTTCTAATTCAAATTCCATTATGTTTAGCATAAAAGACCTCAATCCTGGGTAGATATTTGGAAGTCGGAATGTAAATTTAAGAATGTCAAATGAAT
>NW_006429894.1:2019836-2037593 GCF_000325575.1 Pteropus alecto
CTAACGTGGGTTTCGTGAGCCCCAACAGGGTCGGTGTCCTACCCACGGTCAAGCCCAGAGATTTGTCTGTGCCTGTGTCTTGCAGCTTCTCGAAGAGGCAGAATTGTTTTGATCAAAGCAGTCAACATTGTGATTTGGTCAAGGGAGGGAATTATGGGTATTTAGAAAGAAGCGTACTTTATTTTGAAAATAATAGGATTGCGTGCAATATTTTTCCTTGCACAGTTTTTAGTTCATGTAAATATGCTTATCTGCTTTTCCAGCAGATGCCGTGAGGTCACGTTTTTCAATATTTGTGTAAAACTGTAGGTAGCAATGTTCTATGTGATTTTAGGGGGAAATATTCTTTATATTGTTGGCAGGAGAGATGTTTTTGTTTATTTAAAATAATTGTGGATCTTGCATTATTGTATTGTAACTAACTGCCTCAGCAACAGTAAATATGCAACAAGCAAATCTTGAACCTTAGACTAGTATTGACAATATTGCTACTCTAAAAGAAATGTATATAATGCAACATGCTGATTTTACCCATGTACGTCTAACCAATATCCAGCCTGTGCCACATACATCTAACTGGCATTCGCACGGTGATGACCACATATACAGACTGTAATAGCCTTTGGGACGAATCTTTGGTGAGATTTATAAAGGGCATTGCCAACACTTTTGACTGTCTGTAAATCAAGTTAATTTTTGTATAATGCACAGTTTGTTTAACCTTAGAGCTTCTATAGATTTCTACTTTTATTATACTTGAATCAGGCAGAAAAGCACTGTGGAGAATCTGTAGCTCTGGATGCAATATGCAAATATACCAAAAAAAATTAATAGTAATAATAAACAAGGTACTGAGCGAGGATGGTACCTGGATGCTATCTGTCCAGGAAGCTCTGTTTTTTTCCCAAATCATACCGTAGTGAAGGAATTTAAAATATGCAATCGTCTGTCTTCAAAGGTCGTGAAGTCACACACAGATTACCTCTTTAACGTGAGAAACCTCTGAGTCTCTTTGTCACTGTGATTTCTGTTCTCAGGTGAGAGCCTTTGAAGGACATTAACAAACCACCTCTGGCCAATCGAGTGACGTTAAGGGCAGGGCAGAATTAGAACTCTGTGCCGGCGGAAGCCACCGGCCTTCAGCTGGTGTCACTTCCGTCGCGTGATTTCGAGAACCGTTGAGAAACCGTATACCAAACATGAGATTTCTGCAATCTGCTGTGATCTAGAACTCAGAGCCACGCCTGAAACAGCAAACAAGTATGAACTGCATGATGCATACGACTTAAAAGGCATAAGGACTTTTTTGCATAAAAGGTACGGGAGAGGCTCAACGTCGGACTCTTCGAAGCTTGTTTCTTTGGCTTTAATGGAATGACTATTTCAAAGGGTCGAGCCTTTCACTAGGACGTGGCGAAGACCGACCACCCAGCACGGCGACCGCTTCATTGCTCTCGCATCCTCGAGGCTGCAGTGTAAATCATCTCGACATTTGACTACTAGGGGAGGACATTGTGTCTAAAAGTGCTGTTTGGGAAATTTTTTTAAAATATGCAAAAATAAATATTGGATGAACTACACATTACCATAAAGTGCCCGACAATGAAGCTATGAAATAAAATTGGTCATAATCCAAACCTGGCATGGGGTGGCTCTCTTTTTTAATCGTCCAGTCACCCCTTCCTCTCTCTAGGTGACACACGGAAGGACCCCACCGTCTCCACCTCTGCCTTGCAACCGCCCAGTGCCGATTCGAGCTCATGTCTTCCTGACAGGTCTGCTCGAGAGCTACCCATTCTTTCCTGTATGGTCAATGAGTCGTGTTGGGTTCTGAAGTCACAGGGTAGGCACGCAGAGTGTCGCCAAGTACGTGAGTGCCGGGCTACCCCAGTCCGTCAACTGTGTTTGTCGACCTTGCTTTAAGCATTGAGGACAGAGAAGAGATGCTGTAAAGTGAGTGACCAGTGCCGCAGGGACTAGGAGGGCTTCTCCTCCAGGGCCGTGATGGCTCCACAGAGAGCGAAGGTCCATTTCCTGTTGAAATGAACATATCTAAAGATCGAAGAACAAAATCTTCATGATTTGTACAATGGAGAATTCGATAAGTGAGTGATTCTCCTGGATATGCTGAGTGGAACGAAGCTTCCGCTCTAGATATTATAAGTTCACTTTGTTCCCCATCTTGTTAGTAAAGGTCCCATATCTTCCCGGCACAATCTCTCATGTCACTGTCACCCCCTTGTTTTGTGACGATGTACTCATTCCCCACCTTCCCCAGGCCCAGGCTCACAAGAAGCTCAAACAAACGGTTAATTTGTGTCTATCGCTCCTAGCTGTTCTGTTAGAAATCAGAGTGGGAAAAATTAAGTAACCAACTCATTTCCATGTGCACGGACTAGTCCGATGTCCCCACTGACGAGGCCAGCGTACCCTCTCCTGACTCATTCTCTTGGAGGCATGAATTCATTTAGTTCCTCTTTGAGTCTCCAGTTCTCAGCATGATGTCAGGCTCATCGTAGTTGCTTAAAGCTTATGTGGAATGAAATTGGACAGAATATGACGAGTTCAAGATGGCAGACTTTTGGAAGCATCTTAAGGTCTCTGTCGACTCTCTCACGAGTATGATACACAAAGCGTGCTGTCCTTTGGAAATGGCCTACAATAAATATTCACGTCAGACACGTAACACTGAAAATACAAGGAACAGTGTTGAGCTTAGAGTAATATCGCAAATCTCAGACTAACGCTGGCCTTAGGATGGAGAGGAAGATACACAAGTAAGTAGCCAGGAAATTCTTTCTAAAGCCCAGAATCGTGGAGGAAGTAAAGCCTGGAGTCATTTCTGCATGAACTATGACGAAACTTTCTCAGATTAGAGACTAGCGAGGTATTATACATACTTTTAAAAGATGCACGAACCAAATGATAATTTAAATATTTGGCCCCTCCTCATTTATTGGTTGAATAAATACGAAACTTCTTATTCGAGGATAATCTTTCTTCACATATTGTTGTCGATTAATGAAATTTAAGGTTTCAACTGAATAATATATACAAGCAACTGACATTTGGTTTGTTTCGGTGATTATGCATTTATCTAACGGTTTTGAAATTGTTAGCGTAGCAGGAAAGAGCTCAGAGGTCATTTCAAGCTTATTTATATTTAAATGATTGGATGGAATTCTGGCCCAATCTGACCCTTGGCAGTGTAATAGGCCACGAGCTCGTTTTGATACTGTAGACCGTTTGAGTGACGGGGCCAGCAGGGGCGGGACTTCAGGCTCATGAGTTGCCTCTTATTTTGTGATGCGTCCGGGGTCCCTCGCGTGCGGGCTGAATCTTTTACTTTTCTAACCTTTCTCAGCCTGTCGTGTTTTACATGTCACTAGACCAGTGTGTGTGGAAGTGGCTTCCGCTTTCTCTCTCCTGCCACCCGTTCCCGCCTCCCCCCGCGTGGGAACGTCGCTTTCGGAGGCCGCCCCTCCCCCGCCCTGGACGGCCGCACGGTGTCCTGTCACAAGCATCCGTGTCCAGTGCCTACTGTTGTCCTCTCCGCCACTGCCCTCAGGTAAGAGTTCCGATGACATGTTCGATTTCAATTCTGTACGTTGCACTTGGCCCCAAACGCAAGACATTTGGTGATTTTTTTTTTCATTAAATGAGTAAACTGAATAATTCTGCCATCTAGAATGCATGTAAGGGCAATATTATATGTCCTGGTTTAAAAATCAGATTCCAGTATCTGGTTATGTTTGAACGGTTTGGAACAGCCTCATTGGAATTTGGGGGTGCCACAAACCTTGGGGGTCTGAGCCCCGAGAAACTACCGGCAAAGAGTGACTTGGGGACTGTGGGAGCATTAAATCTCGTGTCTAAGTTCAGTGGCCGGAACGGAGAAGGTGAGAGTCGCAGAGTTTAGTGGGGACACCTAGGGGTCACCAGCTAGCTCAGTTGAGTGAGAGGGCCAGCAGGGGCGGGACTTCAGGCTCGTGAGTTGCTTCCCTTTTTAGCTGGAAGAGGTAGCACGCAAAAGGCAAGGAGCAGACGTTAAACTCCAAACAGAAGACTCTGTGCTGGAAAGTGAGTAGGACCGAGCAGGAAAATGTCAGATGACACTTCCTCTTCACGGGTCACGGGGTGATTATGCGGATATGCGAGAGTTACCGGGGTCACGACGTGGCAGCTTCTTGCTGGCCAGATTCTCACCGCCTGCACACCTGCCCAGGTCACCTGTTAGAGTTACGCGTGCACGTCTCTCCTGGAGAGTCCTGGGCGCCAAGGCCCTTGTCTGCGTGTGCGAAGACCGAGCCACTTTAGGAGCAGGCGGAGAGCGTTGCCTGCGCTTGGGGTGGGGGGCCGACCAGGGCAAAGGGCTCCGAGGACTCTGAGCGTGACGACAGTTGAGGCCCAACTTCCGATGAGCTCGAGGAGATAAAACGTTCTGGAAAGTGTTGCAGCGGCTGTCGCCCTGTGATCACGCGCTACCTGACGACCCGGCTCCATCAGGTCGAGGGCACAGAGCTGATTTGTGCCACCACCGCTGGCCTAGGGACATGTATAGGATGCAGGAGGGCATCCCCGCCACCCTTCTCGATCGGCGGTCTCAGAAAGTTGGGCCTACAGAGGAGCCGATGGACGCTGCCACAGGCCACCGCTGCGGCCCGGAGCAGCTGCCGGTGCCACCACTCCAGCAAGAATGGGACGCCTGTAAAAGCCACACGTCCCGGGGACCCACGGAGATGTCTATGTTCTAACATTGTCCCCCAGAGACCGGTTTTCGAGCCACTGTCCTCTGTCAGGTACTGCCACGTAGCCCCGACGGACACCATCGCCACGTTTCCGGAACCACGTGCAGCAAAGCCCGGATCCCGGGTCACAGAGCGACGGCGTACACTGGAAACGTGCCTGTCGTCATGGCCGCTCAGCACCGTGCCCGGCCGTGAGAGTGGCACTTCTGCCAGAAGCAGGTGAAAGGTGAAAGGTCCCATTCACTCCAGAATTAAGGGCGGCTTCCTGATTGGAGTCACGCCCCTGAGCTGCAGGAAACCAGGCCACGTCGGCTGGCTGCCCGTCACCGAAGGGCTGATTTAAACCAAGCCACGCGGGTCCGCTTGCCTGCTGTTGACGGTCGTGGATGGTCGTGACGCCTCGACCGAAGAGATTTGAGGAGTAATCCCTAAAGGCTGGGTGGCAAAAAACAAAACAAAACAAAAAAACAACAAAAAAACAACAACAACAAAAAAAAACGTAGAAAGTGTAAAGCAAAGCTTTATTTTATTTTATATTTTTAATTCTCATCATCAGCTGTTTGGGGGACTGAGAGCCTTTGATTTATTTCCCCGACAGTATTATTGAGAAGTCAGAAGGGGTCTGTATGTTCGGGTCAGTCTCACGGATGAAGGGATTTCTTCAGTCGGGTGGGACAGCCAGCACGGGGACAATTCAGACGTGCGGGAACGATGCGACAAAACGAGCCTTCTCTGCACGAATCCTGCGTCTTTTCCAAACGCATCACAGGATGGATGGGAGGGCGCCTGGGGGGTGGGGGGACGGTCCCCCACGAGCTTGCTTTGTCAGGCGGGTGGAAGGGAGGAGAGAACACGACCTCTGCTCACCACGTGTCCTGACTCCGCCTTGTCCGAACGAGAGAGAGAGAGAGGGAGAGAGAGAGGGAGAGAGAGACACGCACACATGTCCCACGTCCTGGGCTTCTTCACAGTGAAACGCTTTTCACTAACAATGAGCCGAGATGCCCATCAGGTGGCAGCTAGGGTCACGCCACCTGCACGGGGCCGAGCGGGAACTGGCACGTAGGTTCCTTTGTCTCCAAAGGCCCTTAAAACGGGGGTAGACGCTCCTCTTTTGTGAGGTGAAGTGAAGCAGGCTCAGTGCAGCCCCGGCCCTCGGCAAGGGTGCCCCGAAGGACCCCTCGTTAGCGCAGGATGATCAAGCCGGTCACTGCGGGCACCTTCCGGCTCTGCCTCTGTAAACTGCTGGCGGCGACTCCGCATTACGACCACTAATGCTAATTGGCAGTAATAATAACCGTGGCCACCCAGGGCTAGACGCGGCCCATACGCATCCCCGTGCCACACGGGGGGGACCCGTTAAACTGGTCGTTTAAGGAAACCAAGTACGGTCACGGTCAACAGCTGATTTAGGTTAGACTCATTTGTCATTTCCTGCTTCTCTTTGCGCCCACTGTGACTGCAGAAGCCACGTGAGAGGCCATGCGAAGGAGGCTTCCTGGCACCCCTTGTAAACACGCAACAGATGTGGCTTTGGCATTGGCTGCCATGGGCCGGGGTTCGCCCGGGGCAGGAAGTCGGCCAGCTGTGTCCCCTTTACACCCCGGCCCGAAACCTGCAAACAGCTGCGTGGGAGGGACTGTCCCCTTCAGCCCCCTTTTCTGCATCCTCACCCCTCTTTCCCGCTGTGAGGAATCGGGTGCACGTTTGCCACGTTTTACTAACAATAAACTAGTGATCGTCACTCTGCAGACAAATACTGTGCCACCCACTAGTGCCCAGAGCGGCGGTTTGGGAGGAAAGGGAATGAGAATCCGAGAAGCGTCACCTGCTGCCACGGCCACGAGGTCGCTCACCGGTGTGAACGCGTGTGTCGGTCACCGGTCACTGCATCGCAGACCGCACCGAGCCTTAGCACGTCACACCGCGGACCGTTCTCTCTCGTCCGTTCCGTGGCTGGGGCGGGTCGTCCTTCCCTGGTCTCGCACGGTCGCTGTGGCTGCGTCCAGCAGGCGGGGTGGCTGGAGGCGGGCTCGGCGGGGCCTCCTTCCCCTCGTGGTACAGTCACCCCGGACGTGGCAGTCTCGGGGGGCCGGCGGGGGCAGCTACAAGCCTCTCGTGCCAGCATCGTTTCATGACCCCTTGTTGGTCAATGCAAGTCACGAGGCCAACCCTGACCCACCGGGAAAGCGAACACTCCCTGTCTCGATGGGAGGGTGGACACGTCACAGTGCAGACGGGTGTGAGGGGGTCATTCTGGCCTCGGCTGGAACCAAGGTCACGCGAATCTCACCTGATGGCCTAAGGGGACGTCTATCTTACTAATGCTAGTTCAGCACAGATACTCTGGGGCTAAGTACAAAGCCTCCCCAGTTAAGACGCCCTACACTCAGCTCGTTCAGAGACGCGGAGAGTTGGCTGTAGGTGCCCCCCATCCCCGGTGAGTCCGGGGTGTCCCCACAGCACCGTTGGCTTGTCCATTCACTCACGCCTGTGTCAGAGCGCGTGCAAAGCCCCGCGCCGCCCCTGGGACCCTGGGAGAGGCGGCCCGGTCAACCTCAGGGCTTTTCCCGTCGTCAGGTGCTACCGTGGGCAGCTCTCTTTTCTGCTTACCTGTGCGAACCCCACCAGGGTCGACTTCTCCATGGTTTTTTTTGTTTGTTTTTTGTTTTTTAGTTTGGAGTTTTTAAAAAAACTTTTTTTTTTCCTCTCGTAAGCAAAAGCTCTCTTTGTCCGTTCCACGTGAACCTCTATTAAGAAGTTGTAACGAACAGGACGCAAAGTAAAGAGCGTCTCGTGGTGGCGTCCACGTGGAGACCCCCAGAGACACTCAGGGCTCGGGCAGGCAGCAGCCGGGGCTTCCAGCGAAGCCCTCGCAAACCGTGGGCGCTTCGGGATTTGGTCCGTGGCAGGTGCAGATTTGAACACTGTTCATTCGTTATTAGTTTATCAAAGCAGAAAACATTTATTGTGTTTTTACCATGAGTTAGGTGAGGGATGGGGCCATGAAGAAAAATTCCAAGTTCTTGTCCTCATGTCACTGAAATTCTAGTGAGAAGAAGGAGTGAGCAAAAAAAAACATCCATTTGTCAAGTAGTGATAAACAGTGTGAAAAAAAAATAAGCAGATGAAGGAAAACTAGCAAAAGAGACTGAGCGAGGGCCGGTGAGGTCAGCGGCAAACCAGGATGGAGCATGTCGCCGGCCGGGAAGCGTGTCAAGGGAGGAGAGACAGGTGTGTCAAAGGCCACTAATGCCGCCAGGTCATGCGCGCTGGGGCCTGAGGACGGGCCACCGGGCTTGGCAACGTGCAGGTCGTCGGCGACCGTTCCGGGGTGCATTTCACGGTGGGGTGCGGTGAGGCTGCAAACAGTGTGGGGTCAGGAGGAGAGGTGGGGAGCATGGTTAGCCCCGTGAGTGTCCCTCGGAGGGGCGCGTGGCGGAGGGGACGGAGCCACAGGAGAGGGCGGTGGCAGGAAGTCCGGCAGTGCGCTTGGCGTGGTCGGGAAAGGTCCAGCCCCGTGGGAACTGCTGATGGCGGGGGCGGGGGCGGGGCAGCCTCCGGGACGGTGACCCCGCGGGGTCAGGAGGACGACTGCTCCACGGCAGAGTGAGAATGTCACGCCGTCAAACGCTTTCTGTGTAGAGCCAAAAATCTATGCGCGTGTTCATTTTTTATTTATACGCTACTTTAATAGCTCGCTGTATGCATTTCAAAACATACGTAAAATTCTACCCAAATATTTGGAGAATAAATGTCTGCATAGAAGGCCCAGCATTTCCTCTCCAGACCCCACAGGCTTCTCTCACACACACCTCCCAGAAGGGCAAACACCTCGCTTGGGGTCTTAGCTTTAGAAAATGTCACTCTCTTCCACTGGCGTCAAGAGCCGTTGGAAGGAGAGAGCTCGGTCTTCTAGATTTGAGAATCCCGAGTTTTCCTTTCATCTTATTTTCTGAGTGTTTCCACCTTACACAACGCCTCACGAAGAAGGATGACTAAATGTCGCACTCAAGTGGATTTCATTAAAAGTTCTAATTCATAAAAAAAAAGGTTCTTCAGATGCTCTTGGAGGTTGCTTTCGTCACAGGCCATGTCACAAAATACAAAAAAGCACCCAGAAAGGAGAACAATCACATTTCGATTTTCATTTGTGGACATTGGGTCGCTTTTCCACCGTGACTTATTTCCATGGCTTCCTCGAATCCAAGACCGAAGGACCAAGCGTACACCTCACGACAGGTGTCCAACTAAAAGCTTTCGCCACTTGATAAGAGTGAGAAATACATTCTATTTTCCTCTGTAGTTTCTGTGTAAAAAAAAAAAAAAATGCAGTGGCCACAAAACTAAGAAGGTGTGTCCCTGGGTTGCAAAAAGCAGAGTATAAATGACAGGCACTGGAGCTCTTCCCGGAGGAGAGTCCTCTGGAGAATATTTTTGCTAATGGTGAGGCTGAAATTAGTGGCACTTGCTGATCAGATGCGACCAGACGATGGCGTCAGGTTGAACCACGATGCAGGTCTTCAAGGTGGTCCCCGGAGTCCTTCCCGTGGCTCCGGCGTGATTCCAGTCGTGTTCGGGGCGCGGGTCTCGCCCTTGGAGAGACAGGACGCTCTCAGACCAGCCTCTCTGGGGCAGGCGGCGGCACCAGGCTCCACATCTCCATGCGAGATCCCTCCTTTTCCTGACGGCTCGGGCTGTAGGTTCCCTGAGTGGCCCTTTTGCTGGAAGCGACAACAGCCACAGCAACTGCCAGAGAGACGACCGCCAGCAAGGCTACCGTCACTGAGCCGACGGCGGTGAGGACGTCCACGATCAAGCCTGCTGCTGGCTGGAAAGATCAAATCAATGGTGGCGTGAGCGGCAGAGCCCAGGGACAGGTGCGGGAGCGCGGGGGAGGGGACAGGTGCGGGAGCACGGGGGGCGGGACAGGTGCGGGAGCACGGGGGACGGGACAGGTGCAGGAAGGAGCATGGGGGAGGGGACAGGTGCGGGAGCACGGGGCTACGCGGGACGGGAGCCGGTGCCGGCACACTCAGCGCTGGACCGACACTCAGGGGAGGGGGTCGGACTTGCTCACGCCCAGACCACGAGAAAGGACTGCCCAGCGTGTCGGACACTGTAGCATGAATCACCCGGCGCGTTTACTGTGTCGGAGCCTCGGGGGCGGAGACCGTGTGACATCGAGGGCGGGAGACAGACCCACACGTAGCTTTATAAAACGGTTCTGCGTCTGTAGAGATGCCTCTCAAGCTCTTTCTTGCCTCAAGGCCGGAAGCCCTGATTCCAAGGATGGAGCCACGAAACAGAGAATGCTCAGGGCGCAAAGCGCGGCCCGAAGTTGGTTCCCCACGCAGACGTGTGAGTCCCACGAATGTGCCACGTGCCGTTCTCTCCGGTTCTGTTTACTTATCGCAGAGAAACGAGGGCTCCCTCAATATCTCGCCGTACGACCAAGGGAGCCAGCCGACAAGCCGAACAAGCCGAACATCGCCGCCACGAGCTTCCGACGGAGCGGTTCGCGGGGCACGTCCCCTGCCGGCCGCCAGCGGGCCCCGGCGCGGAGCCTCGGCGCAGAGCGGGGAGCGGGCATTTGAACCCCCCCTGGAGGGCCCTTTGCTTTGAATTCCCACCGCTCAAAGGCCTTTTTCTGCTCTGCTTTTCTTCAGCTGGGCTGAAAATACACAGCCCTGGAAGAGACCTTTCGATGATGAAAACTGCTGTGACCCAGTGCCTGGCGGGGCCTCTGGGTGCGGGACCGTCCTGCAAAGCAGCGTGGCTCGAAGCTCGGACCTGTTTGTGTGGTGGGTGCTCCCAACCCTGCCCTTCTGAATAACCTGTTCTGATCAGATGTGCCCCACATTAATGAAAAGTGTCATGTAAAATTATCATTTTCTAAACGGCTTGTGCTGTAATCCGTATTGTTAACACCTTTTTTACACGCACGTGTGTACGCGATGGAACTGGAGTCACTTCGAACCCCGTATCCACAGAACGAAACATCAGGCATTTCACTGTGTTTCCCCAGAGACGATGCATTCTGGAAGGCCAGCTGGCCGTGGCCTGTGTGCGACCCAAGGCCAGGCCAACTCTGCCGCTCTGAGGCGAGGCCGTCGAATCTCGCCGGGCACCTTGTCACCTGAGAGCGTGCGGCTGCTGAACAGACAAGTGGATCTGAACGCGGATCTGCCACTGGGCGCTGTGCGCAGGGTACGTTTCCTGTACCCCAGAAGCGCTGTGACGGGGTGACACGTCCTGTACCCCAGAGGCACTGCGAGGGTCGAGGCACGCGGGCGCGCACAGAGCTGCTCGTGGCTCGTAGGCACTGGGACGACTCGGTCCCCTGCTCCCCGCTGCCAGATGACCGGCCCTGGCTGACCTCCCTGGTCCCGCCGCCCACGACCCACCCTCGCGCCCTGTCGGCACTCAGAGCCGAGCGTGGCCCCGCGAGGCACAGCCCCCGTCACCCTCGGAGCTGGCAGGAGGCTGGTGACCTGGGCCGTCGGCACCCGCCGTCCCCTCGCCGACTGACTGATGCCCAGTGGCTCCTCAACCGTGAAAACACGCAGTGAGCTGGCTTGTCTGAAAAGGAAGAAAAAGGCGAAATCGTTTCTGTCCTCGGCATCGGGATCTGCGTGTCACTGTGTCGAGGGCCAGCGACAGCGCGCGGGGGACGTGGAAGCACCGAGCAGCCCTGGAGGAGGCCCGCAGGATTCCTTTGAACGTGACCGAAGCGCTGACTTGGAGGGGGCTGCCCAAGGCCTGGCTGCACCTCCAGGTCCCCCAATCCCACACGCTGGTTCTCATAAGGTGCGAGGAAGTGTCTGTGGTTCAAAACAGCGCCGTGTGGGGCTAAAAGTGCCTCCCAGGAGCACTGGGCTGCAGCTGGTGACTCCAGACGCTCCGCAGAACCCGGTGTTTTCCGTTACGGAGGATCCGTGCGGAGTTCGAGACGGGAAGTTGGAAGGTTCGATGTGCCAGTCGACTGTGGGCTCCGTCCCATCTTCAGGGTGTGAGTCTCGCAAGTGTGTGTGTGTGTGTTTGGTTTTACACGAGTAGCTAAGTAAGATCGTTATGTACTATTATGAGAATTAACAGTCGATAGAAAAAGTAAAGATGTGGTTTTTAAAAACTGGTCTCATATTGATCTTCTATCTGTCTATCTAGAGCGAATTAAAACAGGGAGCGAGCGAGAGGCATAGTCCACATTTCAGACGGAGGAGAGGAGTTTTTACGACTTCACCGTTGTCACAAGCAAGTCTTCGATTCGGTGGATGGTGAAAGCCTCCCACACGGACCTGAGACCTTGAACTATCTTATTAAGGAATTGCTAGAAACAGCTGTTTCCATGGTAATCCTGAATACGTGCCAGAACTCTGTTTTTAAAATGAATATTGCTCCAGCAGCCAATTTCCAACCATAAATACAGCGTCCGCTTTGCAGTGCTCAGGGGGAGACGGGGTCCCGAGGAGCTGACAGCGAGGACGTGGGTGGTGTCCCGGCGTGCTGTGGGGCCACTCGGCCGCGTGGTCTTTTTAACGAGTCAGCATGAAGAACCGGTGGACACCACAGGCCCACGTCCTCCCGCAGAGCAGCAGGGGCAGGAACGGGGCGGGGGCATCGAACCGCCCGCTGGCTCTGTCCCATGTCCCCACGTCCCCACGTCCTCGTCCGCGGCTCTGCTTCTCCCAGAAGGCACGCAGGCCTCGTCAGGCCTGCTGGGGACAGGACACTGTGATAAAGGAGTGTTACAGGCTCTTTCTCGTTAACTCTCACCGAGGCGTTACGGCCCCTCGCAATGGCCCAAGGCCGGGAGGACCGGCCTGAGATGGGGCAGGTCGGTACGGCGTCCGTGGCAGCCCCCGAAGAGGCAGGCACCTCGCTGTGGGCAGCGGGGTGGACGCGGGGGGCCGGATGGGAAAGCGGATGGGCCTGAGGCTGCGTCTTCATGGCTCCAGCTCGGTGGACCCACCGGTCCCTTCGACACCGGCCCAAGCGCGTGTCCTCCTGCGGGCCCGCCTCTGCGACGGTCAGTCACGGCAGGACACGGTCCTCCCTGCACTCGACGGTAATGGCCTGACACGCGCCCTGTGCCAGCTCGAGGCTCGGGTGCAGGGTGGCCGCCCGGCCTTGGGGCCACGTGTCCCCCGAAGTCTCCCAGCCACTCTCCGCCCCCACACCGGGCTTACGCAGGAATCCGGACACGGCGCAAAGTCTGGAGACGCTGTTTTCATATTTTTCTCTCCTTAATCAGGTGCCATGCAGAGGACACAATAGTTTTCCTTGGAAAAGTCCTTATGACTAAAAATGAGCGCTCTCTATCTCATCCAAGAACCCGACCCCAGAAGCCCAAACCCGAGCTTTCGTTATGTTTTTGTAAATTGACTGTTCAGAGGGCGTCGCCACCATTTCTGTCGACCCTGGGTCAGGGGCTGACCGGACGTCGGACTCCGAAACTGTCTTAATTCTCCTAACAGCTTGACCAGGGAGGCCCGAGCGCTTCCTGTCGCCTTCTCAGGGGCCTTTCCCAAGCACCCTCCTCCGTCGCGATCGGCTTGATCCTCTCCAGCACATAGCACAGCGTGACATCTGCCTGGTGCATGGCGTCTCCCCGGTGTGATGGACGCTCCGTCAGGTGTCCCCGCCGGGCTGTCTCCCTGGCACTCGGGACAGCCACGGTCCCCAGAGCAGTGCGTGGACTGCCACCGGACGGAAGGCTCGTCCAGCAAGCTCCACGCAGCCCTTCTCGAGCGCAAACCTCAGCGGGAGCGTGACGCGGGCTCAGCAGCCTGCTCCCTGGCGCCGCGGAAGGCGGGTGCCACCTCGAAGGGGACGCTGGGAGGAAAGGTGGACAGGGGAGGGGCCACGTGGCCGAGCAGCCGCGCGGGCGCCAAGACGGTCAGGGCTCGTTGCTCTCTGTGAAACTAGCTGCACACGAGCTGTTTTGACTCTTTTCTGTCCCTTAGAGCCCGCAGGGAACGTCGTCAGGTGACACAATCAGGAGCTGCTAGCGATGATTGGAAAAAAGGCAGCAGCCGCCACTGTTTCCGACACGAGAGACGTTCTCTCGGCCACGGGGGTCTCCGAAGAGCTGGGGGGCGGCCACGCTCCCCGCCCGTCTCCTCCCGTCTCTTCGTCACCCCGGAAAACAGCCGCTGCCGACGGAAGACCCGGAGCGTGGGAACCGCCGGCACCGCGAGCGGCTCCCGTCCTGGTCCGTCGCTCCTGACGCTCCTGGCTCATCGTCACCCCGCACGCAGCTGCGGTCACAGCCGCGGCCCCCGCGTCCGGCCCCGATTTCTCTCTTCTGCGTTCCCACGGTCACGGCCCGGGCGAAGACGCTCCCCGTTGTTCGCTCGGGGTGCCAAAGCATCCCCAGGAGTCGACGCCACCCACCCAGCCCTTCGGAAGAAAAACGGCCTCGCTCACCTGGCTCGGATGCCCAGGGGGACCAAGGGCGTCAGACCCGGCCACGCACAGCTGGCTTTGCCGAGGTGGCGGTCGAAGCCCTCCGCTGGTGCTCACGGTGGGTCACAGGCCAGCTAGCGCCCCGCCCTCCAGCAAAGCAGCTCTGCGTCCCCTCCCCACACGGGGTCACCTGCCCCCGCCAGCGCCACGTCTCCACGTGGACACGGGCCGTGCGATCGGTCCCACGTCTCCCCCTAACTTCGTCCGCGCTCTGCGAAGCCTCCCCACGGACGTCCCCGAGCGGACGCAGCCAGGCGCAGGGCTCGGCCACCTGCGACCCCTCCCGCCAGACTGTGCGGCAAGAGTGTCTGTCGTCTCTGGAACTTTCCGGGGAGACGGAGTGTGGCTCCCACAGCGTAGCGCACCGCGTTGCTCTGTCAAATGCACTCACAAGGCTTTTCCAGAAGAAGACCCTCTGTACCCCGGATCGTTTGTGGTGGCGAAACACCCAGTCGTGTGTTCGTGCATTTGTTCGTTCAGTCAACACACTTTTACTGAAGGTCTTCGAAGTTTCAGGCGGCATTTTGGGGCCTTGGACGGACGGACTCCAAGGCACAGTCATTGTCTAGCACAAAAGCCACATTTTAGTGGCGCCGCCTGGGGCTGGGGTGGCCGCAGGAATCGCCACAGCTTTCGTGAGAGAGGTGTTGGGTGAGAGGTCAGTGTGGACGGGAGGAAGCGGGAAGGAGGCGGGTTCGATGCCACCCTGACTTTGCCCGGAGGACGGGGC
This sequence comes from Pteropus alecto, assembly GCF_000325575.1. Classification (NCBI taxonomy): domain Eukaryota; kingdom Metazoa; phylum Chordata; class Mammalia; order Chiroptera; family Pteropodidae; genus Pteropus; species Pteropus alecto. The sequence continues at coordinate 2,034,783 of NW_006429894.1, forward strand.
GGCGGGCGACCCCGGGAGGCAGGGGCGGGCAGGAGGACACCGCGGCTGTGGGTCAGGGGCACCTCCCGCCGGCCTGGGGACTTTCCGGAGGGGACTGTGCTCAGAGCCACACGCGGAGACGTAGGATGGGGAGAAGCAGCTCACCCGTCAGGAAAGCGTTTCCCCGGCCTGGGCGTGGAGCCCGCCGAGGGGCCAGGTTGGGAAGCCGGGCGAGGTGGGCGTGGCATCACCGGAGCGAGTCTGGGGCGGACGCTGCGTGCCCTTTCCGCGTCCTCATGACCCACACCGTTATCAGCCACACGTCGGCTTCCCCCGTTAGCTCCCTTTCTACTTCTAGGCCCAGTGTCCTCTGCAAACCTGGGTTTTGTAGGACACGAAAGGGTTTGAATGTCTTTATACCTCGTCTCTGCCATGGTGACCGACAAAGAGGTCGATTGATTTTAAACATGATTCCAAAAGCAAGAGAATTTCCAGGAAAGGGTTCAAAAGGCAGGGTGACTTTTGAGATTCAATGATACTAAGGTCCCACGAATACTAACAGCTAAATGCAATGGCTGGTATCCTGGTTCAAAAACATCGATAAAGGATGTTATTACGATGATTAGAGACAGTTGAACATGGAGGGTCAGTGAGATGATCAGTTTCCTGATACTAATATCGTGTTTCAGAAGGATGTCCTTTTTCCTCGGAGATACCGAAATATTTGAGGTAAAGTATTATAATGTCTACAACCTACTTCCTAAAGATACAGCAAAAATTGTGTGTGTGTGTGTATGTGTGTGTATATATATATATATGCATATATATATATATGTATATCTATATGTATAGAGAGAGAGAGAGAGAGAAACAAGACAGCAAAATGTTTTTAAAAATCGGTGAATCTAGGGGAAGGGTATCTGTGTGTTCATTGTCCTATTTTTTTTCTGACTTTCTTTAGTTTAAAATTTTTTTTCAAAAAAAGTTGGAAAGTAATGTTTTTTTAAAATGACGATTCTAATGACAATATTTCCTCTAAACCCCGAATTTGCAGACCTGGCTCCTTCTGCTGTCCCAGACCTTGCTGATCACTCTCTCTGTACTTTTATTACCCTGTAAATCTCGTCCCCATTGACGGCCCTGTCCCCCTACTAGACGCTGAGATATTTATTCACGGGTCACATCTTACGTTAGTTTCCTCGTACGTTCGGCCCCTACGCTATACCGGCCAGTGCCAGGCACACAGTGGCTGTGCCTGGACTCTCGTGATCTACTGGCACCCGTCACCTTTCTTGACCTAAATGCCGTGCCATGTCCTGGCTCTTTCTGCACTCGAATTTCTTTCTGCAGTGGGTCAAAGCTGTTATTAATTTATTCTCACGTTATGCAGAAAAAAAGAGGCCCGAATCGCTGACACCCTCATGGCTTATCACATGTCCCTTTGGCAAACGCGACCTCATTCACGTCATTGTATTTATCGCCCCCAAATCAAAACCAGTTGCAAAGTAATGAAGGTCCCTTGGTTTGCGTGGACTTAATCCATGTCAGAATAGCCTTAGGAGCATATCGGGATAATTTGACCAGCAAAAGGAAAGCCATAAAAATGATCAAAAGCCAATAGATATGCTGAGAACACCGAGCTTATTTTCCTGAGGATTTATGGCCAACTTATCAGAAAATTATTTGGTCCAAGCCTGCATTCAAATAAGTCCCTCAGTAACTCGGCAGAGATTCCAGCCCCGGGAAAAAAACAGCCTCCCGTAATGAGATGCCCCCGCAACCCCACCCCGCAGCACATGCAGCTTAATTTTCAACAGTTGTGAGTCGGCAGTAAATCCAGCTCTCCAGCAACCTGTTCCCCGTCCACCTCGGACCTGCATTGAATTACCCGAGCGTGTAGCCACAGCATCGTCCCTCTGACACACGTGCATGTGTGTTTATTAATCAGGTAGAAGTTTAACGTCCGCCATCGCCCAGATGACAGCCGTGCCAGCTCCAGCCGTGACCCAGCAGACATGTGCCATCGGCTGTGCCCAGAGGTTCTATTGTATTGACCAGTCTCAAGTTGGCTTCCCCACGTATAGGTGATGAAGTGTGCTGTCCAGCCCGCACGTAAAACACATCACTTTAAGTCTGTCGGCTTGTCACCGAAGTCCTTGTTTATAGAATCTATTGTGCCATTTACTCGATTCTTATTTTAAAAAGCAAACAGAGACATAATAACCCTTTCTTCCAGCATTCCATTGATGAATGTCTCTTCCCGGCACCTTCTCTCCAATAATCCCAGAAGTAGCTATTTCTGTTGTTACTGTCAGTTTGTATCAAATTATCAGACTTGTTTCAAAGTTGCCCAGTGGAAGATGAAAGATGCATAACGTGCGTTAATGGGAATCCTTTCCCAGCCCAGCCTTCTGTCTTCAAAATAGTTTGAGACTTGGCACGTCTCCACAGAGAAGGACCCCGCGAAGCTGAGGCTGGTCGGATCTGCGATGACATCCCTAAAACCTGTGAGCTGGTAGCAAGTTAAAACCCCAAGGCACGCGACAACCAGCCAACACAGACGCCTTCGCCTTGTGATGCTCTGTTAGACCAGCATTTCACTTGAGAACCGAATGGGTCTTTCCAAAGTCAGGTTTTCATATCCAAAAACCATCTGGTCAAAGTCTGTAGACTTTAAAGTTGGCAGGATTAAAAAATCCAAAACAAACACCTTGTGTGTGACTTTGTTAATGGTCCGCCTAAATGCCCAAAGACACGGCCAGACGGAAGGGTACGTTTACATGAATACTGAAGGATGCGAAACACTCCTTCCCAAAAATAAAGTCCAACAGC
>NW_006429894.1:2037614-2053969 GCF_000325575.1 Pteropus alecto
CCAAAGGTGCCCCACCCACCTCCAGCTATAAATTTAGTACCGGATTTAACAACGACAGAGCTGAGATTATTATTTGATACTTGTGGATCTCTAAGTCTATGCATGCAGTAATTATGATATTCAAAATGTCTGCGCCATCTTTTGAAATAATAGTTTAGAAGATCCTTGCCCAGGAAAGGAAGGGATTTTGAGATGCCAAGAACTCTGTCCCTTCTCTACAAAAGGCTCACAGGGCACGTCACGCGAAGACTCTCTCCGCCTGAAGCCACCGCTAATATAAAACAGTGAAGATCCGAGTCTGTTTCCTGCACGGTTCAGAGACCGTTTAAGAAGAAATGTGAGAATCCGGTTGAATGACATTTTAGCTCTATAATTTGCTACTAACATTCTCGAAATGTAAGTTTTTTCCGGATGATCTTCATTACTCTATTTGCTCATAATCTGTGTCATATTGACATGTGAATTACAGCTGACCCTTGGACAATGTGGGGGTCAGCGGTGCCGACCCCAGCTCCCGCAGTGGAAAATCTGTGTAGAACTTTTGACTCTTCCCAAAACGTATCGACGAACAGCCTGCTGTTGACCAGAAGCCTTACCGACAAGAGTCGATTACTCATATTTTATATGTGTACCGTAGACTGTATTCGAGAATAGAAAACGTTATTAAGAACATCATAAGGAAAACATATTCACAGTATTTCTTGAAAAACATCCACGTACAAGTTGATCTGCACCGTTCAAACCCGTGTTGTTCAAGGCTAGCGAGCTGTATTTATGTTTTTTCCTCCCCTGCATTTCGAAGTAATTGCTAAAAGAATATTCCCCCTTAGGGACATTTTGTTTCCTAAATTCCCAAGAGTTCAAACTGTAAACGAAGCCTCTTCATTTTTGTGCTGTAGTAAAACTTGCTTTTTCCCACACCCCAGAATAGCTCTCCTCCCCCCGCTTTAAAAAATATATATATATATATCTCCCCTGGGTCTCTAACTTTCCAATCCCACTGCCGTTTCGATTGCTCGTCCTCAGGGGTGGGGAAGAAACCGTGATTAGTCACCGGTCTTGAAAAATCCTCCCCGATTCTGTCGACAGGGACCCGAGCCAGCTCTCCAAACATGCTCGGCGCTCACGTTCTCCTCAGGGTCATCCTGCTCACACGGTGCGGATCAAACGCCCAGCCCGGGATCTTCAGAGTGGTGAGGAGACACATTGACATCCCGCTGACGGCCCTGGGTGTAAAAGGAAGCCATCTGCCGCCGAGTCCCCACGCGAGGGGCAGTCGCGAACTGGGGAAGAGGACGGGGTCACAGCACCGCTCGGCTCCGACCCAGAACCCACCCGCTCCCTCCTCTGGGTGGCGGGCCTGAGGACACGTCGCCGCCCCGTGCAAAGCCATCGTTACCCCGACGTGGTCCTTAGAAGCTGGTCCTCACCCAATGACATCACTGTTCTCTTTCATTGAAATTCCGTTGCTACTTTTTAGGCTCTTCTCCCCCTGTCGGGAACGTAGAGTAAATATATTATTTCTAGAACAAAATGACGACTCCGTCTCTCCTCATGTGTGCGGTCTCCCCAGGCAATGAATCTTCAATATCCAGTTTTCTACGATGGAATTGCCTCTAAAATACTTTGGATCTCAGAGGCGGTGCCGGGGAAAGGGAAGGTACCAAGACGTTCCTGGCGCTTTACGTGCCGTCTCATCGCCGGCGACACACGTGCCATCCGACGACACGGAGACGATCGCCCTTGTTTAGAAGAGGATTGGAACTCGTTCTCTGTATCTGCGAGTCTGTTTCTCTTTTGTGTTTTGTGTTTTGTTATTTTTTTTTAAGATTCCACATAGAAGTGAAATTGCCCATATTTGTCTTTCTGTCTGGCTCACTTCACTTAACCTAATAATCCGGGTCCATCCATGTTGTTGCACATGGCGAGATTTCATCCTTTTATATTGCTGAGGGATATTCCATTGTACGTGTGTGTGTGTGTGTGCGTGTGTGTGTGTGTGTGGGGACCACATCTTCTGAGGACAAGGAAGGGAATCGGAATAGTGGCCCTGTTTTCTTTTTATTTTTATCCGTTTTATGTATTGGGATTTCAAATAAAATTTCCTTTGAAAAGAAAAAAAAAAAAAAGAGAAGACTTAAGTAATTCGTGTGAGGTCACGCTAGTGAGCAACAGACCCGGTGTCCAGGTGGCCAGACCCTGTTCCCCACCCACGGAGGCGTCCTAGGTCGAGTACTTGACGGACATAACCCCAACTCCATCCTCCATTTCAGCCGTGGTACCCTAACTCGGCATGTTTCCACACTGAGACGTGAGTAACACTGTTTGTCTAATATTTCGCATCTCTTGCTATGGGCTTCCCTAACCAGCCGAGCATCCCTGCTGATTGACGTGCTGGCTTATTTATTTATTTATTTTTTCCAGGACCTCGCATAGGAGAGTCATCCTCAGGGAAGAAGGCTGATGGATGGAAGGATTTGGTTTGCCAGTTCTGAGAACGCACCTCACACACGGTAGGCATCCGGGACGTAAGCTCCGTCCATAAACAGCGCCTACCTGCACCCCGAAAAATTCAGCGGGAGAACCCGGAAAAGGAGCCACATTCACAACTTCCAGTCCCCTGGTTTTAACACCCCAGCGTGTCTATCGAGAAATAAAACAGCTCAACATCGCAGAAGCTATATCCCAGGGCGGCTGGCTGCAGGAGACAGCCTCCGGCCCCGTTCTTGTTTTCACACAACGTTATCAGGTGATGATTAAGAAGTAGCTGCTTCCTGCTTCGTGTCAGGCGACAAGGTATCGAGCCAACAGCATCCTATCCGAGCAGCCCTTACACAGCGGCCGTGTGTTGCTTCCAACGGTAAATATTAATGGCGAAGCACACACAGCTCTTCATTGGCTGCGGGCTGCCTGAGCTCAGCACATTCCTGGCGTTATTTGCTGAGATGCAGATAATTGTACTTCTCGCTAACGAGTTTCCATGTATTTTTTTTCTCCGTCAGCAGGTTCTTGAATCGATGCCTAGATTAGGTTTGACTATCATCAGCACAATTTTTGACTCGGATGGAAAGTTTGAAATTTATGCATAATTAAGAATTGTACATCACTTGCTAATTTCCGAGTCACAGCCGCTAAGCCTTCGGGATGCGTTGTCACTGCGTGTTTGCCTGCCTGCTACCGGAACACGTCGGTCCCTTCGCCTCTGACCGAATGAAGGTGTCCGTGACGTTTTCAGGACCCTGGGGAGCATTTAGGGGAAAGCGAAGGAGGGTGTTCACACCTCGCCCGCTGCCCCAGGAGTTTGGGATCCCCGAGCAAGGCAGAACTGCAAAGTCCTTTTTGAACTCCTCTCGAGACACTGAATTTCAAAACCATTATACAGGAGCTTCTATTTTCTTATAGATGTTTAAAAAAAAAAAGTGGCCTCAACGTCATTTACATGAAGACACGTGCACATATTTCGCCACGTATGAAGTTTAAGTATGACTTAGACGGTGCCAGAATTCGATGAATGCCAGCTGATGAGGACAGCAGTACGGCAGTCTATAAAATACTCCTAAGCTTCTTCACTGCAAGGGCACCTCGCTCCCTATTAAAAAGTCCGATGGAAAAAAAAAAAAAGGTATCCTATATGACCACGTAGAAAATCCAGGAAGGCAGCATACGTGCATATAAAATGTCACGAAGTCTAACTACTTTTCTTTGTAAGAGCATACTTCTAATTTGGGTGGCAAATATTGGAATTGGCATGTGCTCGGCCACGGCCTCCTACAGTTCATGGCATAGCACCCTTCTGTCTTCGTGCTTCATTTCAGGGTCCACACCTTTTGGCGTGTGGAAAGCTGTATTCAAACAGAAGATGCCATTGTTTTATCTTCCGCCGACTTTAGAGTCCACCACGTGCCATAGGCGCACAAAGTTTTCTGAACTGAACTGGTAACTTCGATGATATTGCAAAACAAAGGCAAAAAGGACCTTCTAGGCATAAATGAGGAGCAGCCCCTGATACACCCAGGTGACACTTGGCACGTTCGCCGGGTCGAGAGGAAGGCTCTGCAGATCCAGGTTTCTGGCTCAATCTGGATGTCACCTTGATCTCAGAGAACTCAGTGGGAGCTTGTGACTGTGTCCGCAGCCAGCGTTCGCTGGGATGCGGAAATCGGTGAACAAACTCTCAAAAGGGAACCAAAGAGAGTGTCCTTGTCACACCCGCTCTGGCCAGCAGTGCTTTGTGAGTTAACACGCAGGACGCAGCCTACTCTCCCCTCTCAGGGCATCTGACCGGCGACCACTCGGAGGCTTTGCTCGTGAGGATACTCACGTCGCCATCACACATCCAGGCTTCTGGCCCCAGAGCAGCTGGACAAAGACACGTGTCCCCTCCAAGGAGTGGCGGCCTGTGCTCCCCAGCCCCGGCGGGGTCCTGGGAAATACACTCCCATTCACGCTTCAAGGCGGAAGGCGGATTCTGTGCCACGGCACAGGACCCGTCCCTCTCCGGCTCACCCCACAGGTGAATGTGAAGCGAGATGTTGATACTTAGGGTTCTGCAAATAGATATTCAAATGGAGGTGCTCGTATTGGTTCCCATAATTCGAGAGAGTGTATGTTGGTAATTAAGCAGCAGGGGAGTTATACCAGCCCGAACACACACAGCCTTTAACCTCAGAAAGCTGGAAGTTAGGATAACGTCTGTCCTGCCCGCTGCGAGTATCTTAGGGTTTCATAGGACTTCATGGGGCAAATGAACAGACGTGGGATCCCAGCCAGGCCGGGCTGTAGAGCAGATCCTACAATCTCGTTCTCATTTACCATCCACATTTGCTCCCTGGAATTGTTCTTCAAAAAATTCTGCAGAGTTCCCCGGGCACAGTTGTTTTTGTTTTTGTTGTTTTTTTTTTTATTACTCTATGAAAAACTTGTGTCTTTGCAAGCTGTGTGTAAGGGTCCCTATTTCACACACCCGTTTTACGGTTAAGAAATGGTCACATCTCTAGGGTTTCTAAGTTTTTAGGCAGAGCGATCTGTTTGGAAACAACCTCCAAGGGTTGCGTTTTGCAGATTAAGAAACGGAAGCCCAGGGTCGTGCGTTGGGAGGAAGACGGGGACTTGAGGCTGGACGGGCGGAGACGCAGGACGTGCGGCTGAACGTGGCCGGGCCTCGGGTCTCGCGTCTGTGAAGTGGGAACCACAGGGGCTCTGAGGGGCAGGACTAAGCGAGGTGTCACTGCCTGTCACACGTTTGTGGTCTTCCAGGGAGCCGGGACGAGAGACGGGGCAGCCGTTGGCAGAGGCGGCCCCTGGCACTCTGAGCGCCGGGCCGTTACGGCTCCTCGGGCGGTGACCAGAGGATCTCGAGGCTTCCTGGGCTCTGCACACAGACCGCGGGAATCGCACAGCTGTTCGGACCACCGACTGCGGGGTTTGGGGTCCGTTTCCTACTGACCTGCACGACTGGGATTTTTTTTTTTTTAAGTGAGTAAACGTATTTCTTAATTTTATATACTTTAAGATGATGACTGATAACTAAGAATAAATCACTCATTTGCCCCAAGGGCTCCCCCCCCCGCCCCCCAGGGGTGCAGATCCAAGGAATCCGCTCACGTTTTCGCGAAGGGAAACGTAATCTGATTATCCTCCAAGTGCCTCGGACCAAAACACGTCTTTGGTCCTTTGAGAACAAAGGGGAGAGTATCACAGGCCTGAAAATCCTCAACCGATGAATTGGAACTTTGGAAAGATTCGAATAAGTTAAAAAAATAAATAAATAAAGTGGGAGAGGGGCTGCTTAAAGCAGGACTTAGCTGCAAACTACGCCTGGGGAAAACTCTTAATTGGCAGAAATCAAAAATCGGGTTACAGAACGTGTGTCTTTAATAAGCTGGTTTGAAAACCACCCCGTCCAAAAAAAATAAATAAATAAAAAAAAATCTGCTCAACAAAAACGTCCTACCTGCACAGCATTATTTAAAAAAAAAAATGAATTTCTGGAACAAGGAGCATTTTGTATCGGTTTGCGCTCCAACAGCAAAGAATAAGTCTCAGAGTCGTGGGGGAGTTTTCATTCATCAAATAAAACTGTCCTTAAAGAAAGACGCGACCGTTTTTGATCTGTTTCCTTCGAGTGAGAAGCTGAAGCCCACGTGCAGCCACAACCTGCAGGAACGTTTAGAGGAAAACAGGACACGATCCTAAAACGCGAAACGATACGATGACTCTTCCTTCTCCGGCTGGATTGCGACAGACGTCTGGGGAATTTAATCCGGAATCCAGGCCGCCCTTCATGGATCCAGTTTTCTGTCCCTTTGTTTCCCAGCAAGACTCACCCCGCTGTGTCATCCAAACTCTTCCCCCACTATCAGGCTTTACTCATGACCTTCTCTCGTCTCTCTCGAATGCTCCCCCCGTGTTCTGTCATCTTTCTCGTGTTTCCTGGCCTCGCTGAATTCCCACGAAAACGTCCCCTGTTGTCATAGCTCACGGTGGCTGAACTTCTGTGCATTCAGTCTGCGCTTACTCAGTGCCGCACATCGGGGCTTGGTTGTTTGCAGGGCGCCTTGTAGTTTATTTTTTTTCCCCCCTAAAACCAGATCGTGGTTTCCGCCAAATGATGAGCGTAAGGATTACGTAGATTATATTCCCCCAATTCCCTGGCCACCTCCCTCTCCCACCGCGTCACACGGCGCGGGCTGTGCGGCTGCTTTGGGGAGAAGCTCTCACGCTCTCGGTGTGGGCTCGGGCGGGAGGCACTGACTCCAGCGTCCGTCTGTGTCATCGTGGGACAAACGAAGCAAAAGAAACAAACAAAAAAAACAGAAACAAAAACAGAACGCAGTGTTCTTGCCGAGGGGCCCAGAATGTCAGCTCGTCCCTCGGGAGCGGCCACTGCCCACGAAGGCGGCCCACGGGGAGGACGGACGGGCAGGAGGAGGCGGAGCACACGACGGCGCGCGCTCCTCGGGCTCAGCTCGGTTTGGACACGGGAGGACAGCTGGACATTCTCCGCACGCCTTGTGTGACAGCCAGGTCTGCGAGACGTGGCAGGGCCTGGTCTGATGAACGGAGCCTGCGGTCGGGGGGTGGGGCGGGGGCGAGCACAGATGGCCCCAGCCGTGTCCCCGAGCACCTGTGGCCACCACAGCATCTCTCCACCGTGACCCCTTCTCGCTGCCGCCTGGAGCCCCCCTTCCTCCCGGAGCCCCCCCTCCTCCTGGAGCCCCTTCTCCTTGCGCCGTCCGCCTTCCCTTGCGGCCTCTCCTCTCTCGTCGCTGGGGGCCTCTTTAACGATCTGTCCAGCGTTTATTATCTTTGGGGCGGTGCCATAAACGTCCTTGCTTCTCCGATATCCTTAGGCCCTGCTCGCTGATCCCTAAGGAGCGCACGGCTCTGGGCGTTTTCCAGCGTTTTGACTCCAAATATCAAAATGAAGTTACACCCAGAAGAACTAACCGCCAGCCAAGGCAACAGGTGGCAGCGCCCGCCCCGTGGCCCCCGTGGGGAGCAGGAGCTGGGCCTTCCGGGGACATGCCGTTTTCCTTGTGACTTAATTTCTTCAGTGAGAAACAATGAACACTTTGCTAACAAACAATCAGGCGAAATAAAAAAACACATCGGGGAAAAAGCGCTGTTCGTTTTGCTGAGGAAACTCCTGTTTGTTCTTTAAGGCCTGAGTCAACTTTCACCCGGTGGAACGTTTTCCGCCTCCGCCTGCTCCGGGGACAGCTCGTCTGCGCACACTACGTGCCAGTTGCTGTCCCTTCAGTAGATACCGAGGCGCCCGCTCTGCCAGGCTCAAAGTGATGGAGGGAAACAGGACCCTTGTGGCTCACGGGCCGGGGCCTGGCCAGGCGCACGAGGCTTTGAAGCACCGCTGGCTGGTACGAGGTGACACGCCTTGGAGCCCGGGGGCTCACGCTGCGGCTTCCGAACCAATCACCTTGGACAAGGTGCTCGCCCTCCCTGTGCCCGAGCTGTCCTCAGGAACACGGGACGATGGCACCATCTGTCTGGGCGTCTGTGAATCCAGAGTGACCTGGTGCGTGTCAAGGCCTCAGCAGAGCAGACGGCCCAGAGCAAGCACCGCACGAACGCTCGCTGCCGTCAGCACGGTCGTTAAGTGCGGTCGTTAAGTGCGCGAGAGGGGTGAGTTTGGGGTGACATGGGACCACGGGGGCGTCTGATGCTGACGGAGCAGGGACGGGGCTGGCGTAGATATTTGACCAGGAAAAGGAGAATGAAATGAGGATTTAAGGCTGGAAGAGCAACGAGCAAGGTCGCCCGTCAAACGTCTTTCTTCACGGTCTCGCAGCGGTCAGTGCTCACTGGCTTCCGGGGCGGTGGAGCAAACGGGCATGGATTTTGACAATTCGGCCATGGTCATCTCGAAGAGAAGAGAAGCTGCGCTCCCGGTCGCCAATAATTTGAGGGGCCCTGTCCGTTCTGATAGAATGTAGAGCTTTTCTAGAAGCAAAGAGGAAGTTCGATACATGCCAGAGGCTTCTCTGTGAGCATCCTCGTGTGTCCGCCTGGCTGTGTCACAGGCGAGACACGGCCTTGTTCTCGTGGATCTACGTATCCTCCGGGATTGGCTCAGGAAAGAGCCAATTTAGATCAAATGCCAGTTCAACACAAAGACTAGAATTTCTGTACGTTGGGCTCTCGGACAGACACGGTCCCCTAGTGGCGAGTGTGGTCCGCATCTCCTTAGGACACTATCGTCACCAAAGTGGTCATTAAGGACCAGGCCTCGCTCGTTTTCATCCTGCAAATTGGTAGGAAAACGAGCCAACTTTCTGTACTTAACACGTACCGTCGCTTTCATCCTGATTTCGATAACTGTGGGGCAGGATGCTGGCTGCTGAAAAGTTTCAAGAAACGCGTTAGTTTTAACGCGTGATTTTGTCCCGACTTCTAGATGGGAGCCAGAGTGATTTCAGCCATTTATCAGTCAGTAATACGTACTTGGAATGACAAATACGCAGGAGCCCCGTTTTCATTTATAGCATAGTCTTGCTGTCACCGACAGGCAAGGCACTGAGCCAAGCACGGTGAGCAAGGGTGACAAATGAATAAATCAAAGATACGTTAGAGAAAGTGGGCGGAAGTCATAACTACTCAGAGCTATATGAAGAACTAAATTAAACTCACATAGACAATGAAACGGTCATAAAGATGCTTTCCCACTGACCAGACATTTCACTGTAAATAGCCTATTATTTTTTGGATGAGTTATAGTTAATCATTGTTTCCTTTCTGTATACATTAGTCTCTAATAGATTTCTATAGTTTACACAAAACAGTCTGTGATTCGGTTAGTATAGTTATAAGAAAAAGATGAGAGCTATGGTCTTCATGTCCTTTTAGAAAGAAAGAATTCTTTTTATTTTTATGAAGGTTCAAGTACTAAATTCCTATAGCGCGCCCAGTTTTCCGCATGTCATTCCATTTGCTCTCACAAAAAAGATCAGCCATGATTCAATGAGCTGTAGCCTCATTTCCTGAAGCAATGGAAGCCACTCAAGAAGAAAATCCATATTCTATAAAAATCTGTACACTCATTCTTTGCAAGAATTTCAAAGAACAGGAGAAAGTAAATTCATGTCATGTTAAGCTGCACGACAGCGTGGTATTCAACTGCATACTAGCCATTTCTAACTTGGTGGATCTCAGCTCTATTTTTAATAGAAGAAACTGACGCTAAAAGTTCTTTTGAGCAAAAAAAAAAAAAAGCAAGAGAAATAATTCGAGAAAATGGAACTAACAAAATACAAGCAACTTCATTGTTTGCCTTGAATCACTCGGTCAACTCATTGGTTTGTAACACGTAGACCTGATTTCTGAGAGGACCTCTGGTACTTTCTGGTACTTTCTGAAACTTTCTGAGCAGACCAGTCGGGCTATCCATCACTTCACATGTCTGTTCAGACTCTTCGTTTAGCCAAACGAAAAGTAACTTTATTATCCCATCTCTGTCACCCTGTCAAGTCCCCTAGTTACTCTCCCTACATGACGTCATGTCTATGGTGTCACTACTTCCCCAGTCTCTAAAGACCGCTCTCTACGGACACACACACGAAGGAGGAGGAGGAGGCATGGCCAAAAACAGACACGTCGTTTAGTTCAAATGTTAAATCGTAAAAATGGACACAATGAATTTTTTTCTTATTCAACTAAGTCCAGGTTATGTTTCAGAAGCTTGGTCTAGAGGCGTCTGTGTGAATTTCTATCACTCAGGTGAGATGACCCCTCCCTGGCTGAAATGTGGCCAGCTCGGGCAGGGAGAGTGTAAACCGGCATAAGGACACTTAGCATGGATGCTAACTGGAGGGGTCTTTGCAGACATGGAAAGGACGGGCACCTTGGCCTTGATGGCCACTGGGTCTCCTTATAGTGTCACATCTGGGGAGAGACCACACTCCAGGAAGGTGAGCATTGGTGCTTCTGGGTTCGTATATGTGGCGTGCATGTGTGCCAGGGCAAATGAAGACAGTTCATGAGGATGAGAAGTCTATAGACAGAGACAAAGGTTTTTATTTTTCGGTGCAAATGTGGAAAACCTGCAGTCACACACGATCCAGTTGAAAATGCAGAAAACTAAAGACAAAGGGACGGCATTTTTCAATCAGATATTTCATGACGAGACATTCGGGAAACAGAAAAGCAATTGACAATGACAGAGACAACAGAGGCGTCAGAAGCGTACAGAGAAAGAGACCGTGAGTGACTGGAAATGTATCTGGAAGGGAACATGTCACGTTGGGCAGGGCCTGTGACTGTGTAACTCCAGAAGTGTCCGGAACGGAGTAAACATGAAAACTGGACACGCGCTCGCTGGCTGCGATCCAGTTTGCACGCACGTCACATATTTCGGGATATTGATGGGCATATCGATGGGAAGGTTTTCCCCACGACCCTTGTCACAAAATCTGACTCTGGGACAGTTCGCGTGGGAGAGCAGGGTGGCACGTGCCGCCTGGGTGTGAGGGAACTGGATGCATATAAAGGAAAGACCCCGAAACGAGTCACTCACTCCCTGTTTTGCACAACTGCCAACACGCCACGGGATCTGAATTCGTTGCATAAAATTTTATGTTTCTGTCGAAAAAGGAAACTGAATGTATTTCCTTTGCTTTTATAGAGGCTCTTTGTCCTTTGGTTTTGAATGGGATCTTTCGCTTTCCCTTGGTCATTTCCACAGAAAAACAACTTTCTTAAAAACAGTTGTGACTAAATGAGTATTGGATGTCACCCAGTAAATAAATTGCTCTCACATTTTCAAACCAGGGCAAGCTCCTAGAAATGCAAACACGTTTACAAAATGATATTTAACAAGCTGTTGTTATTGGAGTTGTTTTCTAAATTAATTTATAATTTATTTTCCCTTTAAATGAGTAGAAATAATGTCTCCTTTAGGAGGATATAGCCACACAAAAATATTTCACACGATGACATACCCTTGGAAGCAATAAAGATATTAGCAAATGTTCTAATTACTATTTTGTATGCTCTCCTAAAGCCAAGCAAGAAAACATTTGCGTTTCTTGCTAACTTTGTAGATCTGTCATTTCAGGTATGTATTTCTTTAAAAAAATTTATAATGCTAAATATATTTTGAATATAATAGGTACTCTGCTTTTTTTCAGAAAGATAGTCGAAGGGGATAAATTTACTTGCCGATTTTAGAAAAATATGCCTCCAAGAGATTCATGCTTTATAATGTATATTTTTTGGTGTGTGCATATACGACAGTACTTATTTTGTATTCGGTTTGCACTGAAGATGTTGAACGGTGATTGCAATTAGTCTATATGATAGAAATGTCGATAAGCTCATAAATTTATAAGCGATTAAGCTATTTTATTTGTGTAGAAGGTGTTGCAGGGAAAAGAAGTGGAAGAGGTTTTTTCTTTTGCCTTCTCTCTCTTTTTTTCATTTGATCTTATGATTAGTTTCGAGTGTACAGTACGTTGGTTAGACATTTATGTAGTTTATAAAATGATCCCACCGATTGCTCTTTCTCTCCGGCTCTGCACCTAGCGGTTATATTAACGCTGACCACATTCCCTATGCCAAGTTCCAGCTCTCATTTTACTGGAGAAGAGAAGGTTTCGCAAAATCATGAATTATACCGACGAGGCTTAGTTTGAGGACTGATACCAGTTATATTAGAAAATGTTCTGTCTGCATTTTTAGGGACTTTATGTAATTCTCTGCTCCCTCTTTATATATATATATATTTTTTAATTTACCAGAGAACCAGCAACACTTCATTCTAAAAGCTATGTATAAAAACATAGATGGATATATAAACCGTTTAATCAGTAACTTTCAAATTGTCATGTGAATCGAAGAACATGAATGATTAAGGATTAAGGTGAATGAGAGCAACTTACATTATAAAAAAATACATAGAAATAGACTCGGGGAGAAAATGGTTTCTTACTGCATTGGGAGTGTTAAGAATGATAATATATTTCTACTAAATGAAGTCAATAATGAGATGTTTCCGGTTACAGTAAGAAAAAAATGCTTTTGCATTCAAATCTAGAATAGGTAAACAGTTGATATACTCCCAAAGTGCCTGTGATATGCTCACAATAGTCCTTGAATTTATTTTAGTTTTCGAGACTTGGTTTTTTGTTTTGTTTTGTTTTGCTTTGCTTTTAGAGATCTAAACCGAGTCAAGGCATTTCCGAGACTTGGATTTTTGTTTTTGTTTTGTTTTGTTTTGTTTTGTTTTTGCTTTTAGAGATCTAAACCGAGTCAAGGCATTTCTGGAAATTCAACGACTTCCGCGTTGGCGGGTGACTAACGGACGTTAATGCGCTTCCTACTGGTCCCACTCGACCACGGGCTCGTCGTTCGTGTGCAGAAGGAGGTAAGAGAGGAGCTGGAAGAGATTCTGCCACACTAAGAGGGAGACATAGAAGGACAGGCCGCTTACGTTCATCTCGCAGTGGTCGCCCGCGAAGCCAGCGTCGCAGAGGCACCGGAACGCGTCCAGCATGTCCTGGCACTGGCCTCCGTTGAGGCAGGGATCGGAGGCGCACTCGTCAACGTCCTGTTCACACCTTGGAAGGAAACAGAGACAGTGGAACCCAGGCCCCTGTCGCATGAGGCGTCTGTGCAGCGGGAAAGGGAGACCTTGCCTCATCTGCCTGGAACGGTGCAAGTTTAATGACCAACCCTGTGCCATTTCCACATCCTTGGAGAGGGAGACGGCCCCTAACATTCCTAGAGCCAAGTTTGGGTTTAACGGAAATAATTTGTACACACTCACATTGAACTAAAAGGGGAAAACAGGTCTAAATATTTAGAAACCAAGAGATCAAGCCATGAAGGAACCGTTTGCTCGAGAGAGAGAAGGGTTTAGTGTCCTTGCCGCCTTGTAAGAGTCCAGTTTACGGGGGACACTGAGGCAGGAGTTTGGGGGTCGGGCGTGGTTGCCAGCCTGGAGTCTTCTCCTCCAACCTGCGCTCGGGCTGTCGGGGTTCCACATGTCAGCGCCCTTAGGCTAAGGCGAAAGCCCGTTGAAAACAAAACAAAACAACACATACTCGGTTTATTCCGAGAAAGTCTGACTTATTATTTTCCCTTGGACTCCCATTTTTTTTTTTTTAACAAAAAGCAGAAGTAGATAATGAGAAGATTTCACTGGCTAACCAATCTGTGTTTCAGAGTTAAGCGTGATCTGGGGAAGAGGACTTTCGAAAGCCCGATTTGCCAAAACAAGCGATATGCATTCCAAGGTCTTCTGGAAATTTCCTCCTCCCTCTCCAGAGCCGCTCACAGCGTCGAAGTCTGACGCCAACGTTTTCCACTCCCCACCTCCCCAGGGGCAAACCTCGCATGCGCGGGTCATCGCCTTATCGCCGGGGCCCCAAATGGAACGGGTGGTGGTGGGGGATGAGACAGAACCATCCCAAGGTAAAATGGAAAAAGAGATTTCTTCCCAGCAAAACAGCTCTTCACCCCGCAGGATGCCGAGAGAGCGGACTCATTCGTCTTCCTTTCTTGGCTTGGGCTCCCGGGCTGGAAGGAGCCTCCTCTGATTAGATCTGAGCGCAGCGTGACAGCTCGTGGAGCCCGCCAAGCACGCGCTGTCCTGGGTGGGCCAGAGGTTCACCCCGCCGTTTCAGACCTGCCCAGAGGGCACTACGCAGTCGTGGCTTTAACCGGCAGAAGAGAAGGCGATCTGTGAGGGGACAGCTTCTCGGATCCGTGGGCGTCATGGAAGCCACGTGTCCCCGGGCCTCGGGAGAGTCCCCCGTGTCATCTGTTCTTCCTCGAGCTGCTCTTTCTCCAGTCCCCTCTGCATCTCTTTAGAGCCAAACAGCGTAGGACACATACGCGTTCGTGATAGGCACTGCTGAATCTGTCACTAACAGAGGGTAATTCGAAAAACTCCAGTGTCATTGTCACGAAGCGCACATACGCCCGTCATTCTATTAGCTGCCCCTCTGGGGACGGTTAGTCCGGTCCAGATCTCTTTGTCCGTGGGTTCGATTTGGACTTCTCGAATCCGTGCCATGCAGCGCGTTTGGTCGGAGATCACTGGCTCCGACCCCGGATGGCATATCAGACGGAGGAGCAAGTTTCCGTTTTTTCTCAGCTGTCGTAAGCGAAGAGTGACTCACGCACGTGTGTTAGCGTGTCCGGCAGCGGCGCAGAGGCTCTGAGGGCGCCTCGCACCGCGACGGGCGTCTGACCTGCCACTTAATCTCCCCGCCACTGGTTGCACGATGCAAAACGCAGAGGACAATTAGAGCCGATGTTTGTGCAGTGCACGGTACAGCGTTCCGCCCGCGGCTCTTTGTTATCTATTTATGTCGTATCGACCTCACGCAGAGCCCTGGACTACGCTCACGCTGGGGACATCGGTCCCTTCGAGATTCTGACAAAGGCATGGAACCCGTGGCCTTCCTCCCCTCGACCTCGCCTCCAGCCTGAGGACTGCATCTCGCATTCGCCGGCCGCCACCAGCATGTCCCTACTCCCGGCGCCCGCCACTTGAAGGCATCCTCCGGGGAAAGCAGAGTCACACGGGTCTGGCGCACGGTTGACCCCCGAGCAACGTGGGGATCGGGGCGCCGACCCCCACGTGCGGTTAAAGGTCCGCGTCTAGCTTTTGACCGCCCCCCCCCACAGACGTAATTCCAGGGGGCCCCACGCACGCGTAGGTTTCATGACCTTGGTGTCAGCCGAGAGCTGACCGGAACCAGGACCGGGACCCCGCGGGTGCAGAGGCCAACTGGGCCACAGCCCGCTGCTGACCGCGAGCCGTCACGATAGAGGTGTCAGTAGGGCGATGCGTTTCCTACGTCCTCTGTTACGTCCTGTGCTCTGACAGTAAAGTAAGCTAAAGAAAGCGTGGTTAAGGGCATCGTAAGGAGGAGAAAAGAACGTTTCCTGCATTTATTGAAAAATTAAGTGGAGCGTGCAGTTCGAACCCGTGTTGCTCACGGGCCGACCGTATGTGCGTCTGGGGTTCCGGGTCATTCTGCGAGGCACCCTATCGGGTGTGCTGACGTTGAGCTCAGCCACCTCCACCCCGGCATCGCACGTTCGAGTGAGTGGGAACTAAGCATGGATCCAGAAGTCTGGATCCATAAGGAAAAAAACGATCACATCGCGCATTTTTCAAAGGCGTATTTCCCCGATCTGAAGTCTCGGCCAATAAAGTGTTCTTTCCTTTGACCTCAACGGCTGTTTTTCTTCTTTTTTATCATTCGGCTCTGTCTGGACCTACATTTCAGCATAGATTTTTCTATGGGAACCGAGATGAAAGATTAGAGGGGAAATAAACCGAACCATCACTGTGCAGACCGCCCCTCCCCCACCGCCGGCGGCGGTCCAGCGACACTCACCGTTCCCCAGTGAACCCTGGACGGCACACGCACCGGACTTCACCCCGGAGCTCGGCGCAGCTGCCTCCGCTGTGGCAAGTGAGGTTCGTCTTATTCCCACAGGCCGTGGAGGGCGACTCGATGTGTCTAAGGAGATAAAAGCAACGGCCACAGCGCTCATCTCGTTCACGTCGCTCGAGAACACTTTTTGGGGGAAGCTCACGGGTACGGTCGACGCCAGAACAATGGAGCAACTGCTAATGCCGAGTTATGCCGCATCATGCAAGAATCTCTTTCTCGGTACGGCACCACCACACGCAAGGCTGTGCGTCGTCCATCTCTGCATGGTTTTCCTTGGTGAGATACGATCTATGCCGTGAGTGGCAGTGAATTTCGGGTGGGAAAGAAACTTGGTAGACCTAGGCGGGCTGCTGCTTGTCTAACAAATCAACACGGGCCACGGGGAAACTGCATCCCTCATAAAGGCCAGGACAGCGAGGACAGCAGAGG
>NW_006429894.1:2053995-2065901 GCF_000325575.1 Pteropus alecto
GAACCGAACCCTGGTTGCCTCTCCAACCCTTGCTGCTCCCTATCTAACAACACACAGCTTCGCAGCACGTGAGCCAAAAGCTGTCCAGGAGGTCGGTGCATAACACCGAGTGGGGAATTCAGAGCGTGGCTATCTCGTGCCACGACAAAGCCGTGTATAGGAAGGAACGTTTCTACAAGGCAGGACAGAGTGTTAGACACTGAGCAGAACCTCACTGCGAGACCAAACTCTGTGACGGGCAAGGACGGATCAAAAGGTCTCAGGGCCAGCGTTCGGGCGCCTGCATAGGCTGTGCGTGCGCGTGGGCTCTGATTCATAATAGACGTTCGGGAAAGATCGGACGAATCGACTCTGGCCCTGTTGCATGTGCTGCAGCTGACATGGAGAATCTAGCCTGCAGGATGGGGCGTCTCTTCCCGTAAGAGCTGATCGACGCCACTTTAAAAAGAAAATATCATGAGGACTTTTTGAAAGAGCCCAAAACCGCCAACCAGCTTCGAAAGAGGTCGTTTAGCAGCACAAATGTGAAGCTCCGTATACGTCTTACGATTAAGGGGCAAGTTTTGAATCTCATTAAAAGGTGTTTTTGAGAACTTTTATCTCTGACAACTTGACTTTGATGAATTCGGTACAAAAAAGTCCTGGAGACCTGGTGACTGGGACATAGCTGTTTATTTTACTTGTCCACTGTCACCGTGGCAAAACTATTAATTTTGATCCCGAATGTCGTTTGCTTTTAAACAGGCAGTTTGCCAGTTGAGAAGTGACGTCGCACGGGAAAGCCAACACCTGGGCCCCCGCACGGCACCCGGCCTTCACAGGCTCCGAAGAGCAAGAAACGTTATGGAGATAATACATCCTCTCGGGCTGTGGCTGCATGTTCCACGTGCCAGGAGGGTCATCAGATCAAGGCACCACCCCAGAACTACGGTGACGTCTGCTGGCTGCTCGCCACTCCAGGTGGGCTGGCCAGGGTCTGGGCAGGTACTACCTGTCAACAGGGCCGTCTCACCCCCTCGGAATGACTCGGTTGCTTAGTGCATTTAAAAGCAGTATGAGTTATAAAAGCAATAATGAATTCTACTTGTGTGGAAATATTGAAGTCATGTGACTTGGCGAGAAAATGTTCATTTTTATTTCTGTTTCTATAACATGAAATGGAGGTGCTTGCTGCTTTTGTAGTTTAAGAAACAAATACTGCTTTTGTAGTTTTAGGGAAAAAAACAGTGGAATACTGTGAAATAAACAACAATATAGTGTATGTTATGGTATATACAATAGATATAGTAGGTATATAATTATATATAATTAGATTGTCCTGTAAACTGGTTTTTATATCTTACTGGTTCCCGCACTAATTAACGAGTCTGGTAAAATCATCGAAACGTTCATTTTAATTGTCTGAGAGTTTGGATTTCACCTTTCGAAATTCTACTTTAACGTAGTCTTTTCAGGATTTTACAAGACTTACCTGTCTGAAATAACCCAGGCTGCTCTTTGACACACAGGAGTTATGCTTCTGCCAACAATGCTAAACCTTATCTTTTGCGTATTATAAATGGGTTTGTTTCCTGTGGCCTGAAGGCCGTCAGACTCTGGGGCCATCTGTCACGAGACATGCTCTCACAGAGGTGACTAAGAAAACATTCTGCTTCAAGTCTGGTCCAAACACCGCTGACTTCCTCATAGAACATCCCAGCGGCTGCGTGCCTGTCCGTACATGACCCTGTGGGGTGGAGGCGACCGAAGCCTGTCCCGTCCATCACAGCCCATCTCTGTGCCCGAGCAGAGAGCTTAGCTCTGGAGACCTAGCTGTCTGGGGACCTGACACTCACCTGCAAAGTTTTCCCGTGAAATTTCCCAAACAGAGGCAAGAATAGCCATCGGTGTGACTGAGGCAGGTGGCTCCGTTTGCACACTGGTGACTCCGGCAATTGTCTGTGTCCGCTTCGCAGTTCACACCGCTGTATCCAGGCTCACACCTGCAGTGATAGCCTGCAACTCTGTCGGAGCAGTTGCCATGGATACAGGGGTTTGAAAAGCATCCGTTGACGTTGAGTTCGCAGTGCGTCCCTGACCATCCCAAGGGACAGGAGCAGCGATAAGAGCTGTAGATATCTTCGCAGGTTCCTCCATGCAAACAGGGGCTGGAGCCGCAGGCGTTTAACTGCAAACAGCCGGTAACCACCGAATTTCTAGAGATTTTGAGAAACTGCTCTTCCTGGGGTTTATTAATGAAAGTGCGAGCACTCTCGATGTAAGAGAGATAAATGCCACTGATTTCTATCGTACTCAGGCACCCTTGCAGGCTCCCCACGCTGCCGAGAGCACGGCCACCCACGTGAATGTCTGTATTCTCCCTCAGAAAGTCGAGGCTTCCAGCAGCCACTGCACTGGTCACAAGAGGTGCTGGGCTGTCCACTTCCATCTGCCACCTGGAGGTCTGGGCCAGCGGGTCCGTCATGGAAAGAGCCACTCGGTGCCACAGGCCATCACTCACCGACTGAACACTTGTCAGGCTCAGCTCATAGATGCTGTTGCCACTTTGCAACTGAAAGAATAATCTGGAATCTTGAATGCTGATGTTAAGGAATTCGGGCTCCTTCTCTGCATACAATATGGTGACATTGGCACCCTTTGTTCTGAATCCAAAGTTGATATTGGTGAGGTCTCTGGTAATATTTCCGTTGCTCCTGAATAATATTTCACTGCTTTGTCCATTAAAAACGGCATTGGCGGTACCTACAGAGAGGCAGTGAGACCAATCAGCAACTTTACCAGGTCTGTAATATTTGCTTAATCACCTTTATTAGTATGAATGATTGTCACATTGCTACCATCATGTACTGATCGTTCGATATGTGCTGGGCACTGTGCTAGCTGCTTTTATGTTATTTCTGACACAGAGTTCTTGAATACGGGCTGATTATTATCGTCCCCATTTTATAAAAGAAATGGAGACTCACAGAGGTCTGGCGATTTCCTCACGGTCCAGTTGCTAATCACTAGTCAAGCCAGAATGGCAAAAGTAGATAGATGGTCGGGTACCAAAACCCAAAATATTAACTTCTTCTCCATCAAAATCCAAGTCCATTTCTGTATTTATCTTACGTTTGCTTCCCCAAATGAAACACTCATTATCCATTTTATACGTAAAGAAACCAACATGTGTAGCTAGCGATGGTGACACAGTAAATGAACGGTGGAAACTGGCCTTGGATTAAGCTGACCGGTAGGCACTTAAAAGTCACTTCCGAATGACTATTTACCTACCTGGCAAACTCCAAGGTTGGGCCAAGCTACCATCTCTGTGCCTAAGCCCAAGTACTTCTGTTTGGCAAACATCGAGTATCTAATGCACTTGACTCTTTATACATTGTTCCTATAATCATCACACACACACAAAATTACCTAGCTATAGAGTATACTGTATCCTTATTCGAGAAGAAAGCTGCAGATGGCGAGGTCATGTGACCTCCCGGAGGCCTCACAGTTAATAAACGGCAGTGCGCTGACACCTTCCCTCTGTCTCTCATAACGGGAAAAGCCAAATATTACCTTTCCTCAGAACTCGGCTTTCTATGATCAAGGTTGGATGTCGCTACGACCTCCATTCCGCCCCCAGAAACGTACAGGGCCACCCGGTTTATTCAGTTACTCCTATTAGGTGTATTAGGCCACTCATGTCCGAGGATGCAGCCGCCACGTCGCTTGAGCGACCTGGTTTTGTCTCTGTTCTTTCTCTAGGTGCCTTCACAGAACGCCAGAAACGCCCGGCCTAATCAGAGGGATGACCCGTGTGAAGTCCACCTACATTCGAAGCCCCGAGGCAGCAGCTGGCACTGGGCTCCGGCGGGGCAGGGCTTCAGGGCACACCACTGGACTTCCTCGCAGGCCTTCCCAGCCGTGTTCGTGGGGCAGGAACACGAGAAGTCATCCCACAGGGAGTGGCACACGCCTCCGTTGTGACAGGGGCGGGACTGAGCAGAAAAGAAACCAAAGATGTAAGAAGCACTGGCAAGGGAGCGGACACGCGGTGACGGTGAGCCCCGTATCTATTGTTCTTAGATGCTGATGTCCTGCATTTAAAATTTGACGTTCGCGTTCTAGTTTACCCTTAAAACTTTTATGTCTGCTGATTCATAAACAGAATAAAACTTCTACCATTGGCAATTTTTTTTTTTTTTTTAAGAGACAGGGGTGCAGAGAGAGAAGTAGAGATGGAGTGGAATGAGGAGGAAGAGAGAATGTGTAAAGTCGATGTGCAGCCCAAGGAGGGTCAGGAAGGCCGACCGCTGGTCTCTGTCACATACAGGTTGAGGGGCATGTTCAGTCACCCCAATTATCGCCAGAGGGAACCAGGGCCCCCCTGCTGCCCAAAGCCCTCTCAGGGAGTCACGCATGGAAGCTTGGCACCCGGGATCTCTGGGTCCCAAAGCAGGGGTCACCGTCACCCCTCTTCAGGGGCTCCGCCTCTGAGTCAGACATCCGATTATTATTTCGCTCCTCACAAGGGTTCTCGTAATGTATTCCAAATGGAAGCATTTAGAGAGGACTGTCTGGGAGCTCAGAGTGCATCCATCTGAGATCCACTAGTCACATGATGGACGCGGGTCACGCGACCTGTCTAAACTTCGGTTTCCTCACCTGTGAATAATGTAAATGGGGACAAGTACAGTGCCCGCTTGTAAGCTGGCAGGTTAATTCTTCCGCAGAATTAACTGGATCGATCCACGTAAAATAGCGCCTGGCACACTGGGCTCCTACGGTGACATTGCGATGATCCCTTTTTAAGATCAAGCCCAGTGCATGGTACCAGCTGGAGCTCACTAACCGCTCAACAGATATAAACGTATTTGCTTTTTCTTTGAAAGGTCATGCCGAGCCGACAAGTTCACATATTTATGTAGCTTTTACAAGAGCACAGAAAATATACAAAGCGAAGCATGGGCTCTGAGAAATGACATTTCAGAGAATTTCAAGTCCAACTGCCTGCAGGACCTTATAGCTCAGATGCTTTTCTCGTTGACATAATAGAAGTTCAGAATGATGGTAGGTGGGCGCTGATGATAACGTTACCTATATCTCTCAAAGAGAGTCCATTCACCTAAAACTCAGAGAAGCCAGGGAATTAAAGTACGATAATTCTTAAGTAATTTGGTCATCACGAGGCCACACACGTGGAGTCATCTGCATGGTTAATTAAGCAAACCGTGATGCAAATTTTTATTTTTATTATTTTTATGGCTCAAAATACACCTTGCAGTCTTGCTAGGAAAATATTGATGAAGAATTAGTCTACGGCCGTGCTCAGCAACACCTCTGCTTACGAAGAAGGGTGATAATAAATTACCTGTTTAACAAAAGAACATGTTAGCATGCAATGGGGACACCATCGGTACGAACACCCTACCTTGCACATAGTGTCTCCAGGACAGCCTCGGGTGACATTGACGAGGACTGGACTGGGGAGCGCGTCACTCGTTGAATTTGGGAAGAACTCCAGGTGTTGGTCATTTAATCTTACATCCTGGATACAGCCTTTGAAGAAGCCCCCGTAAGCCTTGGTCTGCGTCCTGTCGGGCAGGCCACCGAGGTAGATGACATCGCCTCTTCGGATGTGCCAGGTAGGAGCCGAGATAAATCCTAGGCTATGTGAAGACTGATGCACTTCGATTCCTTCCGGCCTGATTTTCAGAGATAGAAAGTGAAGGCTTCCATCGCTGAGAACCGAGCTGACTTCTAAGTTGGGAGAAGCCGGGTTCAGCCCCGCCAGCCTGCCATGCTCTAGCCAGACGCGGATGTGCCGACGAGCGCCGCCCTCCAAAGCCAGCAGGACACCCGAGGGCCGACGGGTCCGCAAGAACATGGACAGGGTGGCATTCCCGTCGTAGCTCTCGTCGAGACGAAAAGCAGCATACCCGGGAGAGTCGTCTTGGCCGAATCTGCCTGCCACATACTCTTCAACGTCAAAACAGAAGAGGAGAAACAAAGAAACAGCTTAAGACCCGCAGGTAAGAAGGGGCAGAGGATGAAATACAGACACGCGTACGTCCATGCTTATTTTTAAAAGTTCAGGAGGGCTTATGCAGCGGAATGACCATCTGGCCTGATTTTCTCTCCTTCTGAGTGTTCTTTATTCTGAAAACAATGACATGGTTTATAGTTTATAGCTGAGGCCCACTTCTTATAAGAGAGAAGACACTCTCTGCACTGATACACTTACAAACCTCGCCTTCGAGGCCCTAAAAAGGTGGGACTTCAGGGTGGAGACCAGGTGCTACTGCACCCCAACTCGGTAGAAGAAATTGGGGATGCAAGAGCCCTTCCTGCAACACCTGGAAGCAGACTATGCAGGCAGTCGCCTTTTCTGCTTTTTGGGGGGCATGCTCAAGCAAATATCATTGAACCCAATCATTCCTTCTAAAGCACAGAAATCGAAAATTAGATTCACAAATCCTCTTTCGGGATGATGCTCCTGATAATTAGAAGTAAGGCAGTTGCACGAGGGTGACGAGCTGTCTGTCTTCTCTGTGGTCCTGTTTGGGGGGGTGGGTGGTAGAGGCACAAGGGACAGAGAGCGAGGGTGAAGCTGACTACTGAGCCCGCCAGCATCACCTGTGCTCAGAGGAGTTAGCAAGGCATGGACATGGCAATGTCATCGATGCGTGTCACCTCGAGAAAACTCTCGAGAAGTATAAAAATGAACACTGGCTCTCAGGAGCATGGATGACAGAGTAGGACCAAGAATTCTATGTTCCTAAAGCTTCGATTCCAGTTGGTGAAGGGCAGGCCGGGCACAGGTCATAAAGCAAACCGTATGGCATTGCAGGTGGCGATAGGTTCTTCGGTATAAATTAAGTGAAGCAGAGAAAGGGAGTAGGGAGGACTGGGGGTAGGAATGAAGTTCTCATCTTAAATGAAGATGCCCGGGAAGAAGGCTCCGAGAAGGCAGGATATGAGAAAAACCTGAAGAAAATGGAGATGTTGCAAAAATTCAAGACAGATGGTGGCAGCTTGGGTCTGGCGGCGGGGCAGGTGCTGAGAAGTGCCCAGGTTCTGCTATCCAGAGGTTCCCGAACCTGACCACGCATTGTCTTAAAGATATTGCCATCTTTGAGTTTTTACTTTGCGATCGCAATGACCAGAAAAAGGAGCCCGTTTAGTCGTGTTTAAATGTCATCGTGGACCCGTGGAAGTTTGGGCAACCGGAAGAGACTCTTCGTTGAGCTGAACTATAGTAAAACACGCCTGGGTGACGGTCTGCGTGTGAAGTCCCGCTCAAAAGGCCAGATTTTCAGAACTCGGACTCGATTTCCTACCGGAACATCGCATCTTGAATCTGCATCGGGAGACCACCTGCTCCAGGCAGCTCCAGGTAGCTTTCAAAGTGCATCGTGAGATAAAATCACCCGTTTGAAGAGATGAACCTCTCTGAAGACAGCACTTTCATATGAGATAAAATGCTTGATAAAGCACGGCTCTTGAAGCTCCTAAGGTCTGAGAATATGCACAGAATTGGTCCACATTGGGGGTGGCCGGATCCCCGCTGGTCATCCCAGGAAGCCAGAAATGACACTTTGTGCATCAGATTAAAAGGCAGACAGAATGCAGATCTGTTTTTTTTTTAATCCTCAAGCTCAACTCTCCAGCAACCCCATTCCCCCCCAACCCCAGAAATCACAATCGATCGGTCAGAGCACGTTATGTGCTACTTGATTTCAAAAACACCTGAAGCCACGTATGACTCGGCCGTGGACATGGGAAGGGATGATTCTCAGGGGAAGGGATGATTCTCGTGCACGTTGCCGATGCGTCACAAAGGAGGATGACAGATAGTGTTAAAAATGACTTCGACAAGTTTTGATGACGGATGGACTCCAGTGAGATGAAATTTAGGAAGAAAAAATAAAAGCCACTCACAGGTGTGGGGTGGAATCGGCAGGACGCCGGGGCACCGCGGTGAGAACTCCTCGAAGCGAGCCGGTCTTGGAGTGTGGCCGCTCAAAGGTCAAGGTGATGTTAGGCTGGAAAACAGACCTGTACCTGGGAGGAGGGGAGTACGGCCTGGTGTCACTCCACACGCTCCGGCCCATCTCGGAGCCAGAGAAGCAAACTTTTCCCAAAGTGTCTGAAAACCACGTCATGTGGAAAACATTAGACGAAACCGGGCGTGTTTAGCGGGGTGGAGTGGTGGCTAGGATGGTACAAGATGCTTTTCCTTAAACATTCACGCGTTCCCAGGAGCTGCCCGTGAAGGAAAGCTGTGCGTGACCCCATTTTGTGTCAATATGAGGAAACAGCTTTGGGGGCGTTCCTGGCGAGACGGAGTGAGTTCTCCATTCCCTAAGGTATGTAAGCCGAGGTTTGGGCCACTGCACCCGGCAGACACAGCAGCATACAAAATTCAGCCATGGAGTGAAGCTCCTTCTCTCTCTGAGAAACTGTGACTCTAAGAAAATAAGAATCTCAAAGTCTAGATGTCTGACGGAAGTTAAAAATGATACGAATGGCCTCTGCGACTCAAACACGCTCCAGAAGGCACGAGGTCGGGGACACGTGTCTCCCGAACGTCATCTCGGAGGCTCCGTATTCGTACACGCGGCCAACACGAGATACCCCCGGACGACGTGGAAGACGGTTCTGGGAACTAAGCTTTGAGAAACGCTTTTCGGGACTCCCCTGGGTGACTCACTCGATCGTTTTAAGATCGGCTTCAACGTACGGGAAGTCCCTGCATCTCCTCGACCAGCCACCTGCTGTACCCTCTCTGCAGTCAGCCTGAGCACCCACCGCAGGGTGTGTGCCACGGGCGGCGCGTGCCAGGCCAAGGTCGCGAGAGCGTGACGTTGGCCGTGGTATCTGCAGTGCGCCTCTTCCGTCCTGAGCGTGGAAACATGGTGACAGAAGGAGGCCATGCCCTCACGCCCCGAGCACCTCTAAACGCGCAGACGCCCCCAGCAGACGTTCCCCGTGCGTAGCAGCACGCACAGGAGACTCTCCTCGGATGACTGAGAGGTGATGCGACAAACACAAGTTTCCTTAAGCGTATACCGAGAATTTTCAGAAAGAGAACTCCCTCCCCACAGAGGTATCTTTTGAAGCAAAGGATTTTCGCGAAGGTGAAGCAGTTTCCAACAGTGCGGGAAAATGGAAAATAAAAAATAAAAAAACAGGCGTCGGGGTGGGAAGGAACTTGGTTTAAAAACTTTGTGATTTTCCAAATTGGGAAAAAGAATCTAAAGAAAACCAGAAACCCACTGCAGTGGCATCTCTTGCATGTAATTACCAGGACAGTGAGCATCAGCACGGTCAGCTTTAACCTCACGGGTCACTGCCTTTGGAAGCCAGTCAGAATGAGTCAACATCTGTTTGTTATTTCGAATATGTAGTAAAAGTATTGCCTTGAGTCAATTATGTTTTTCTTCAAAAAGTGAACACTGCCCAAGCATAATTTCCCCTTTTCTCCTTGAAAAAGAAATCACCAAACAACTTGCCACTCGGTGTAAAATATGACATTGGGCTGGCAGAGGCCATACCTCATTGACACACGGGCCCATGATTTGTAATGAATATTGCGGTCGGCCGGGAGACCCGTGAATAGTTTCTAATAATTCTGAGCCATTTGTACACGGAATCGGCTATAGGGTAAGACTGGTTTTAATTTTACTTCTTCTAAAGCAGAGAAGACTATTTACCAGATGTTGTCCTACTTGAGGTTACTCTAAAATCTTGGGGGTAAATTATAGCAAGACTTCAAAGCAGTCTGTTGCAATCACCTCTCAGACATTTTCAATGTGCGATAATAATAATAAAAAGAAACAGCTACGTATTGATCACTATCAACAGCAATCTTTGGAACGATGTTAGAAGTTAAGGATTTTGAAATACATTTCAGGCTGTGATTGGCTAGAGAAATTAGATCGATTCGTTTATGACATCTACCAAATTTCATGGGCTTTTTGCTTTCTTAACATATGTAGGTAGACCATCTGTTTTCTCCAAGGCAACCCTGGAAAATATACTTTCGAATAAAACTGGTGGTTTATGAAGATGCTAGACTCCAGCATGATTTTGGAGCAAGTGAGGGTTTCACAGTAAATATTTTCTAAGAATCTACTGTGCCCAACACATTGTGCTAGCAGCTGTCACCGACTAGCTTGTAAATAGCCCAAAAGCTTACTTCTCTTTCAAATAGGATTTCTAATCAATTTCCGATACATGACAAATGGTAAAATTATAACAGCATTTTGTAAACATTTGGATGGGAGCCATCGGCTGATTTTTCACTGCTGTGTGAGTGAAACTCTGATGCCCTACGTATGGATCCCCCCAAAATTAGTGAATGCACATCAGTAACCTCTTCATGGTTCTCGCCGGCAGGGGACCCGCTGTGGCAGTCGAGAGGGGCCACCGTGTTTCGCAACGGGCAAGAAGCAGGCCGGCACGGGCACACAGCCCCAGGCGCCCGGCCTCCACTCACCTCCCAGGCAGTCGGGGCCCCCATAGGGCCGGGGACAAACACATTGGTAGCTAAGCCACAGGTTGACGCAGCGTCCCCCGTTTCGACAAGGGTGGCCCGCACACCGGTCCCTTCTCACACAGCCTGCCCTGACGTTGAGCGAGGAGGCAGGGATGTCACCGGGGGTCACGGGGGTAGAGTCGATCTGAACGTCTTGGAGACAGCCCACAAAGGCAGGCGTGGGCGGCCGGTCACGGTCACGGTCACGGAGGCCAGCCCAGTCCGCGGGGAAGCCACCCAGAAAGGAGTCTCGTAAGGCGCATGCCGACTGATGCCTTTCAAACGGAGAAGGCGCCGTGGTGACGCACATCCCTGCACAAGGGCCGTCCAGCAAGGTGAGGGTCACGGCCTCTGCAAACGTCGCCTCCACTGAGTGCCACTCGCCGTCGCTGGTGTTGCGTGAGATCGACAGGTGTGCCCTGGACTTATTACCGACCTGAACTATTAAGTGAAGGTCGCCGCTCAGCAACTCCAGCATTATAAACGCGCCCCTGTGGCCCCGGAGAAGCAGCAGGGCTGTTGGCTGAACAGTCTGAAACCTGAGGGCGAAGTTACAACCCGAGTCGTTGGCTATCACCGAGCTGCTCGGGACCCACAGGAAGCCGTCACCTTCAAAAGAAAGCGTGGTGACAGTTTCGCACAGTGACCCAGTGTAGCCAGGAGGACAGAGACAGCTGAATCCATGCTGGCCATTTTGGAAATGAGGAACGCATAGTCCATTATTTAGACACTGGCGATGGGTACAGCCCAGGAGAATATCAGAACAGTCCCTTCCTCCGTAGAATGTTCTAGACTGGTGATCAAACGGGCAGTGGCAAGTATAATTCCCAGGCAGGTTCTCGCAAGTGCCACCGTTGTGGCAGGGGTTTGAGGAGCATTCGTCCAGGTCTTCTTCACAGTGGATTCCTGTTAAGTAACGAAAAAAACAACAAAAAACGAGTTGAAATGACATATATCGAGATCGGAAATAGAAGATTCCCATCATTTTCACGGCAAATCTTGTGGAAGTGCAGAGCTGACCCAGGGTAAAGCTATCGTGGAGTAAAATGTGACTGGTTATTGAGGACGCTGGCATCCATTCTACCATACGGAGAAGCGCAGGCCTTGAATTCTTCTAGAAATAGATGATTTGCCAAATATAGTGGTTGCGTCCAACTACCATCGTCAGACATATATTGAATATCATAAAAATGAGAAAAAAAGAGGAAAAGGTTGCCCTTGGCAGCAACGCTGAGCACGCATTATTTATTCGGGGACTCCATTCTCAGAGAGAGTTTATCCTGTCCTAGGACGCTGATTTCAGTCTTCTGTACTTGAGTTTTGCATTCTGCCTTGTGCGTGCCTCCCCGCAATCCCTAAAACCAGCGTTTTCTAGATGCAGACA
>NW_006429894.1:2066086-2074799 GCF_000325575.1 Pteropus alecto
ATAGTTTGTTCAGTTTTTTGTTTTTTGTTTTTACTCTTTTCCATGATTCCACGTCAAGGGAAGAGATCTCATTAGAGAATTATCAGAACGGATTTAGTAAAGTAACGAGAAGGAGCGTAGCACGTTTTAAGAGAGAGAATCACTGCTTCTCCGGTGACGTTTGTGTGGACAAACTCTTGACAAAAACGGGCGTGTGTGGAGCGCCGTGAGGTTCTCCCTGCATCCCACCCACACCGTGTGTCTGTGCTTCGAGGCTCCGCTGTGGTTTTCAAGGCAGAGGTTCTTTCTTCTCTTTCGCAAAAGCGATTAAGGCTTAGAAAGCCTGAATCCCAAACTCCAGAAGCGCTTGATCCGGCTTCTGGTATCGAAAACCCAACCTGATGCGGTTTTTCACTTGATACTTCAGTGCGTTCGTTTTTATGGTTATTACTAACACGTGTCTCGTGTTCCCATTTAACTCTATGCCTAAGCTATGTTTTTAAAAATTTGACAAAAAGGCTCCTCTAGCGATAATGACCGGAAACGGGTCCCAGCGACTTTCTGTGTCTGTTTCATCTACACCATGAGTTAGTAATTCAAGTGCAACTGACCCTTGAACAATGTGGGTTTGAACTGTGCGGGTCCGCAAATACGCAAATATTTTTCAACAAAGGTATTAGAAATATTTTTGGTGATTTGAGACCATTTGAAAACACTGTGTCCTCAGACCATCTCTCGAGACTAGGCTGGTCTGGGATTTAGAGGGTTTCATATCGGTTTTCAAGTACGAGTCGGATGGACAAAGAGGAACATGGAAATAATGGAATAAAAACTCATCGGCGGAAAAGTGTAAGACGTTTAGAGGTGATGCTGTTTGGCAGTCTCGTTGCCACGATGATTTACGTAGGAAAGTCAAGTCAAGAAGAGTCGATAGAGCCAGACTAGAGAGGGTTTGGGGATTTATGGTTTGATCGTTCTGTTTCATTTTTATCTGTTTGTTTATGTGTTTACTTATTTATTTTCTGAAGGCAGTGGAGAAAAATGAGTCATCGATGGAAGGAAAACCAAGCGGTTTTTTCATAAAGATGAATGTCACAGGGATACGTAACAGAGGGAAGACCAGCTGGTTGGATATTAAAATGTCCACACCTCAGATTATCAGCTCTGATACAGGGCATTTGCGTCCTTAGAATTCATAGTACCCCTTCCATTTCTTCTGGGTCAGCAAGTAAGTGCAAACGGTAGTAGTTTCTTTACTGTCGTTTACTATATTTTTTCTTATAATTTCTAAAGTTTACACATTTGCTATTTCACAGGATAACTACTAATACCTTGATTATGTATTTCCTTGCCGTGTAAACAGAGAAGCTAGTTCTAAATTTTACCAGCAGGGGAATAAACAAAAACAGAAAGGAGAGAAAGCCTGTATCAAGGTCAACAGTCTGAAGAAAATAAGCAGAATTAGATATTAAAAGAACAGTAAACAGTGATTAATACTCTTGCCTTGTTTAAAATCAGTTCCACTGACTCTCCTATGTGAAATAAGGTCAGACATATTTATTTTGATGAACTCGGAGAAACTAAAAGTGGGAAAAAAGATCGAAACGTCTTTTATTGGCTATTTGACTGGCTCAACATAAACAAGGTCTACCGTCAATCGAGATGAAGGAATTAGGCAACGTTTATGGGATTATCTTCTTTACTGGGTATTTTAGTTGATAATGAATTGGTTACTTATGTCCTAGTATTTATAGTATGAGGTGGGTTACTTAACACTTACTGTCATTTTGTTTACATGAAGTCAATTCATGTACTTGACCAAACACTCACTTCATTTTACTTTTCTAAAATTCTTCTAAGTATAATATCTGATTCCATGATAAGACTGTATTTCGAAAATAATCATAATAGGGAAAATTTCTACTACCTGGAATAGACCCCATTTTTATCAGAACAAATTATATTCATGGATAAAAAGCAGGTAGTCTTTATGTTAAATATAAATATCACTGGCTTTTAAAATAACTTTTGCTATAATCTCACTTTATTTAAAGTCATAGTTAATGAAATATCTATTAGAAAATTATGTCTACAAAAACATATACCATTAAGTAAGTATTATCTTTCTCTATCTTAATCGTTTTCTTTATTTTAGTAAAGAGATACCCAAGAAAAAGACCGAGGGTTCAGTGCGTGAGTACTTCCTTCACTCAATACTTTGAGCGACTTTCTGTTCCTGAAAAGTTCTCATTTTCATTTGACAGTAATACCTATTGCATTAACGTTCGTTGCTAAGTAAACATCATAAAAACTCTAAATGCTACCGATCAGCTTATTTAAGTAACAACAAACGAATGAGTTACCTATTAGCACTGCCATTAAAATAGGAACACCACAGATCCTGGCTCCGAACATTTTTCTGTAAAAAGAGGGGCATCCATCCAAACACCTAGTAGGCTGACGGGGTGACTTCCTGACGGTCTTGTGCCATTACCACACGTGTGCGCTTGTTTTTCAGGATCACGTCTTCCTCCCAGGGAGAGGGTGAGGCCTTAGTGTGACTTCTTCCCCGACAAGCTGGATCAGTGGGGCTTAGCGTGAGACCCATCTGTGCTGCTTACCAAGCAGACGTCCTACGTCCTTAGATCCTCTCCCCTTTGAAGTCACACCAGCGAATGCTGCCGTGAGGCCACATCGCACGCTGATACTATAATCACGGAAAAGTGAGTTTGGGGGAAACCTAAGTACCGATCTGCAGTTTTGATGACTTCTATTATAGAAAGCAAGAGCTTGCTTCTCTTTTCCTCACCACAATGAAAATGCTGTTTTGTGGGTTTTTTGTTTTTTTTTTATTTTGCTTTTGAATAGTAGTTAAGAAATTCACAGCAACTTCAAATCTACTGAAAATCGATGCGGGGGATCAAAAAGGGAAATTAAGAAAATCACAGGGACTTTCGTTAGACTTAACCGAGACTGTGACAAGACAAACTCTGCCCTCTGCCCCCTCTCAGAGAAAAGCTGCGCCCTGTTAGTCTTAAATACAAGGGGATTTGATGTCGCCCATCAGGATAATTTGACTGGGCGACTGACATGCAGGACACACCAAGTGTAACTGGTGGTTGACTTTGTCTACACTCTCTGAGAGGGGACACCTGAGGACCTGGAGAGGTGACCGGTACGTGGTGCAGGCTGAGAGGTCACTGAGTCCCTCAGAACCACCAGAGCCTAAAATCCTCGCCATTCGAGTAATTTCTTTAGGTTAAGACCTTGGAAGCCTCAGAAAATATGAAAAAAAGTTACCCGAGAGGGGAGGTGGACGAGTACGTGGCCTTAGCAATCTGCTGTGGCACCAGGTCGGGTGACTTGTGGCGGAAATCAGGGGGGAAGACAGAGAACGGAGCGCAGGAGATGCCGAGGCGATGCATTTCTTCATTCGTTTATTCTCCATTCACTTTCAAACCTTACCTCTTGAAGCCCGACTTTGCCTGTCACTGCGTGGGTGCCGGAAATGACACAGTGAACAAAACTAGACAGAGTCCTGCTTCCCGGGGCCCAGCATAGCTGAGTTTAGGGCAGGGGGCCTGCGGGGCAGACGGGGCCTGGGACTAAAGGAAGAAGTCCACCCAGTGGGCCGGACGTGAGGGTTGGGGGAAGGAGAGGCAGCATAGTAGAGTCCTGATCCGTGGCTCAGTTTGGAGAGAAGCTTCTAGTCGTTCTGGGCAGGCAGAATAAAAAGTGGAGGAAACATGCACAAGGGGTCAGACAACCCTGGTTTTCAAATCCCAGCTTTGATACTTCTCAGCTACGGGAACGTGGCACAGAGCTCATTTCTTGAAGAAAAACTTTCTGAATAAAGTGGACATAATAGAGCCTGTTCAATAGTTATTTCTGTGTCAACAAAATGATATTAACTATAAATGCTCGGAGCTTCGTAGTCATTCAGAATAGTTACTTTTTGTGTGTGGAATGAATGAGTGAACTTGGACATAAATTAATTCCATAAAAATATAGCCAGCACGCTCACCAAACATGTAGGCGACGTGAACTTGTTAAAGACGACAGTTTTCCACGAGCTGAGAAGAGTTAACTTTACTCTTTTCACTTGGGATTAAGCACGTGGTTTCTCAGTTGAAGACATAAGTGTTTCAAATGATAAACTTAATAACAACCAGTAGTAATAATAATTAAAGTTTATGGAATGTGTTACTGTTCATGATGGACTTTCATATGTATTATCCAAAGTTATCTTGGAAATATGGATCCATGGTGATACAGTTTCCACAATTCCCAGTGACTCTGGGCTGGCACAGTGGATGATAGTATCCAGAACAAAGGAAATGATCATTCCTTCCGACTCCATATTTTTGTTAAGTTTGGAGTCCTTTAAGAAGACTTACGAGATGTCCGCCCAGTAAAGACAGCTAATGTGATAGCAAGTTGACTTGAAAGCATGTCACCAGAGCAATTCTTCAAGAAAATGAGGGTGATTGACTTGGGGAAAAGCAGATGCCAGGGCAGTTCAGAAGGGTCTTCACGTGGCCAAGGGTCCAGCCCACGAAGCTTTTAGGTTTTATTCGGTCCCACCAGGGCACACCGGGGCCAACGATAAGATGCCAATGGATGTCATATTATGTTCACTATGCAGGATCTTCTAGAAATCAATGTTGATCTAGCACAGAATCAGCTGTCTTTGGAGACAATAAGTTTCCTGACATGGAAGCTGTTCGAATTCAGAAAACACCCTCATTCACCGTGGACATTAGGAAATTTGAGAAAAGGTGGGTCATAGAGTTCGATGGCCTCTAATGATTTGTCCAGGCCAGAGATTCTATCATAATTTCTAAGTAAAGAACGTGCTTCATGCATCATTTCTAAGCAGATAATACAAGCAGAGATTTTTTAAGTGGGGAAGATGCTGAATGTAACGCACTCCAACATCTTTCTAATTTTGTCACAGTTTTAAAAATATGTCAGAGGGGGCACGCACTAAGTTCCTTAGTGGGCTGCTGTAGGATTGAATGAGACGGTCCTGGTAGATGCGTTCTGAACACCGCTGTCTTGCTATAATCTCTTACCCCTACTTTTATTCGCTTAAGAGAGGATAGTCAGGTTTCGTGCTATCCCCAATTTTGTCTGTGTTCACTGTAACTCAGTTTCATTTTTCCAGAGGTCACCACGATGTCAACTATCCAGAACATAATCCAGGCTAAAGATATATTCTAAAAGTTTCTCTGTTTAAAAATGGAGACCGCGAATTTTATTAACTATTTCCTCCGGCCCTAGCTCATCATTTATTACTATTCTATACATGCTTAAAATAAGCTTGATTATCATGTATCCCAGCTTGCCGTGGAATAGGATTTATACATTTATACGACCTTGTACATTTCTGGCAATGAGCAATGAGAGCCGAGTGCTGGACAGTCACGTCAGTGGGTGGGAGGGACACTTACTGGACAGTCACGTGAGTGGGTGGGAGGGACACTTACGGAGTCCCGAATGCAGCCAGGCTCTGCGCGAGAGACTTGATCTAGGTGGCCATTTAATCGTGTCAGTAAATGACGAAGCGTGTGTCGCTGATTTCATCTAACAGGTGACGGAGCTGAGTCAACTGTGGCTGCTGCCCCGGTCTGCCTGACTCCTGAGGTGAGCCTTTTTCTACCTCCTACAACGTGCCGCCTCCGAAAAAGGTAACACGACGAGCTGGCATAAACTGTGTAAAAAGCATAGCAGTTTGGAGATATTGAAAATGGGCAAATCAATATCTAGCTCAAGGCCTCCCCGCGGCACAGCACGGGGCGACACGGAGTCTAAGCGAACAGCAAGTCACCAATTACATACGGAATTGCATGCAGTCCCGTTATGGCTTTTTAATGCATTTCTTCCATAAACGTAAGAAGATGTGGAGTAGATTTCTGAAATATTTTCACGCAAAACGATGAAAACAAATGTTCCCACGAGGATTATAAAGATGTACTATGTTAACCACACTCTTTTATGCGGGCGACTCCCAACCCTCCTATCTGAACAGTGCGCTGCTCCTGTCGGTCATTCGTTTATCGAGATCGCGTGTGTCCGTGCGCAGTACGAAGCAGGTGCGTGTCTCTTCAGCATCCATCCCTTTGTCCTGCTTCATTATTACACCGTTTTCAAGTCATCAGTCAGGACACGCGCACGCTCTCTCCCTACACTTCACATTCGTTCAGGACAACGCGGCAGCTCAGGCAAAAACTTCGGAGCCCAGAAGATCCGATTCGGTCTACAGTGCGAGGAGGGTCCTGAGGCCTTCGAACTTCGGAAGACGGTGCTGCGTTTCAGTTCTACGTTTCCCTCGATTGTGCACGTCAAGAGTCGCGCTTCGGAGCTCAGCGGACACAGGTAAGTGGCCTTCAGTTATTTTCTGGACGAACAAGGAGGAGCCGCGACATCGCTCAGGCTCACTCTTGTCGTCTTTTCTTGGAGAAGTCATTTCGGAGAAACGCGATCCCGTTCAGGCAGAACCCTCCGAACCGCCTTCGATGAGTAAACCACCAGAAACGGCTCTGCTGTCGCTCAGTCCTTCCCCCCCTCTTCTTGTCAAAGCGAATGATCAGACACTGGAATTATGGTGAATTATGAAAATCTGCTTGGCCTTCGGTTGGATGTGTCTCTATCTCAGACAACGTTTGCCCTCTCTCTGCCATGCTAAGAACTGGCTTCGCATTCTTGGGCAGTGCCAATGGTCGTTTCTCCCAAAATTATTAATATTTTGGTTCTAAAATAACACCAGAGCGAATCACTGACCTCGCGAGGCCCGGCACTGTCTCTACATTCTCTCTACTGCCTGGCTCTAATTTACCCCGCAGAATGATTCCCACGGCCCAGTGTTTACGTGGTCTGTACACGACATTTTCCTAGGAGAAAAATTAAAGCCCATTCAAAGCCCTCTCCCTCTCTCCACTTATTCGAAAGCCCAGCTTTCTTTCCGAGGTCAGCTGAGGTGACACTTACTGCCGTGGGGTGCCTCCCCCGATAACTCTCACTCACACCCCTGTCCCCCAATGTCTGAGGCTCGTCTGCACGAGACCCATCACAGACTATGGGCAGGTGACGCTTTAACGGGCACACTTCTGAGAAATGCATCATTAGGCGATCTCGTTGGCGGACAGCATAGCGTGCACATGCACGCACCTCGATGGTGGAGCCGACTGCACACCTGGGCAGTGTGGTGCAGCCAGGTGTGCCCCGGCTACACGCCCGCACAGCGTGTCACCGTGCTGAGTGCCACGGGCGGTCGTCAAGGCAAGTGCTTGTCTAAACGTAGCAAAGGTACAATAAAAATACGGTGAGACCGGCAAGAAAATGGAACACCTGTGTAAGGCGCTCGCCGTGAATGGAGACCGCAGCACTGGCGAGTCGGTGAAATAGTTTCAGACTTTTAACAAGACACCTCGATCAACCTATTTGTTCATTCAGGAAACCATTGTCATTGGTGAGGGACAGTTTAAAATGTCACCCGAAAGCCAGGTTCCCCACATCGATACATTTAAATGAGTGGATAAAATCCATATGTATAAAAGTTTTCTCTCCTTCAGAGTCTCTTGGGCTTTTTCGGATAAAACGCTCCTTTGAAAACGAAATTTTAGACCGTTATGAGGCAAACCGTTATCACAATTACTGGGATCCTTGTAAAAATGCAGCTAGGCGGGCCTGATCCAGATGCGTAGAATCAGAAGTTCTAGAGAAATCTCGCAGGAACCTGCATTTTTTAAACACATACTCCCACTAAGCATTTCATATGCTGTTAAAAGAGTCACCACTATAAATTCTCTCCCAGAGAAAGACAATAACAACACATCACAAAACATTGCCTCTATTTTTAAGAGATCGATAGACTTGTAACGTTTCTCCATGGAGGCTTTGGACGTGTTGGAATGACAGGTGCAGAGCCCGGGCATAAAAACGAGGGCTGTCCTCCGATGCAGCGGACTCTTCCTTATGCATGAGAAAAGACTGAATGCGTGCCTGTTTTCATTTTTGGACACTTAACGGCGGTATCGGACATGCTTCATCGAATATTTTCACCTCACACTGTACTGCTGTACAGTACAGTTCGCAGCCTCCAGCACCGTGTTGGATGATAAGTATGCTTGAAAGCAAAGCTCGGAAGAGGCTTTCACACCTACAAGGCTCACAGCACAGTTAGAGGTACTGTCGTGCTGGAAAATGACATTTTGGTCAACGACGGACTACATAGATGACGGTGGTCCCATAAGATTATAATGGAGCTGAGCTAGTCCCATCGCCTAGTGACGTCATAGCCATCAAAATGCAGCAACATGCACATGTGTTTGTGGAGAGGCTGCGTGCAGCGCTTGTGAAGTCTCCGGCTGTGGGCGGCCGTGTCCGAGGCCGTCACATCCGCTCGCCACCTTGGGGCTCGATTGCAAGGTACTCGTCTCTGTTCATTTTTACAGTTCTTTAGTGATTAGAATGTGATCTTCTAAGCAACTCCACAAGGCACGCATGTAAGGCGGGAAAATGTTTCTGGCTTATGAATATTTGATTCTTGCCTCCACTTATAGAAAATTTCAGATTTTCAAACGAATTCAGATATACCATACATTACGTGGGGTCAGAAGAAACTCTATAGGAAGTTATTTCATTCAACGATCACTTCCAAATGTTGGAGTATATAAATTTCCTTAGATACTGTCGCCGATGGAGTTGGGACCGTAATTTCCTTTAAATCGTA
>NW_006429894.1:2074852-2092122 GCF_000325575.1 Pteropus alecto
TGTGGAAACCGTGATTTCGGCCAAGTTACGGATCCTCTGAAGCCCACCTTCGTTCGCTCTGTATGGCAGGTAATAACAGCCACACACCGGGGTTGGTACAAAAAGTAAATGGTGTGGACGATGCTGCTTGATGGCTGAGTGAGTCAGTCACTTATTTCTCCAGCTCCCTGTCACTGACCAGGAGCGGTGTTCCTGCTTTGAAAGTGATTTTAACAAAACGAGAATCGAGAAAGAGTCTTTGAAAGGGAACAGCAAAACGCAAATCGAAGAGTAAGGCTATTAGAATTTTTAATAAAATAAGTTATAGTTATGGGAATCGATACGTAATTAAAATTTATTTTGTTAATTGGTAGAAAATAATTACTTTTATAATAGGTAATATATATACTGATGTGTATATATAACATCATCCCAAATTTCATAAATTTTACGGGAATTTCCAAAAAAGGGTGCCTGAACACTATTTACATACATTAAGATTTTTAAAAATTGATCTTGAGACCATTATTGTAGTTTTGAAATAAAAAATATTTCAGTAGAAGCGCCTTTTGTTACTATATATTCATCTATCTTTATTCTGTTTCTCCAATGCTTATTTAAAAGCATTTTGTAGAGTTAAGCAGTTTGGAAAAAATAAAGTAAAAAAAAACGGGCCAATGTGACTTACTCTCCATAAAAATTCCATTCTTGCGACTGAAGGTCAAGTTTGTAAAGTTCTGTGATTGGAATAGTATGTCATAACCCAAACATTTTGAATTCCACTGGGTGAAACATGATCTGTGGTCATAGTTTGAGATATTTGGGCAACACTTTTTTGGTAAGAGTTCGATTACTTAAATCCTTTAAATCCTTAGAGCTTTTTAAGTGAAATAATAGTCTTTTTTTTTTCCCCCTATCAGTTTCATCTTTGAAATAATGAATTTTTATCCTTTGCAAAAATGACCACTTTCAAAGCAATGAATAGTGCAGAGGGTGCCTGGTGCATTCACCTAGATGCACCAAGGGAAGCTGGAAACGGCCCAGCTATTTAACAGGGAGGATCGGCTGCTGGGCACCGCGGGCCCCTCCTTCTCTAGTGGTGCGTTGCTGGGCTCCCCGTTCTTTACTGTGGGGTCTTCCCCTAGCACACTGAAGAGGCTGGGATCCCGAGGCTGTTAATTCAGCAGCAGGAAACCTAACATTAAGCAACATACGTTGATGTTAGTTCCCTTTCTACTTCTAGGAAGGACGACAAAACATTGAGCGAGAA
Organism: Pteropus alecto; assembly: GCF_000325575.1. Taxonomy (NCBI): domain Eukaryota; kingdom Metazoa; phylum Chordata; class Mammalia; order Chiroptera; family Pteropodidae; genus Pteropus; species Pteropus alecto. The sequence goes on from NW_006429894.1 coordinate 2,076,102, forward strand.
ATGCTATTTTTGTCTTGCGTTCATTCCCACGTGTGCTTTTTTCATTTGAATCTGTTTTCTACTCTGTTTTTAACTCTATCAACGAAAGGTTGCTCAATTTGATCTACAGCCCTCACTATATTTCTGTCATGAGAGAGACACTGACTTTAATTATCTCGCATATGTCTGGATGCTGGCACACAATATACGCATTGATACATACGTAGATTCCCCAGGGCACAGTAGGTACCTCCTTCTCCCGTGTCATTTCACCAGGTGCCAAGGTCAAAGGCTACCTGCGTTTGTAACCTGATTCCTATCTGGCTACTCCGGTGGCAGCTCCAGAAAATGAAATTCCCAAATCCACAGTAGCAACTTCTCTCTTCCAATAGGATTTAATTCCCTCGAGACGGCCACTTTCCTGGTCCACTGAAGATCTGTCCGATTTCTGTCCAGTTGCACATCTTATATTTGCTCCATCGTATTTTTTTAAAGTTGTTTTTTATTACAAGCTCCCCGAAGTCACACTGATTCATTTAAGCGAGGCTTTAGAGCTCCATAGTTTCATGTTCCGCGTTTTGTAAAATCGGAGTTGCATGAAAACGATTCGTGCCATTTCCTGGTCCCCTTCAGTTTTGGGGTCCTGTCTGGGCATTCAGCAATGTTGCCAGCAGAGTTCAGAAAATGAAAACTCAGGGATAGTACCAGGAGAAATGATCGGACCTGACCGAGAGAAGCTGACAATGCAAATATCAGTGCAAAATGTATTTGTTTCCATCTGAACTATTTTCAAAACACGAAAAACAAAATTAAATACACGTTTTCCCAGTTTTCCCATTTGACCACCTTTTGAGTGAGCATTATTTTTTTTTTACCTCGTGCCTAAGCACATCTGAATATCTTCCGTGTAACCAATTTCTTTACTGCTCAGAGTATGTGCAGGTAGAATGGGCTGAAATATGGAAATTATGGAAGCCAATTATTTGCACCATCTTCATGGCATCCGTCGGTACCCAGCCCGAGCCCATCCCAGCTCTCTACAATCACGACCCCGTTGGCCTGCAACTTTCTCACCCAGCTACGTGCTCTGAGGTCTGAGCTAGAGCAAGATATTAGAAGCCGTTTTCCTCACTTGCAAATGGAAAAATTACATACATATAATTTACATATATTAAAATATGAAAATCAAAAATATATTTAATATTCAATTTTATATTAAAGTGTACATATATATGTAATTGGACGCATGCACTTTTCGATTTTTGTGTTGTCCCCGGGGAGAAAAGTTAGCTCCGGAGGTGCAAAGTAGGAGCAGAGGGCCCTCAGGTGTCAGCTGCACCGTCCTGGTACCTGTAATGCCATGTGATGAGAGCCCCAGGATCCCTGAGTCCCTGTGTCCTTGGGGGTTGGGTACCATGGTGCTGCATCCTATACCAGCCTTGAAAGCCTCACCCCTAATTGCTCCTGCAGCTTATACTCTAGTGGGGGAGAGAGAAGCATCTCCTAAAAAAAAAATCACTCCCCCAAAAAGGATAAAATTAAAATGTAAAAAATGTCCCTGCTACTCATGGAAGGGCAGAAGGAAAGTGTGACATTAAGCAAACTCAGAGCTGAGGGAACAAGCCTTTGCTGAGTTGAGCTCCTCTCCACTCTGACCTCGGTGCCACGTGCTGTAGGAATTGGGTCAAAGTGTAGCGCTTGGCACTGTTTTGAAGGACCCAGTGGCTCTGAGGCTGGCATCGGTGGCAGCACGTGGCAGATGGAAGCTCGGCTGCCTGGGAAGAGTTGACGGGGGCAGGAGGGCCAATCAGATCTGTGTTTTTCAACCCATAAGTGAGGAGCGAAACGGAAGTGGGGCTCCGGGTATCTCGTAACGTCTCGAAGCTCCTCAAATACTTTCTTTAGAATAAAAAGGGCCTTTTTTGCCCTGGGATGCTTCGCTTCCGGCTGTGAATTCTGTGAGCAGATGGCAGGCAGATGCCCATCACATGCAGTCCCGGACCCTCGTGGATACTGACTTTATCCAAGGCTTGAACTTGACTCGTGACCCTGGTGTTTTCTACTAGGGAGGGTCTACTGCCTCCTTCCCGACACTTCTCTTGATTTTTGTTTGTTCCGCTCAGAATCCGACTCACCAGCAAGTCTTAGAAAGCCTTTCGTACGGCAATCCACTTCTGGGAGCTGGTTACGTCCAACTGCAATAGACGAGAGGTCAGCCACTCGAATGTGCAAAACCCAAGAGTGGGATTTGTTATAAAAGTTTCAGGATGCAGCCATCAGGAGCAAAGCCGCCCGCTAGTCTGTGGCATTATAGATGACGCTCGCCTTGCTTGTTAGCAGGAAGCCACGAGACAGCTACACACATTCGTTTCCATCCAAACTTCCTGCGGTGTAATACCTCCATTACAGTGACAACTTCACTGCAGAAACTTCGTTCGCTTCTTGATACTCTGCGAAATGATACCATTAAACAACTCTTCTGAAAGGGATCCGAACAAACCACAAGAAATTTATGAGGCTCCGTCCGGCTGTAGACCCTTTGCCCTTCCATCAAAGGTGGATGGAATTCGCCTGTGGGATCAATAGTTATTACAGGAGGTGGACAGGCCAACAAGGCGAAGGATTTTAAAGGTTTCTTTCCCGAGGACACCACACTAAAAAGAAATTTATTTTCACTCCAACAACATCTTAAGGGAATGTCAGGATGAGAGCTGTTTGATGAATCCCACTTTTGAGAACGATTGGGATGTTTCTAAAGTGCCGTGAGAGAGATGGAGTTTTCAGGCCTCGGTGAAGTCTCAGGCTTGTTTTAACGGCCACGGGCGTGTAATGCCTTGTGCGAAACGGCTTCTGTCTTCAGCTCTTGCTCGAAAAACTAGTTTCTGCGGAAAGTATTTCAACAACTCCTAAGAATTTTTTTTTTTCTTTTTAATTTTGCTCCGAAATCTATGAATCTGCAATGGATAAGTGACGATGTTTGTATAACCTTTTTGTTAAGTCCTATCACAGTAGATTCTTAAAGGCCTCTAGCTGGAAAATGAGAGTTTTAACAGGAAATGTGCTTCTCTGAAAAGACATTTGGACACTGAGAATTGAGGAAACACTCTCCTGGGTTATTTTTTTCCATGAGAAAAAAAGGGGGAGAATTAAATATTGAAATCGGTCTACGTTGTTTCTTTTCCCCAGCTTTATTGAGATGTAAATGACATATAATGTCGCATAAGTTTAAGGAGGACAATGTCCTAATGTGCTGTATGTATACACTGTGACATGAGCTCCTCACATGCTTACTTTTGTGTATGTGGTGAGAATTTGTAAGACGCACACTCTTAGCAACTTTTGAGTGCAGTTCTGTTAACTAGAGTCACTATGCTCTGCATATCCCTGGAACTTCATCACCTTGCAACTGGAAGTATGTACCCTTCAACCGCCTTCGCTCAATCCAAGGGAGTTAAAGGTTGCCTAAAAATTGTAATAATAATAATACTACTAATAACAATGGTGTATTTATAATAGTATATAATATTACATTATAATTAATACTCATAGGATATATAAATATTAATGTTAATAGAGTAATATATTCTATTAGTATTAATACGTTATGTAGACAATATACCTTGTTACTGTTATAAATAACCTGTTGAACTTGGCACCCTGAAGGATGGGGTGACATGAGAAAAAAGATTGAGAAAGGAGAGAAACTGGACACTCACTTCCTCCTTCCCCGTGATGTGACGCGCGAACACAGACATTCTCATGGAGCAACAGCAAAGGGAATAATAAAGAGCAGTTTCAAGAAATGCCTCGTTTATCTATTTACATTCAAAAAAAAAAAAAAAACCCAAACCATTGTTTTGGGGGAAACAACCCTGGACTGCTTTTTTATTTAAGTTACAATTTGAGACTCTGTAACAGAATTTCACCAAATGACAATGTACAACTGGACTCCTGATTCAACTAATTAACAAGAGCAGTTCGTCTTGGGGACTGGGAGCTGTGATAGGAAAAAGGAGAAAAATCACGCGGTCAGCCACGGCAGCCTCTGAGAGGAAAAATCCCTTTTTAGAAATGCGTTACCTGATTTAATGAGCTTAGCCAGAGCCTTCTAAATCAGAGGCTCCCTCCCCGGATCAGAAGCCCTTCAAAGCCTTCTGCCTCTCCTCTGAAGTGCAGAGCAAGCTTCGTTTTATTAAAAGTCTCCCTACCTTTAATGAGGGAGATTAGTTTGACTTGGGCTTTTTTCTATGCGAGCATCTTCGTGGGAGAGGAAAGACCGCCGGCAGAGAACAGGTGGTACCCACGACCTCGGGCTGGGCAGACGAGGCGCGGAAGTGCGCAGGCGCGGGCATCCTCGTCCTCAGCATCATCGACGCTGAACGGTGAAGGGCGGGACTCCGAGCGGAGTCATTTCGGGGACACTGCGTGCACCTGCTGCCCGGCAGTGACATGCGATACGGTCTTTAGGCGCCCCGTTTTATCGTCCCATTTATTGTCCATGTTGGGGACTTCGCGGGAAGCTCTCCGGGCCTGTGGGACTACAGAACGTAGACACCGCACTGAAGATGGAACTCCCATCTCAAGACGAGCATGAGGGCCGGGGTCGCAGACCGCAATGCCCACAAGCACCGGATGACCCTCCAAGTGGTCGGCGTTTCCAGTCCCAGCTGCTAATGCCGGGTCGTCAGGCGGGAACGTGCCCCCAGGCCTGGGGGCCTCTCTCTATTCAGGCGATAGCACCGCCTGCCTGGGGTGTTTCCAGCCTGGTGGTGGGTGTCGGGGTCCCAGCTGTACCATTGGTTAGCTGGGTGACCCTGGGAAATAACTTACTGACTCTCTCCATGCCTTAATTTTCTCATTCGTAAAATTCAGATCATGGTAACGTAGTACTTTGGAGGATTTTGAGATTAAATATTAAAACAGCATCTGGCGTAGAGATCTCTCAACTACTGTAGCCATAATTGTCCTTCGAGAGAGTGAGAAATCCAGTTTCGTATTTGAAATCTTCTAACTTTTAGATGCTAGTAACTAATTTTTCTTTTTAAATTACCAGCCTGATCATTAAACCACGTCCAGGGTGAAAACCCGGCTCAAGGCCCTCTGTTTGTGACTTCTGCATTAAGCCCGAGTCTGTTAAAAAGCTCTTATGGTTTTCCACTGGTTTTAAGCTTCAGTAGCCATTGTTCAGAATGATTTATACATTCTCCTTTGGTTTACAAAAAGGACTTTTGGTAGTTACACTAAAAGCTCAAGTTTCTGTTCACCAGATCGTCAGTAAAACAAAATTTAAAAATACAAAGGGAATTTTAATAGTGTAAAAACGGATGAAGAAGAGAATAAACGTTCCAGAAAATCAAACCTCAGGAAACCTACCGACATCGAAGAGAAAAAAATGAACTGTGAGCTTCATGGCGGCCAAGAGAGAAAGAGAAAGAAATAACATGAGTTTGTCGAGGTCGCAGTGTCCAGCAGAAGGAAGCAGCATGTCACACTGTCCAAGGAGACTGCTTCCCTTTGACCTCTAAACTTTCTAAAAAGGGTCTTTGTTTCCAGGACATTTGACAATCTAACAGAGTAACCTAAGAAGCATTTCTACTGAGAAAGTAGAGGACTTCTGTACACAGCTGCTCCTTAGCTCAGCTCTGAGACACACCTATTTATAGTCAGGTAGAGACTATGCAAGACAGGTAGAGAGAGTAGCTGTCTTGCGTAGTCTCTACCTGACTATGCGTCATATTTGAAGGTATTTGACAAAAAAAAAAAAAAAAAAAGGAGGCATAGAACATCTTGAGGCAAGAATTCGGTACGATCCCTGTCTTCGCTTCCCCAAGTACCAACAATTTAATTTGGGGTTCATATGGAAACTCTACAGCTATATAGACATCCTCGGTTTTGATTAAAAGAAGACCCATTGACTCCCAGGACAATAGCCTGGAAGGACCAAAAATTCTCAAAATGTAACTTTGGGCCCATGCACATCCTCGAATGGTTCTGGAACAGAGATCCCGAATTCTGCACCAAAAGTAGTGGACAAATAATCTTAGTCTAGGCGATTTTTCAGGGTTCTTGACAATGGCCTACTTTTCGAGAAGAACGTCAGTCGAACTCCTGCGGAATGGGGGTTGGGGGCGCACGTGCTGGGCAGTCACTGAAATTCAAAAGAGCAGGAGAATGTGCCCTGGAAATGAGCTCTTCCGTGCCCATGTCCGTTGTCTTTCTCCCTCCCAAGAATATAAGTTACAAGAAGGCAGAAAGTATCGTGTTTCATATTTTCAGGGCATACAACGGAGCCTGGCACGAAATCCGCTCTTCGTGAAGACTTGCTGAGTGTGTGGTCAGAAATGTTTGCTATCGTACATCCAGGTATGTCCTTGGGTGATTTTTTTTCAATGCCAACTTTGATTCTGGCATATTTTCTTATTTTGGAGCTTTCTGCTGGATATTGTTGATAAACAGATTCGTTTGCTACTTAAAACAGGCTGCTTTATTCACGGATGGTTATTAGAAGGTGTTGTACCATCTTAGAATAATCACTATAGTGTCCTCTCTGAGATTTGCTTTCTTACTAGAAGGGGCCATATATCAGTAAAAGAAGTAAGACTGTCGCCGAATTCATTAATGCATTTATTCATCATTCATTCATCACATACTTTACTGGTTATGAAATCAGCACCAGGCATGGTATGAGGGGTTGGAAAGAAAATCATGAGCCCACAGTCCCTGTCGCCAACGGGGACACATGACGACGGAAGATGCTTACGTTGACATTTCTGTGCACCAGGAGCGGTTCTAGGCATTTTGCATATATTAACACATTCATTTCTTACAACCGCTCTGTAAATTAGGTTACTGTAATTAACCATATTTTGCAAATGAGAAAATAGAGGGACACAGAATTATCTGCCTTTGCACCAAAGAAGCCTGGCTCGACAGCCCACACTTCCCGCCACCACCACAATTTCCCTTCACTTAGCTTAACAAAGAAACGCCCAGCACAGCGCTAGGCACACTGGACAGACATTGAACTTCACCTACGGCCCGAAGGCGGGCAGGCCGCTTAGAAAGCATCAAACGCATCTGCAGGAAACTCTCTCCTCCCTAATGCCCATAAATTACTCGCCTCCCTCACATTACAAAACGCAGAACACTTTTAAGTTCAACTATCTCACCGGTTGGTATGTATTCTACTTTGCCAGTGCGTGAATTTCTACAATTTTTCATGGGAGTTAAGTGGCCGTGGAAAGTTTTAATATTAATTTAAGACAGGAACAATGCTCGTTGCTACTCCTGCACTGACTCATGCTGCCACCTGACACATTGAAGTCTGTGCGGATAACCTCTGTGTCTTCAATCACTTTCTGTAGGTGCTTGCGGTGACCAAATCAATGTTACACATCACGGCTACGGAATTTATTACAAAGGACCCAAAATAATCGTTTGTTGAGGAACCACTTTGAGTTACACGTACACGAATTAAATGGATGTATGAATTCTCCACGGAGAAAACCTTTGTAATATATCACTGTAATGCCCTACAAAAGAATAATCACTTATTCCGTGCAACTGAGCGTAGAATGCTCTATTTGTTTATTTTCTCGGATGTCTGTCGTGATTTAAACGTGCCCCTGAAATATGGAGTAAATGAGTGTTACGCAGAAAACCTGAATGACTGTCTAGATGTACTCGAATCTCCTTTCGTTTCTCTGATATAGTATATATTCCTTGAAATCGCTGCTCTATTCTCTTCTTTCTCTGATGTGTGTTGCCTAAACAGGCTAGGATACTAAAGATGGCTAACGAGAGAAAAGCAGAATGAGGGACCCATTTAAGCGAAGTCAACTGAAGGTCCCAGGGAGGTGTCACTTAAATGAAGAGTTGATATTACTGAATGATCTTTCGGGATCTAAGAGGAATAATTCAAATGAGAATTGGCTGTCAGATGACATTCTGGGGTCGTGAAAGGAAATATATCCTTCGCTAGAAATAGGCAGTTGCTGAGGAATCTGCCCTATTCCCGTCGCTTTTAGGGGCCTGATTTTCATCTGAAAATCCTCACCCACAAGGACAGTTAGACAGGGAGAGATGAGCCAGACACACCGTGGCACTGGCTCCTGGGCCACGTCGTCCTGCTGGGCCGCTTTGTGTGACTTAGCGCGGCGATGTGTTCAGACAGGATGGATCAAAGTACCCAAGAGCCAACTGCGAGAATTCAAAGGCAAAGAAAAAAAAAGGGGCTTCAGATGATCTGGAAAGTGTCTTGTTATATTTCCCAGTTCTAATTTCTTGGAGCGTTTTACCTTTGGGGGCTCTGCAGAAACTAACCATGGCCGAAGTTCAATGCTCAGCCGGGCCTCTGCTTCTGTCATTTTTCCTAATGAATGCACGATGAGGAACTGGATTATCTTACTTGGAATGTCTTACCTATTTGTCTAAGCCGCTCAAATCTTTCCACTGGAACAAATTCCCTGAGCTTCTTCCTGCTTCTGTGGGAGAATAAGAGACAGGGTTGCCCTTAACTGCTAGATAAATCTAGCTACTTAGTGAAAGACCACAGCTGGATGGCTGTTCCAAGCGATATTACGAAAGTGGGTTAAGACAAGAAATATAGGGCCTTATTAAAATTTCAAGGGCGACGGAGACAGGCAAGATTTAATGAACGGTATTGGAGTCTGGCCAGGTCAATGGTGTTAAAACTCACTCAAAGAAACAGATAAATCGAGGCCCTGGCCTTTGTCTAACCTCCCATCCAAAAGAATGATTCTTCTTTGCCAAAACTTTTGATGATATTCCAGAATATCTGTTTAATAGGTGACTCAGAAAGAATGCAGCCTTTAATTTAATCACCTTGGATTAAATCGCCCAGGTGTTGAGCAGAAAATTAGACAATGTTTATCTTTATTTGCCCTTTTTCCTGTGTATTAAATTATTGAAGCCAATTGCATGTTAAGACATTTAAATCGCAAAACGAAACGGTCACCGTTGGAAGAATATTTGTCGTTACAAACAAGTACCCCCAAAAAGTGAAATCTTAATTCTGTGATGAATTTGGGTGCGCAGTTACAAAATGAGTTTTATAGTCATCGTCTAGGCAGCATCTTCATATTAAAATAACATTAGGTTGGCTCTAATAAGAAGAGACATGGAAATTTTACTAGTTGCCAAAATTTGCCCATAAATCTTCCATCTTAACAAACGTATACTAACCTTCCACCCCAGACTTCATCGATAGTGTTCTTAACTCAAAACATCCTACGAATATGGAAAAAATCCCAGGATCTTTTTAACGTACATGCTGAAGGAACTTGAAAAAGCATGTTTAAAGATCGAAATATCATCTTCACTGACGATGAGGAAACAGAACTTCATTGTGCACATTTGCAATTACCTGAATGTTACCGCCAGGACCTTGATCTTGAGTTTATTTTTTGTATCTATTCTTAGAGTTGGGAAGAATCGAAGGAGCCATCTCACTGAGCGTGCCACTCGATGGAGGATCTCGTCTCCCTGTCCACAGACCATCCCTGTCCCATGGAACCTCGCTTCTGCACAAGGGGGCCTGTCCCGTTGGTAGATAGCTACAATTATTTAAAAGTCGCTTCTTTTATTAACCTGAATTTTGACTCTGTTACTGTCTACACTAATTCTAGTTGCCTCTTTCAAAAGAAAGTGTATGTTTAATCATTATCTTGACCTGGGTTCTTGATACAGGGGTGCGTTCCCTTTATAACGACCTTACTGAGCTGTCAACGTTGGACGCACACGCTTTTCTGCTTGTTTGTTAGACTTTGGTGAACGTTTTTAAGAAACAGAAACGAGAAAAGAAAGAGGGATGACCATATCCGGTCATCTGACTCAGGTTTTTTCAGGAGAAGGTAAACTATAATTTTGAGAGGGACGCTTTTAAGGAAAACCCATTTTAAAAAGGAGTAAACACGTAGTTTTAGCAGGAGAGTCTCTGTGACACTGGTGACATGTTTAGCTCAGACCTTCCTTGCTGAGCTCAGGCTACCAAAAAAGGAAGAACTCGGGATTTATGTAGCTGCATCTCGGAGGCATCGAAAGTGAGTCTGCTTCCTCTTCTGTCAGGAAGGGTCGGCAGAGTTTGGATGAGGAAATCCTTCATATAAAATGTTATTGATTTATTAAGAAACATGGTAATTAAGAGAAAGAGAGAGACGAGAGAGAGAATGGAGAGAGACGGGAGTAAATCGGGCTAATCTATGTCTATAAAACAGCTATAGAACTGTCTGGAAAGATGCAAATTATCGCCGGATCTTGATCTAAACTGTAAATCAAATTTAAAGAAAAACTGACTTCTTTGTGGAGAGCATGCAATTTTGTCTGGCTGGACTTTAAAAATCTTGTACCATTGGCCAGCACGTGCATCGTCGTGTGATACTTGGAAAGCATCAAAAGTTTCACATGTGCCAAAAAAAAGCCTAGCCGCGCACAGCCTTATCCTAGCTTTTTTTTTTTTTTCCCACACACTGTGGGAGATAAACCAGAGAAGTCAAAACGGAAAAAAAAACAATCCAAAACATTGTTAGATGTCAACAAAACCTTACGGCCCTTCCTTGAGAAGCTGACTCAACAAAGACAGCACTGCTAAAACATTTAACTGGTGAAGTTACTTTTGCCACAAAGCAATGAAATAAAAATACTCACTCGACTCAAAAGTGATGCCAGAGAAAAACCAGACACAGAGCTAAGATAATCTTGCTTTAAACTACGCAGTGCTTTATTGCACAAATGATTGTAATCTCAGTGCAATAACCCCTGCAGATTTGGCATGATCCATCAAAATAATCATCATCATCATCATCATCATCATCAGGTGCTTTATTGCACAAATGATCGTATAATCCCAGTGTAATAACCCCTGCAGATTTGGCATGATCCATCAGAATAATAATCATCATCATCATCATCATCATCATCGTCATCATCATCGGATCATGAAAAAGGGGTCCATCGAATTTCAAAGGACTTCATTTTTAACAAAACGATTTCTCACAAAAATCTAAGCTCTTACGATGCATTTGTTTTTCTTTGTCGATCTTAAAATTCTTGATAAGAAGAGAGTTGGTACTAAGAAATTGACGAAATTGGTAGGTGAATTGAATGTGTGATTGAAGAGAGAGAGAAATAAATATGCGTCTTAGATTGTTGCCCTGACAAACTGAAGGAATACCTGTTAGCGTTCTTGAGATGGAGAAGGACAAGTATTTTTGTTATCATCGTCGTCTTGTGGTTGTTGGTTTCGTTGTCATTCGTTTGCATTGGTTTGATTTTTGATTTTTTGGAATGCGCGGAGGCAGAAAATAGAAACATTTGTCTGCGGTATGTTACGTTTGAAAATGGTTTTCTTCATCTAAGTGGAAAAGTTCAAGGAAGTTCAGGAGGGCATGGAGCTGAAGATACAGATTTTGATGTCATGAGCGATTTAAAGCCCAGGAGAGTCGGTGCACGTGGAAAAGAGAAGTCCCTGGTCCCCAGGGAAAGCCGGCATTTAGAGGTGAAGAAATAGAGATGCGCAGTTTTAGATAAGCATCCGATTTCTGTTCGTGTTACTTGAGAACTAGGCTCTCAAACTTGATATCGTAATTAGGGGGAAAGAGGTCTCTCTAAGAACAATGAGCCTAAAACAAAAAGTCAGCAAATGAATAAAGTCTACGAAAACTTAGGCAGGAGCTATTGACTGTCCCATATGCCTCATGGCTTCATCAATAGACGACACTTTCATATTTCGTGTTCGTCCCTCTACAGTTATTTCGGTCGGATTTAGGTAAAATGGCACGATCTAGTTTCTAAGGAGAAGCGAACGCTTCATTTTTAACAACACTGTGCCGGCAGCAGATGACGCTGAGGATGGAGCCCGTGTGTGCAGTCGCTTTGCCAGGTGGCTCTCATCGGGGTGCTCATTGTTAAGAACCCCACTATTTCTGCCTGAGGTTTGAAGCCAGGACTTCACAGGCTCCCCCGCGGCACCCCTCAGTTCTTTTTATGCAGGGAGCAGATGGGTGAAGCAGAAGAAAACCAGCCTCAGAGACAACAATGTAGCAGCATTCCAGATACCCATAAGGTCGGACGAAACGCTAATTGGCGTTGGTGAGTGAGCCTTAGCATTGAGAAGTGGACTTGGCTTGTGAGGCAGTTGGGAAACTTGTCAAAGGTATTATCGCTACCACGTTTTGATAAACAGAAACAAATCGCTGACATTCAAAACATGACTCACTTCTTTCCAAGTCAGCGTGGTTGGTTAGAGCAGAGTGCTTTGAGAGTATGTACACAGGTCATAGGACCTTTTCTTGATTTTTTAGAAGCAACATGGTCATTTGTGTTTAAAAAAAAAAATGCTAACTTATTGAGTTGTTCGGATTCTTATAATTTCCACGAAATTCAATCTGGCATAAATAGCCTAAACGGGTCTTCTTTACTTATTCATCTGACTGTACCTTTTTATGGTTTCACTGGGGCAGTTATAGTGTCTTGTATTTCTATGCATCTTCTTCCCCGTGCTGTTTTCGGTTTCCTTTGGGAAGAGACCTTGTATTTCCATCATTAAACCCCTAAAACTGCGTCCAGTGCCCTAAACTGGACAGCTAAAACATAATAGAAAGAAGCAGCCAACATTCCTTCCAGTAACGGTCAAGGGTGGTCATACAAAATAAAAATAATTTACTGATTTTGGAATGAACTGAACAGTGTTATTCAACCACAGGCCTTCTCTAATTCTAGATTTATTTAGCTTGCTGTTAAAGTCGTATGGATATGTGAGCTTTAAGTGAATGTATAAACCTTTTAAATCAAGTGTTTACACGCTATTCTCATTTCAGTGTGAACGTTACTGGCAATAGGCACAAAATTGCCGTGGCAGTTATGTAAAGATATTTGGCAAAAGAAAAGTTTTTCATGATTTGGGGAAATTAGACAATAGCAGCCATTATTGCATCTAAACACGTGAGTTTCCAAGTGTCGATTCTTATCATTAAAATACCTAAATGGATAGTGAGACTCTTCTCAGTTATCTCACGGAATGAGACTGGGCCACGGTGACCTGCTTTGCTGCCGGAATTCCCAGGAGAAACCCTGGGTAAAGCTAGTCCTCCCTCGGAGAAACTTGGTTCCTCTCCCCAGGATTTTCTGCCTCCTCGTACCCGTATTTTTACCATTTCTCACTTTCCATGTCCCCAACCTCTCTTCGTTTGTACCTCCTTCTCTAGAAGAATAACACAAGACCGCCCTGGGTTATTTCGCATAACGGCACATGAATCTACTAGTGTCCTTTTTTTTTTTTAAAGTTTAATTTAAAAAAATAAAAGAAATAAGGAAAAGTATATTCAAACGTTGAAAAATACGTGCCGTAGTAGGTATGAGGATACACCTAGCGATCTAAGTGTGTACCCCAATCCTCCCATTCCAGCTGTCGTGACAAACCGGGTACTGTTAATGAAACGCGTTTTCTCTTTATTTTAGATTCACGGCAAGACTAGATTTCTGTATTTGCTGCAATGAAATGTGGTCGTATAACTCAATCTGACCAAAGAAATGTTGGTAGAAGAGATATTCACCGTTTTTAGGGCTTGGCCCATAAACACCCAGATGCCATGCTCCATATTCTTTCTCCATCAGTGGCTCACTCCAGAAGAGCATGCTAAACTTGAAAGTCACATTTTGAAAACAAAAAACAAAAACAAAACAAACGAACAAAAAAACGTGAGGAGCCTATGACCCCGTATCACCGTTTGGAGGTCAATTGATCATGATAAGCCATTTTTGGAATTTACGTGAGTGAAAAATAAACTTTTTCATTACGCCATGGAGACTCGGGACAGCCAGGACTTCTTAACTCATATAGCTATTTTTGGCAGCTCTTTAGAAACCAAGTCCAACACAATTTTCTGGAACATTCCCCTGCCTCTCTCCCATTAGGATTTACAGATTCGTTGGTCAAGCATATCCTCTTATCCGATGAGGCAATATTAGTAATGGCCTCTGACTTTTGATACAATCTCCTCTTTATGACCCTAAATCCAACATTTAAAAAAAAAAATTTATAACCCCTCCTACCTTGTTCCAAGAAGGATTTAAAGTAGCTGACAAAAATACTCTACCAAGGTCAAATAATTTAGAAAGAAACTTTTTTTTTTTTAAAAAAAGAGAACCTTAAAAAACAGAAACAGGAAATTTAAATAATCCCAGGGGTGAAGTAAATACATAAATATGTTCCAGAAAAAGCTATATGTTCATAGAACCCAAGCTTACCTATAAGATTTCTCGCAGCCTGCATGATTGGGAAATACGATGTATTCTAAGATTTATTTGCATGCTTTTTATTAAGGGCAAAAGCATGCAAGCTAGAAGTTGTTAGAAAAAATACTACTTATCCTGACATTGACCCTGGAGAGGCCTTTCTCCTGTGTTCTCGCAGAGGGGACAGTAAATAAGGAAATAACGTCTCTAACGGCAATCTTAGAGCAAACGCCGTCGTGAATCAAAGATCATTAAACTTCAGAACTGATACATTAAAAAGAAGGGAGTACTAAATATAAATAGACCGCCTTTTTTTTCTTATTTCTCAGAAATCCCCAAGAACAACTGAAATATTTCCCGCAGGTATCACTTAATCTATTGAGAAAGAAATAAGGTAAAAATCCTGATCGTAATTAATCTTCTCCATGGCGTCTAGACAACTGTAGATAAATTGTCACTCACGACCAAATACGGGAACTGTCACCAAACTTCTGAACATTTGCACAGTGGAGAAGCAGACGCAAACACAACCAATCGCTAGAAAACACACATGAAAATTTCCTCTGGGTTTTAAAGTAAGAATGCCATAGAAAAAGCCATTTAAATTTGATATACTGGAACCACTTTAGCTTTAGAATCGTGAAGGAAGATTACTTGAAACTAGATAACTGTCCTCAGTGTAACTATAAATAAGTACGTTAACTTTTTAAAAGCAAATTTCAATAACACTAAAATTTAACAGCGCTATAAAATGTAATAACATAAAAATTCCAACATTTCCTGTTTATGAGATAAAGAATTTGAGTCAGGCTCCAATTGCGAGTATAACGCATATGAATATTTTCCGCTTTCATATGCCTCTTCTATTCCCATTTTTAACATTTTCCTCATGATTCGAGGGATTATTGTATGTGAAACAAGATATTTTTCCTGCCCACAAGGGGGACCCTTTGCACCATAGCAAGAGTTTACGCAGCACAGACTCCCTGCCAACAGTCCGTTTGGTTAAATGCATGCCCTGCCATAAATGCTAGAAAGTTCTGTGGTCACCTGTCCTGGGCCTCACCTGTGAATCCAGGCCGACAGAGGCAGACATACCCGGGAGCGTCTGGGCGGCCGGGTGAAGACGGCGGCCGAGCAAGGCGTCCGTGCTCCGTCCCTGAGGACAGCGCCACACACGCCCCTCGGGCCTGGCAGGGGTCACTGTCGCATTCGTCGACGTCAGTCTCACACTGGGCCCCCGTGTATCCTGCAGGAAAGAAGTTCAGAGAAGCTGAGGACCATCGCTCTAGGACCCCAGGGCAGGCGCCCAGGGCCACTCTGCAGGCACCGATTGGCAGGACACCAGGAGGACTGGGAAGAGGCGACGTCCATCCCTGGAAGCAACCGACAGTAGCAACAGAATCAGTAGCAACAGAAAATAAAATGAGACTTCAGGGTAACCTGGCCTTCGCCCGGGCGTTTAAACTAAAGCCTGCGATTCCTCAAATATTTCAATTGTTTGAATTTTTAGCAAGAAAAACATGAAATATTTTCTCAAGAAAACAGCTGAAAAGTCGACTGTATCCACGTAGCCGACCTTAAATTCTTCTCTTAAAATTCCAAGTAAAGGTAACTGACTGCATCTTCATACCCAGTGACGAGACGGAACGAAAAATTGTTTCGTATTAGATGAATTTAACTGGGTCATTTTATTAGGGACAAGAATGATTTAGTATTTCATAAAATATTTAGATAGTAAATGTAAAAGAAAGTACCTACCAGAACTATTTTTTAGTTTTACATACAT
>NW_006429894.1:2092247-2101095 GCF_000325575.1 Pteropus alecto
ACTTCTCGCTTTAAAATCCTTCTGTGGCTTGCTTTTTCACACAATCAAATTCAAACTCCTTAACCTAAAATGCCCCTTCTGAGCGGGCCCACCCCATCTCTGCCTGTCCTGGAATGTCTTCTCTTCCAGAGCCCTTGATAACACTGTCCCCACCCCTAGGACAGTCGCCCCCTGCCCTGTGCTTGGCTAATTCTTGCTTTTCAGACTTCATCTTTTACGACTTTCTCAGAACGACCTTCCCCGGTGGCCAGCCCCAAAGGAGATGCTCTTCTTCTCCCTCGTATTATCCAATTCTTTCCTTTCGTTGTGCTTATGATAAGTTTTACTATGTGTTTACGCTTATGTAGAGTTGCCTCTCTCGATAGACTACAAGCTCCACAAAATCGGGGACTTTTTGTTAGCTCACCACTTAGATCCTGAGCACACGTAAGGAGACGACCTTCTATCAATGACCAAAGGAGATTCAGGTTGTATGAATCGGCCATTGAGATTACGATCCTAGCCGAGCAAATCGGCTAGAGAATTAACGACGAATAAGTCAATAATGAAAATATGACATGATATATGACATGACATTTAACTTTAATAAAAATCCGAATGGGGTCCCATGTTAATTTATACCCACAACAAAAGTCCTGTTGCTCACCAGGATAATAATACATTTGTCGCATCTCGCCCTTGGCGTCTTTCTCAACCATCTGAAGAAGAAATTTACAGTCGAAGAAGGAAACGCAAAGCATGTGGGAGACCGAGATCCCACAATTCTTTGCGGTGACCCTGTCGCCAGGAACCCTCAGTCTCTTAAACCCGAATGCCTATTTTTAAAATACTTTTATTTTGTACTTAACGGAATACAAATGCTCACCGAATAATGGTGTCCACAAGTCTTTACAGAGAGCTGCGGAAGAGAACTCTGAGTATTTTTTATTTTCTTCTCATTCTCTGTCTCGAGACTCAAGACCCTTCATAAATCCATTTTTGCTTTCTGGTTCCTGCATTATGTCACTCCTCCCACGAGCACTGGGGAGGCTCTGATTTATGGCCTTGCCAGTCCTGTCCCCACCACGGGGACCCTGTGGGGATTTTGTTTGCTGTTCCCTTTAACAGTTATATAAATAGACTCTTTTCGTCGAGGCTAGCGTCAATAGTTTTAACAAGTTTTCCTGTAAAATACCGTACGAAGAAACAATATGATACTGAATCAAGTTCCCAGGGATCTTTTTAAATCCAATCTTACCTGGGGACCAGGAAAACTTTTAAGGTAAGCGTTTAAGGCGACTGACACTTCTTGTAATTAATCACTTTAGAAATGAGGGCCCTGCACAGCTGTCACAGTGGATTCCTGCCACTGCGTTCGGTGGCAGTGGTCTCTCCTCACCCACAGGTACGATCTTCTAGACAGAGTCGCTTGTGGCATGAAATCTTCTCGTTATACGTCGCAGTGAGAACAGGGTACGAAGACTTTCTGAATTTTCTGTGTAGGCAAAATCGCCATCCGTCCAGAGACGCAAGAAAGAAGGTCAGCAGCGGAAGTGTCCTGAGTCTGTGCCCCTCCCTTAACCCGCACGTCGCGATCACCCCCTAAACGACAGTCACGACGCCCCCCCCCCCGCCCCCCAGGCCCTCACCACTGTCACCTCGGTTCTGGCAAACGAGCTTCTCCCTCCCTTAAACGAGCGGGAACGCGATCTCTACATTCCTGTCTCTGGGTTTACTGTCCTCACTCAGCTTCCACCAAAGTGCCCGAGCTTGTCTGACATGAACAGGTCAGATGACATCGCTTGGCTGCCCCGTGGCTGGCGGGGCGGACGGCAGCATCGCGAGCGAGCCGGCTTTGCTCTCGTCTGCCCCGCAGCCCCGTCCACCCCACCGGCCGCGTGTGGTCCAGCTCGCGGGACCCGTCGCTCACAGGGCCACAGCTGGACGCGCTCGATGCCACGTGTGCCTGATGCCTTTTCTTCCTCTTCCTCCTGCTTCCTCTCATCCTTCCCTAAATAGGCGACGAGCTACTCTGTGTTCGCCGCAGGGTCCAGAATGGCCAGTCTCTAGTTGAGCATCTGGTCAACATCTACTGAGTGTTCGCTGTGGTCCAGGCCGAGCTAGAAGCTTCATCTCTATTACTGGATTTAGCCCCAAAACAACTCGATGAGGCGGATGTTATTATCATCGCCTGTGCTTTATAGATGGGGAAACTGAGGCTCGGAGCGGTAAAGTAACTTGTGCCAAGTCACACAGCTGCTGAGTACATTTCTGGGATGTGGTTAGCAATCTGTCAAAGTTTCAAAAATGATGCCTCAGTCAAGCCATCCGTGTATTCCCTCTCCCCTGTTCCCTTCTATAGAGTTCACTACAGTTTTTGATCGTACTACGCACATTTTCACGCTTCTTCCTATTAGAACTTAAGCTCCTTGGAAGAAGGGACTACGTCTTTCTGAGTCCCAGGCCCCTGATAGATACGGCTGGCACCGAAACCCATGTGGCTTGCACGACCGAACCCACGAGTGAATGGAACGCACTGTCTTTTTGGGGGGCAGATCTTCTTCACTACCTGGGTCCAATACAAACCGTCCCTCATACCCAATTCCCAGCTCTTGGTGTAGAACGTCCTATGTAGTAACAGTTGCCTTTTGTTCAGGACCTGAGATGTGCCAGGCTCTATTTTTATGCTTTTCCTCTCTGCAACAATACTCGGAATAGTCTTTTTTTCCCCCTCGTTTGCAGATGAGGAACTTAAGAACGCAGAGGTGGCCCGCCCTAGTTAGCGGGTGTCCTGTCCAAAGCGTTGGCTGATGATAAGAATGCAGGACAACACGGTTTGGAAAATTTTAAGTTAAGCCAGGGACCGAAGGATAACAAATCCGCCCTATGCACTATCGAAAAGAGGAAGATGCAGGACGTAGAATTCTGAGCCAAAGATATACTTCCCAACCTCCTTTTCTGCTTTCATGCTTGTGTGTTACTTTTACCTACGAAATATGTTAACCGAAGCCTGTTCAATACCCTTAGGCAAGGAGACGTCTCTCGGTGAGAAGCCACCGCTGGCTGGATTGATCCCAATCTCCACGTTTCCTCCCCAACCAAGCTCTGTCCTTGGACAACAAAATGAACCAGGAGAGGGACGAGCCGGTCAGCAGGCCTGTGACGACCGGGTTTTACAGAACTGTAAGTTTGTCATTTTTTTTTCCCCCCAGTGGACCAAGAAAGGAGATGAAATGCTCTTTCTATCAATGAAATCCTCAGGTGAATTAGGTTAAAAATAGGTCGAGCGGGCTGTTTGCCAAAATTAACACCAATATTTACAGGTAGCGTGCGGACTAAGGTGCTACGGATTCCTCCTGATTCTAGTAACACATCCCTTTGCTGGAGCCTCATCACCCTTTATGCAAAATTTTTGGTTACGGTTTATATATGTTTCCTTTGTATTCTTGTTGACTTGTATTATAAATGCTTAGGAGAATACTTCTATTTCTGGAATATTCTACACCGTTGTAATCATGCTAACTCCACTGAGTTCTAATCCAAGCTCCTAAGATGTGAATATTGTTTCAGTGGTTTCGATAGATTCTAGGTGTCAAAGAAAATATCTTGGAGGGAAAGAAAACATCTTCTGGTGAATTTTCACCGTGCAGATCATGCTGAAATTGATCCTTCCACTGATTTTTTTTTTTTTTCCCCTTCTGTTTCTTTTGGAAGGTTCTGAGGCTCGGGCAGCGTGCCAACCTACTTCGAACAGTGCGTAGCGTAGCAGCAGGTATATGTGAGTATGGAATAATGCAATTAAATTAAGCATTCGTAACTAGAAGAGTTTGTTTCAAACAGCAAACAATAAGAATTTCTAGTTTCTAGTTGCTGTAAGTGATTTGTTTCTACTCTAAGCACAAAAAGAAAAAAGAAAAGAAAAGTGAAAGATATTTTGTCGCTTACCAGGCCGGCAGTGACACGTGTAATTGCCAGCGCTGTCCTCACACGTAGCATTATTGTGACAGGGTTTTGACCAACATAGAGGCAACAAGGTCTCGCAGTGTGTCCCTGTAAATCCACTACCCGTGCAGTGACAGCTGTATCTGGAGAGTAAAATGAAATTATCACATCAACTCCTGGTCGTATTGAGATCAAATATCTTTATTCTCTATCTTTACCGGTCCATCAATCTGAGACTTGCGGTGCATTTTCAGTATTTATCTCAAAAACCCTGGGGAATTGTTTCTATAAGCCTGAAAGCATCATGTGTTTCCATGTTAACGTCCTATGGTCTTTCAAAACGCAGCTTGAGTGTTTTCGTTTTTCTGCAAAATTATTTGGCAATTGTGATTGTTTACTTCAGCTTCCTCATCCATAAATTGAAAATAACAGTTCCTATGTCACGGGGTTATTGTGGTAATTAAATACTCAGATAAAGAATAGACACAGTATGTCAAGCATCAAAAATACTGACTACATTAGTACCACATAATACTAAAGAAAGGTGTTAAAATTCGTGAAGGCAGGGAGAATGACTTATGCCATCGTGACACCCTTTCATGCAGAGCCCATTAATAAGGTCCCTTATGAAAAATGAAATAATAAATTATGACAAAACCAGGAAAAGCCCTCATTACGCAAATGGTAACTTATGTTCTCTTACTTTAAACTAATTTAATAACACTGTTTATGTAAAATTCCTAAAGGATTTATTTTTCGCCACTTGGTTTCCATGCTCGTTACATAAATACAGCCTCATATTCACAATCGGAATAACCTCGGGCTTTGTTTTCGCGTGCACCTTACCTACCACAGGCTTGTTTCGCGGAATTGAAAAGCTGGCTCTTTCCTGAAATTTTAGCAGGTCCAAACTATTACGAGAGTAACTTGGAAATTCCTCACTCTTGGGACAGATGACTTTTGAAGGATGCATTTTTTTTTTTTTTAAGTAAAATCTGAATGTTGCCACTTTTCACTAAACTATAAAGTAACCTGACAAGTTTAAGGAAAGGATGCGAGATCTCCAGATTCACCGGCGATACAATAATCCTGGTCAGTGAGTTCTCTCCACGGGGATCACCCGAATGTAGGCGAATCGCCCAGAACGTACCTGTTGCCTTCATCCACACACAGCCCTCCGTGGAGACACGGCTCACTGGCACACTCATCTTTTCACTAAACTATAAAGCAACCTGACAAGTTTAAGGGAAGGATGCGAGATCTTCAGATTCACCGGCGATACAATAATCCTGGTCAGTGAGTTCTCTCCACGGGGATCACCCGAATGTAGGCGAATCGCCCAGAACGTACCTGTTGCCTTCATCCACACACAGCCCTCCGTGGAGACACGGCTCACTGGCACACTCATCGATGTCGAGTTCGCAGTGGTCACCCAGGAACCCAGGGGCACAGTCACAGAAATAAGCGCCCGGGGCATCCCGACAGGTAGCACCGTTTTGGCAGGGCTGGGCCCAGCATCCGTCAGCTTCCAATTCACAGTTGACACCTTTTCAAAAAGTCAACACAGAAGAAAAGTTTTAGCGAAGTGTTAAT
The DNA here is from genome assembly GCF_000325575.1 of Pteropus alecto. Classification (NCBI taxonomy): domain Eukaryota; kingdom Metazoa; phylum Chordata; class Mammalia; order Chiroptera; family Pteropodidae; genus Pteropus; species Pteropus alecto. Next base: position 2,097,762 of record NW_006429894.1, read on the forward strand.
ATTTTAGCTCTTTGGCAATGCTTTATTTACTAACACTCTTGTCGAATATTATGTTACCCAAAATAATTTTCCTCCTTAATTGTAATTGATGTTAATTTTTCGGCACCCTCGTGGGGAGTGGCACACAGCGGAGCAGCTGTTACAAAGAACTATGTCATACGACAGCTTGTGGCTTTTAAATTCATGGAAACAAGTCATTTTTAGAACAAAGTTATCGTTAACCATACTTCTGTTGGAAGCCTCATGGGGACTAGTCAGTGTCATGAAATTATTTTTAAACACTTAATTTAGCTACACATCATATAGAGCAGTGGGTAAAAGCTCAGACTTCAAACCACGTGGCCTGGGTTGACATCTTGGCACAGCCATCCATCATTAACTCTGTGACTCTGGGCAAGCTCCTTAACCGTTCCATAGCTCAGCTTCCTCACCCGAAAAACGGAAGCAACATTTGTAATAACCTCATAGGATTATTATTATAAATGCAATGTGTTCTAGAGTGCTTACAACAATACCTGATCCATACAAAGTCTTTTCTAGAGATCAAAAACAATACTTGTTATGTCCACAAACATTTATCGTACAAACATGGTGGGCGCTTATTCCCTTAAGTGCTTCTTTTGTACAGACATTTTTAAGGTCAAATTTCTGTAGCGTTGTACAATACTACTTTTAAATAGAATATTAGTTTGTGGCTTAAACTTAATGCAATTAGTGGTATTACAAGCTTCTTCATTTTAAGGTAATGTTATGTTGTTTGAAAGTATATCTTTCTCCCTTAAAAAACAGTAGGTGAAGATTATTTACTGAGCAAAATAAGTTGACGATTTATAAAAGTAGTTTCACTGAGATAACAGACTACAGTACCGAATCTGCCAAAATAACATCTAGTACACATAATCGAATTTTCATACAGGCTTCAAAAGGCAAAAAGAGGGAATATCTACATTTAACCGTCTTTATTTCTGCGTCTATAACGCAGAATAATAAATTATGTACTAAAACGACACAGAGATTTTCAGAGAGCCCAGAAGTTGTCACGAGTCGGATTCTGAACCACTTCCGGAAGTTTTCTAACTTCACCTGCCATTTACGACTGCGACTGGATCCTACAAATACCTGAGTTAAAGGAGTTACCGTTCTTTGAGAAGAACTTAACATTGAAATCTTGCATCCGTAAAAACGGGAAGTGGCGGAACAGTGTTTGCTCCAAGGTCAATGGCTCACCCTTGAGCCTCGGCCGTTTCTTACCCTGACCATGAACAGAATTCGTGTTTGTTGGTCTGGCATCGGTAAGGTCGAGGGAAAGCGCCCTGAGCCAGCTGGTGGAAGACCGTGTCCTCGGGAATGTGTTCTCAGCCTTGTTTTAAGACCTTTACTTCTCCCATGTAACATAACACAATAATAGCTTCCTCTTTCACTTTTCTAAGACTGTATAAAAGACTAAAATGATGGTGAAAACTTTTTTTCGTATAAGTATCTTTTAACATATATGGCAACTAGAGCTACAACGTGTTAGGACTCGTACTTGTAAGGGACACAGCCGCCTCCCCTGCCGTGACTCCGGTCCACCATGACTCTAAGAAGCGTGGACGATGCTCACCCAGGGAAGTTCGGCAAAGGCGGATTCTCCACGGTGCCCCCCGGGCGGGTCCCCCATAGTGCTTCTGAACTGAGGGCTCCTCACGTTTACCAAACGGCCACCATATGCAGGCCCAGGACGAGGCGATGTCATGTTCCTTCCTGTAGTTCTTCTCAGTACATTTAAGGCACACAGACTTGCCTGTGCCCCGTAGCTAGTAAATGACAGTGTCTCTCTCTGCGATTCCTGCCTTTGCCTGTCCAGTTTGTCGATCCGCTTTTCTGTGGTGCCTTTGCCTATATGACATTGCATTATGTCATTTGGTATTTTAGTCATCTATATAGCTGCTGGAAAGTTTTAACACAGGAAGCCAAAGCAGTGGTTTAAAGCTTAACGCTTTCCTAAAGTTTATTTCTTAATTAAAATAAAATTCGCATTCATCTGATATACGGCCGGATTACTTTCTAATGTTTAAGAAATGCATTATAAACCATTATTTAAGTACTGCGGCTCTGCATGTTGTAGTTCAACTGCTTTGGCTTTGAAGTGATCCAGATGCCTGGTTTAAGAACGTGTTTCAAATCAATAGATATGATTTCAATTTAAATAGCTATCTACTTTGGGGGGTGATTTATTTGTATTACTCGGTGAGATTTAACATTCTTATGGTGGCTCACCACTGCCGCCGATACAGACAAAAATGACTCGGGCTATGTGAGCACGATGCCAAAACAGCCGGATGAAAAGTGATGAGTTCAGTCAGTTATCCAGATGTTTTTGTATTTCCAGATACTTGGCTTCGTAGATAAAACATCTGGATAACTAACTACGATTTTCATGTTTCATTTGGGTGTTTATTGTCATTTGCTCATATCCATTAAATATGCACAATGAATCGACCTTCGAAAAGTATTTGAACTGTGTGGTCCAGTCTATATGGTAGCATTCACTTTGTGACTGATGTGATTAGGCACCATGTCATTATAACTATATGTAGCCATATAAACTGAATACAGTTACAGTGAGTAGCACTTCTGTGGCCGATTTGCTAAGAAATAGAAACTTTTTAATTCTAGAATTCTTTCGCAAAACTTCATCCAAATTAAACCGATAGTAAAAATACATATAAAGTTTAATTTGGAGTAACCCACTTGAGAGTCTGCAAGATGCTATGTTTGCAAAGCCCGCTGCTGTTATTTGCTGTTTCCAAGAGCTTAAACACGAAATGACTTCTGTCTTAATGAACTCGTGACTTATCTCATGTACCATGCTCCATCTGCCTTGCTGTCATCGATCTGTCGATCACACTTCAGCACTAGAACCCCCCACCATGTATCCACCCCACGGACACCCACCTTCCCAGCAGGCTGCAATGTCAGGCTCTGGGCATGAGAGGGCGCCCTTGAGCTAAGGCGAAGGGCATCTGCTGAGATGAGTTGCAGAACAGCCCCAACCTGGAAAGCCAGGTCCCTCGAAACCCACTCACTCCAGACCGGATCTACGTTTTACATAAGGTAAGACTCCATTCAAAACAGCAGTGACGATCCACGCACCTTTGAACTCAATGGATTTTTACTAGTGTGGGAAGCTTTCTAACTAGTGATTAATGTTCCTAAGTAATTGGATGGGACATGCAACGTCACCTCCGCTTCTGTCCTATTAAAGAAAGAGAAAGCGAATAACATCCTCTGGGATTCAAATGTCATCACACTCACCAGAATAGTCTCGGGGACAAAGACAAGTGTATCTTCC
>NW_006429894.1:2101366-2125275 GCF_000325575.1 Pteropus alecto
TTCCTGATCCAGCTCACAGAACCTTCCAATATATCCAGCAGGGCAGAGGCACACGGGTTGCACAGGGTCCTCACTGCAAATACCCCCGTGTTGGCAGGAGCTTGGGCCACAGGAACCGATGGCGGTTTCGCAGGTCATCCCAGAGTATCCAGGAGAACATTCGCACAGAAAGCTCCTTTCTCCTGGGGTGTTCACACAAGTGGCATTTCCTTGACAGGGGTTGGGGAAGCACGGATCAGTCACGTTGTCACAGGCTTTGTCTGCACAATGGCAATTGTTGTCTTTTGCAAAATCATGGCACGTTGAATTGTTTCGGCAAGAATTCGAGAGGCACCTGGTGTCATTTTTATTGCAAAAGGAATCTGCAAGGAAAGCAAAAGTATCGATGAAGCTTACAAACAAACAGTCGAGGAAAAAATTAAAGGACTCCTTTCCTCACGTTATCTCAAACAAACTATTAACGGAACACATAGTTTCTGTGTCCTAATGATGAGTTTTGTCACTAACGACGATTTTTACAAATTTTATCTATAGAGTCTTTCTGGCAGTCAACAGTTTTCCTCCAGTGCCTATGCATAGAAAGCTCATATATCTTTGGGAAGGTTGATCTGAGAGCAAACTTTTCCTGTGCCCTTTCCTGTGGTAAAACTCGGCTAATCATTCTTTTACTTTAGATTTGTTTTCGGACGCTGGCTGTCCTCACACACCTGTAAATGCATGACTGGCTTCTCACCGTTCACGTCTTAGTTCCAGGGTCACGTCCTGAGAAAAACTTTTTCTGAACTCCTCTAAACTCTTTCCGTTTTATTTTGTATGGCATTTATCTCTCGAATGTTCTCATTTCTTTGTCTGTGTGTTTCTCTGTTGTCTGCTTTGTTCATTAGAATGCTAGCTCCGTAGAGGAACAGGAGAGATCTCGTCTCAGTATTTCCCGGGTCCTATAACATCACCTGTCACAGAACACTTATTGGGAGGAAGGGGGAAAACGTCCCAGCAGAAACGTGCAGCGTGCTGAGCCATCACAGGGGCCAGGGAAAGCAGGCTGGGGAAAGCCTCGGTGAAGAAAAGGTACTTGGCATATCTTTGAAATGAACACGAGTGAGGGAAGGGTATTATTCGCAAAAGCTTGAACAAAAGCATGAGAGGTATTGGCATTCTCTGTCAATAACAATCACGATAGGCCGATTTATAATCTGGTCACACACCATCCATCACTATGTTTACGTGCACGGTCTGAATGACGTTTTCAGCACCGGTTCCGGACAAGGTCATCCGCCAAGCACGTGTCTTCACTGGGTCCCCGGGGTGCATGCTGTCAGCCACACCATTAGCACCGGTTGCTACCTGGGTTTATGGGCGTTTCTAAAGGTGAGATGCTAACAGACCCTCCTGGGACCCAGGTATTATCAACTGATGCTTCACCTGACCGTACTAAAGAAGCAAAGACAATCGCCCGTCAAAAGAAAATTATGTTTTTCAAACATATAAAGGAACTGCAATTGACTGCCTTATTAAAAAGAACAAATTAAATAGCCAACCGAGGAAATAAAAGCAGACTCAAGTAAGGGTTATAATTATTCCATTTTCGTGCACTCAAATTAAAAAATCTGTCATATGTATTATTATATTGTACCTAGTACAAAATGTGCATGCTCGTGAACAATACAATCATTTTCATCGTGGTAAAACCTTTAGAACATTTAGACTTAACTGGACACGCACACACACAACCTTATAGGGCTATTTAAAGTTATCATTGGAATCAAGTTCTCAGGAAAATGGCCATAGAGAATTTCATTTCCAGCTTTCATATGGGACTTAGACACAGGGTAAGACACTTGACTGGATGTCAAGTGGGATTGATATTTCCAGACCGATTTTTTGGGTCTGCCAGATTGTTTCCTTGCAGTAAAGTACGCCATCTACTGGACAGTTTAAGAAGTTCTGGAATAAGAGAGTTTTAGGCTTTTTCTTTTCTAAGTGCAGCACAAATCCTCTGAGGAAAATGTCATAAGTGATGATCCCAACACACAAAATGAGAATGTGGCCCCAGCTCAGGTTGGGAGAGCAGGAGCCACCCCTGCTGCTGGTCACTGAGTCCCCTGTTCTTTGTGAAGGCATCTCCAAAGGGCCTTGTGGGTCAGCGGCACCAGCTCGAAAATCTCTCTTCAAGAGAAAATATAAAATATTTTATGTAGTTACTGTAGGCAATTCTTTTTGTATTTGCTATTTTGGTATTGGAGTGCTAAAGATATGTGTGTATATTTTTAATATAAATATACATTATACATATATATACACACATATATATACACATATATATGAGCTATTTTGACCAGTTTTAAAGATAATGATGCCCAGACATTGAAGTATTTATTGTGCATGTGTGTCTTTTCTAATAATTCAAGCTACTTGGAAACAGCCATATTGGTAATCGAGCTCAGTTATAAGGTGGAGGATATTTATTCAGAGCAATGAAAAACTATAAGGAGAGCTCAGGGAAGAGCATTTTAGCTTCTCAGAGATTTTCATAAACAGTATTTCTTCCTTTGTCCTCGGTGGTTTTAATGCATTTATTTATGAAACACACAGGTGATTCTCTGATATAAAAATCATCAATCGAGAAATCTGAACATTTAGCAATAACGATAGTAACAATATTAACCAAAAAAAAAAAAAAAGAAGACAATTCACTAACACGTTTTCGTGCAGGAACTTTGTTTTAGAAACAAAACACAAACCAAGGGTGTCCTTTCCCAGAGAGTCTGTTGATGGACTAATTCAACACGCCGTAGGCATTTTCTCCATAAAGCACCCACGCTTGCTCCGAATCAAACGGAGATAAATGCGGATTAGACCTAAACCTGTTCTCCAGGGGCTGTTTTTCACAAGAAAATCGTTAACATCTCACCGTATAGCTTGAGTGCCGTTTAAACTTTGGGCTCAGGGAAATTTCTGACGAAGCGAGAGTCGCGATAGGGTTGACCCGTTTGAAGGGTCTGATAGGGCTTTGTTGTCCTCAGCAACGACTGCTGCACGACAAAAGCTCAGTCAATATTTCTTGGGTATTAACTGTCGAAGCCACGAGCTTTGCCTCGAAGAGTCGCCTCGCGGTATAGACTTTGTGTATGTGTATGTATGTATATATCGACCCTGGTTTTATATATTTCTATTTAAATCTCCTCTTACCCCAACTATTCTTAGTGTTTTCTCTCGAATTTACGACCTCCTTCTCCCCATATGACGCTCCAGCCATCTCTGTCTCTGGTCCTTGTTTCTATTGATGTGAAGAATCAAATCTATCTTTTGTTAAGAGGAAGGAAGGGTGGGTGGAACCATGGTTCTCACCCATCTCTGAGCCGGGTCGGATCTCTGTCGTTAGGGTTAGGCTGTTGGACCAAGTGCCTGCTGCCCCTGGCGGCAGTCACGCACGCTCCCCGCGCAGAAGGTGCCTGTCCTTTGTCAACCTGAGAACATGACTAAATGATGCAAATAGTGAAGATCATTTTCACTCAATGTCACTCATCGCAAATTTTAATGAGCGTCTAATTATGTTCCTTTGACATTAAATTCATTTAAAGCTAATCAAGCCTGGATCTGTGACCTTATTAGGATCCGTGTATATGTTGGTAATGACAGGCTTTTAAATGGCCGTTTTTACTTTATGGACTAGATCTACGTTTGACTAGCTCCTTTGCCTCCAGCAAACTGAAATCCCCACAGGAAAGCTAAAAATGTTTTCAATGGAAAGAAAAATAAAAGTTTGTCCTTACTCCATAAAGCCAATTTTTTAATTGACTGATGATCGACAGATATCATTTCAGCATTAATTATGAAACCATTGTACAGAAGGATGTAGCTACATGGCTCTTTTGTTTTAAAAGGGGCCTGAAAGTTATATTTTCTAGAATTATCAAAACGTTAAGGATATTATATATAATTAAAGTTAATGAAAAAAATTAAACAAAATAGATAAAATAAATAAAAACTGCCCTCCAAACTTTAGCCCATTGCATTGTCCACTGAAATAGTAAGAACAATATTAGAATGGAAAAATATTAGGATGATCTAATTTTTCAATTTTATGATTGATATTATAAAAGTGCCTCCAATTTAATTGGTTCCCCGGGATACATGCTTCACCCTCAATGTCTCGTTTAATCCCTACAGAAAGCCGATGAGGTTGGAGGAATGATAGCCATCTCATAAGTAAGGAACTGGTGTTCAGGAATGGTAAATAACTTGCCTCATTTTGTGTAGCTAATACGTGATTATGAGGGTGCCAAGACTTCTAAACATTTATTTGAATAAATCCAAACGAAAAGGAGATAGAATTGTAAAATGAAACATCTAAAAGATTATCTCGATAGGCAGGACCCCATCTTTATCGATCCCCCAAACCACAGAAGATCCCATTAACTGCGAATTCGGGTTCAGTGGTTCTGGGGTGAGGTGTGAGGGCCAGCATTTATAATAAGCTCCCTGGGATAGGGGTGCTGCTGCTGGTCCATCAGCTACCCTGTAAGAGCAAGCATTTGCATCAACGTTGTCCTAACGGCGTACCTGAGCCACATCTGTAATGTTAAGTCTTCGAGTAAAAAGTATAATTAAAAAGGAAAAACAAATGGGTAAAAGTAACCTGAATAATATATCTTGCTTAACCAAATATAACTTAGACGCTATCATTTCAATGCGTAATTAGCATTCAAAACGAACACGATAGTTACTTTTCTTCCATGCTATGTCTCTAAAATCCCACGTGTATTCTACATTGACAGCACATCTCAAGTCCAGCTAAGGCACATTTCAAATGCTCAAAAGCCACACGTGATTGGTGGTCGCGCTATGGGACAGTGCAGATCTTGACGGTTTTCTCATATTTTTGTACAGAGAACTAAGGCCTAGAAAAACAATGAGTGGTTATGACTGTCAGTAAGCTATTAGCCCTCCAAGATTAAGTTGTCTTTTTACGACATGACTATAGCAGTTGCCATGAACACAAACATTTCAAAGTAAGTTCTAAGAGTTTATTCATTATGACGTGTGCTCAGATCGTAAGCCACGAGAAGCCTCATGCAAGACATACTCTTCCCCTGGCTCTTCCTGTGGCTCAGCCTTCTCGTTGGGCTCCTGGCCTGAGCAGCCACAGAACCTACATCGTTAAGACACAGTTTCACGTGTACCTGTGGGTTTTCGAAATTCTCCTCTGTTTCGTGGATGGAGACTTGTCTTTACTCTTAGCAAATGAACTCTGAGTTCAGGGATGATAATGTACCCCTCTTGAGTGTGTCTGTAGATGGGTTCTGTGTATTCAGTTCAATCACACTTTGAGCACTAGCTCCTGAATGGTGCAATACATACGTGCCAATTGTTTGCTTTGCTGATTAATTTGTCTTACCCCAGGGAGATTTGTTCTGTTCCCTTTATGGCTCACTACACTTGAACAGAAAGAGAGTAACTTGTTTCTGTCAGGTCACTCTGAGTTCTGGACCAGATTTGGGGAAAACCCAGGTTACTGTGGTTACTGGATAACTTGGAAGGCATCGTGAATACACTTCATTTTCTCTTTGTTCAGCCCAAAGCCCATGGCATTGAGTGCAGCAAGTTCAAAGCCATCATGCCTTTGGCCTGGCTAAGATTCTGGAGAACTGGTGAATGGCTTCTTGCCCGGTGTGTCCTAGCACATGGCGTTCTGAGCAAGGCCTCGCTGAATGCAAACATGCTTTGGCTCATCTGCACAGCCCCGTGATTCTCGCGGAGAACGGGTCTTGATCTCCCAGGGACCCATTTGACGAACCCTGCCCCAGAAGGCTGTGGCAAGTGCACACACAGTGAACGCTGAGGCTTCATTACAGAGAACGAAATGCCAGGGAAATGAAAACGCCACAGCGCTGTTTGAAAATCAGAGGAGACCCGTGGCGGCCGAAATCTTTCTGAATCTCTCACGTGTGGATTGGCAGCTTAAGTAAATAGAAAACAATCGAAGTATGAGGACAGCTCTGTGGCAGAAAATGCATGGACGTGAACTTCAGTGAAGACATAAGATATCGTACCTTAGACGAAATCACCTTGGCTCGGATATGTCCACGACCATCTCTTTTAAGGAAGGCAGGGCCATGCCTTTGCGCTTAAAATATTTTGGGGCAGTGGGAAAAGAAGGAGGAATTAAAGGACATGATTCATTAATTTCAAAGCAATAAATTTAACAAGTAAATTAATATTTTGTTTCATGACACAAGGTGGTTTTCCTTGATCTAATTTATTTCGTAAAATAGATCCCGTATATTATTCGTCATTGTATATACCTTTCATATCCTGCATAGAGTAGATAATCAATAACTCATTACTGAACTGAACCAAGCACTGTATATTCTCATCTCTCTAGATTTAATTGACGGTTTCTGTAGTTGTTTTTTCTTGAAAAATTATATCCAGCCTACCACCGTCTACTTCTGTATCGTACTCCGGGAGATATTTTCATTGATCTTTCAGGTATAAGGGGATTCTAAGTGACATTTACTTATGAAATAAGAGCCTTCATTTTCTTCATCTTTTTTTACTAGGTTAAAACTGAATTAATTCAGAACAATTTCAATAAACTTTCTTGTATAATACCTAGTGAGCTATAGGCCAAATGGGAACCAGGCCTAATTCAAAGTACCCTGAAGGATAAGTAGTCAGGCCCCACTCATGAGAGCAGAAAGATCACCATCCACCAGTGACACCAGCAGGTGTCATAACGGTGTGCACAAGGTCTCGCTAGAGAGAGAGCCTTGAGGTGACCTAGGAGAGAAATAACAGACATTACAGGGAGGGATATTTACTTACTTCCGCATTGGGGATAATACAATGAAAGTAGAAGCTTTAAGACTGTTTTGATTTCATGATACCAAAATAGAATGAGGATGCTATCAATTATTTTTTGAAATGAAGGCATCGAAAATCTTATCAGCTAAAGCCAGCTCTTGATAGAACAATCTAATGTTCAATCTTTACAATAGAAAAGCAATATTCTTAAAGCTTCCATCAAATATGCCAGCTCATCTCTATCCTCTAAGAGGATGCTAATCCCGTGGTGTAAAAGGGGTTAAGAGACCCCTGAAAAATCTATTTACCTCCGGTCCGTTTCTAAAGCCCCCTATCATGTTGTTATAGAAACCACTGGCGGCTGAGAGTCTCCCATCATGATTATTGCTATAGTAACCACCAAAAGACAGGAAGCTAGTGTTTTATCCATTTGCCATAGTCTCCCCGCTCTCCCTGTCCCCAAGATAGTTTTGCTTCTAAATGATTCTATGCTGCTGGAAACAAAGGAGGAAAAAAGTAAATAAATTTACTGGGCAAGAAGGGCGAGGGGGAAATGAGGTCACACTACAAGCCATAAAGAGATCCAAGACATTTCATTCATACCGTACAGAGAAAATAAATTATCATTAGACAACCAAACCAGATTTTAAATTGGTGACCAGATCTTTATTTCCATCTATTCAGACTCAACGTAATAAAAATCAGATGTGAAAATTGTCATTCTGCATGATTTTAAAACCACCATTGAACATTTCGGGGAATTTCCCAATAGAATATATGTCTTTGCACGGTGTCGTCTTCTCTAGTTTAAATCGAATTAAATATATAAGGTACTTTCCTATAATACTGTTTTATAAGATGTTATTAGGTCCTAAAATAGTATGGTGTTTAAAAATCGTGTTTTGATATCCGCCGATTTAATTCTTCTCTATCCCTACAATTTTAAATTTTAGCAGTGTTTTGTGAAAAAGCGGTCTATATAAATTAAACCACACGGAATTATTCTTTACTTTCTTGCCTCAGACTTCAACTTATCACATTAAATTGCCTTGTCGGTTACTAAGCAGCAGATGTGGGTTTTTTGGGGATTTTATGATTTTTAAGAACTTTGGAATCGTTCGGAATCGGAGTTTTTTGAAACAAAACTCCTGTGCAGACAAGAGGACGCGACGATGACGATGGCAGTAACGTGTCAAACCTCTGTCACCCCGGGCAAGGTCTTAGAAGCTTCTAGCATTCCTTCTTGTATCAAAACCGAAGCAGTGGTGTATTGGGTAGGAAAAGCTTGTCGCCTAATCAGAGCTGGATAGTCACATATGTGAAGGCAAGATAAACATTACGCCCTGCTGTTCATCTCGGTTCAGCTCTACCATGGTTTTTTTTGGAATGTCGAGCGCAGGGAACAATCGTTATCATTTCCTAGATATTTTATTTGAAAAGGAATCATTTAGATCACTCAAAAGAGGGTTGGCCATTTTCGGGGTACCAGAGTGAACCTAAAACAAACATAAAAATGCGTCTAATGAATCATTCAGATAAGAGCAACTTACCCTGTACGCACTGAACGACTCAACTCATTGTACCTGAAGGTTATTTTTAATTAAATACAAATACATTCTTTAGAAAAGTCTGGAGCGAGTACTTGGGGGGAGGGTGGAAAGCAAACATATAGAAATTGATTCTCATGCTTCTCTCCTTCGCCTGTCGCTTGCGGTATTTATATTCATAAAGCGAAACTCCATTCTTAGAGATTCTGTGCGTACGGAACAGTTAAACGTCGCTAATGATACTTTTCTCCACACATGTGGATTTTTGTAACCCTCAGCACTTTTTGCTTCCCATGTGCTTATTTTAGCTTTGTTCAAGCATAACTTCGATGCTGAGAGAAGAAAATTCTCGGAAACCGAGTCTTTGGCTGAACTGCGTTGACATGATGTTTATCGTCGACTCCAGACTTTTTCCGAAGTAGTTACAAGACGGTAATTAACAGTGTATATGCGTCAAATAGCACATAACGCACACGTGCACCCAGGAAATATTTAAAACCATCTTCTGTGGGATCGAAGACTCGTTTGGCTATGGGTGATTGAGTCACTGACTGAGTCATTTCTGAGATTACTTAAACCAACTTGAAAGCTCAGACTCACTTTAATCTTAGGTAGTGCATTTATTTTTAAAATATATCTTTCTTTCCTAATCTTGAATCACATTCTTCTTACACATGAACACATTATTAAACCGATTTGGGGTTTTTTGTTTGTTTATGAAACTCTTCCTGAGTGTTTCATAATTTTAAAGGACAGCTGCCTTCAGCAATGTCCAATTCTGCTCAAGATAGAGTAGCTGGCTCACGACTTGCCCTCCTGGTACAAACAACGTTTAAAAGCGAGCAATATAGAACGATTTCCAGGCATTGAAAACAGTAGAGACCTACAAATTGTGTTAGAAATGAAACACCTGTGATCTCCTGGGCTTCGTGCTTGGAATGGCTTTACTGCCCAGAGAGCAGTAGGATCAGAGAAGCAGCAACGTTTCTGGGGCGAGATCAGAATTATGGGGGGCAGAAGCAATTAGAGTTTGCAGGTCAGAGCATCCGAAAACAGACGCTCTCAAAAGATCCATCCGTCACCGTGGGTCTGGGGAGAGGCTCACCAGGGCCCATCTGCGAGGAACGTCTCCCTGCTCCTCTGCTCTGCAGGCCATGGCCTCCTGCCGCTGTGACCCATCTCTTCCACTACCCTTCCTTTCTTTCCGCGATCTCTCTTTTCACTCTCTGACCCCTCGTGGTAGTTTGGCCAACATCTCGACGCACGATCTTCCTAGAATCCAAGAATCCAAGATCTCGGAGCAGATGGAGCTTCGCCTCTCTGCTCCCTTCAACCAATTATCCCAACTACCGCCTAGGTCAGGCCCTACTACGAGGGCCTCACTCCGTGTATGTAGACATCACTCTTCACAGCTCAACGCCCAAGTCCCGCGTCAACGGCCTTCGCCCCCAACCTATTTAAGCGACCAACGCTCAAAACCACAACTTGTCGCCACCCCTCAATCCCACTACGCTGAATTATTTATTTATTTATCCCCTTCTTTATTTTTATTTTTAGTTTTTTTTTTTTTATGCCTACAGCACCTGGTCTTCCTAGGCGGTCTCCCATCCAAGTACTAACCAGGCCCGACCCTGCTTAGCTTCCGAGACCGGACGGGATCGGGCTTGTTCAGGGTGGCGTGGCCGTAGACTCTGCTGAATTTTTAAAGTCTTCTGTGATAATCATTGACCCGTAACACGAAGGGATTTGGAAAGGGATAGGTTTAAATTTTATCAGACGTGGAAGGACTTTGACAGAGGCATAGGGAGAACCTCTGGTGTCAGCAGTGATCGTGTCACAAAACGAGAAATTCTTCTCGTCAAAAAGACACGAGAATATTCCAACCAAGCAGCTTCTCTTGTTAAAACGATTATCGTCTTATAATGAACATTGGATAGATCGGTCTTTAAAAGACAAATGCAGTGACTTATTCGTCTGAGCGTTTATGTGTCTGAGCATTTCCTATCCCAGAAAAGGGTCACCACCGGTTTCTCTGGCCTTTTCTGTAGTGTCGGCCACGCCTGAAGATTCGACTGTCAGTCTCGCAGCAGAAAACGAGGAACAGTTCGAAAGTCACCCGTCCCAGGTGCAAGACGAATGAGAGGCCTGTGTACCAGACTAAGCACTGGTGACTCACGAGCACTGGGAACTGTCCTGGAGAATGAGGGCCTTTCACATGACCCTGAGGGCACATGACCGACCCGTTACAACCACGTGGTTTGAAGGGACCTTGGAGCTGATGGCTCCCCTGAGCTGACGTACCTGGTCAGCTTTGTTCCCCGTGGCTACACACACCCAATGCGCATAGTGACTGGGACCCCGGGAGCTGTGTCTGGCCATCGCGACATCGCCGCTGTGCTGTCATGTGCCAGGGAGCTCGTCCTGCAAGCTTCCTGAGAGACAACCAAACTGGGTGCTTGGTGAAGCCTACGGTGGCTCTTGGGTTTCACTGCCAGTCCAAGGTTAAGACCACGGCTGCCGGCAGAGCACACTGGGTGCTGCACACACACGTTGTTTTATCCAATTCTCACAATCTCCCGACGTAGTCGAAAGTCATCGCCATCCCCACTTTGCAGGTAAGTATTTTGAGCAGGAAGGCAAAACCACCACGTCTTGCCAGCAAATATGTTAACACAGAGAAAAGTCTGCCTCCTTAAAAATTAAACGAGATAAGACTTCAAATTTATTTTTTTAACTAATAAAAATATTGTACAAGAGGATAAACAAAATAACGACGAAGTATCGATTTGGAGTCTACGGGCAAAATCACCCACTCGAAGAGAGATAGACTATATGCGCATAATTATAGATTCACAGTTATGAGACCCTCAACAAAAAGATGTATATTTTACACGTGACGCATCCGCTTCCTTAAAAGTGAACCGAGGCAAATACGTTGCATGGAAATTGCAAAGTTCTGTGCTCGACAATGTCCTGTACACTCACTTCCCCCGGCATCTTCTGCGCCTCGCTGCTTGGGCTGCCTCTCTCGGCTCAACTGCACATGTCAACATAACTCCTGTTCCTCACCCCCTGCCACGCGGGGCGCACTGCACATTTCAAGGAGGAAGGATAACTAACTATTTCCATAACGACTTTTTTTTTTCCCCCAACGAAAACATCGCTGGAAAAAAAATCCTCTGCCTCTGTGCGTGTATGCACCGCAGTCAGGTATTTATTTTACTGTTCCTGTCCTTAAAGCCTGACTCAGTTTCTCCGTGACCGCCTTCAGGTACAGATGCCAGAGCATCTACTGCTCTTCCCACCCGCCCGCCTCTGACATGGCTCAGCGGTAAAGCGTGCGTGGAACTCTCTCGCTGGTGCAGGCACAGAAGGTGACCCAGATTAAAAAACTTGTTCAACAGCAGCTGCTCTAGGCTTTGCCTTATTGATATTCAGATTCAACAGACACAGATCACATGGCCCCCTTGACAAGCACGCACTCTGCCTGTCTTCATTGTCAGTGTGTTCAGTAGCCACCGTCCTTCATAAACCCAGAACTGGGGCCAAGAAGTCTCTGATTATCAGTGCTGCCATACATCTGACAAGATCATCCCAGAAACATTACCTTTCTTTTTATTTGGGGGACTTTGTGGAATATAATGTCTTCATTTATAAAATGGTAGCACATACAGTAGAAAGGGAGCCCGTTTCTCTCTGGCAAAAGAGGAGCTTTGAACCATTATCCTTTGGGGAAAAGTAAGATGATCCCCTTGATTCTGAGAGCAAACATTGGAATACAAAGTTCTTTAAAAGTGAAGATGCATACACAGTATTAGGAATAAAATGCATTAAAGCTTATGATTATCTTCCTTTTAAAGTATATCAGTTATAAGTTGCCAAATCGATTTTGTAAGAGTATAAATATAACAAAATACCTTAGTTTCTATGCGGCCATTTCGACCTCCTGCTCACCACTCACAGGGCTAAGAAATAACTTCTATATCTACATACTGATTGGAAATCACAGAATCGGAAAACTATTCACTCCAACTGTTTAACACGGGACACTTGCTCGTGCCAAATTTGTTTCTTGTTTAAGCATTCTACTCCACAGGATATGCAACGCTTATCCGCTATCTGCGAGAAATACTTAGGAGCCAGGAAAAGTACCCAAAGTTCAATAAACGGGAGAGGCTTACTTTCCGTGCAGATGAGTAAGAAGCTGAGGTAGAAAGTAAGAAGGTGGTCAGTCTCCTTAGACACCATGGTCTCATTGAGAGGACGTGCGCGATGGTCGCTGGTGGTCTCGTCCCCGTCCCGCTCCCGGGCCCTAACTCAGAAAGGAGTGGGGGAGAGGGGGTCTCGAGTCCCCAGGCGCCACCTCTGCCCCTTACGGCACCTTCAGAGAAAACACAGAGACTTAGATTGAAAAAGCACTTGTGCTTCTCAGCATCTCACTCACACGGGAGGATGGGGCGATTTTTCAAACCTGGTGCAGATTTGTTTCTCGCCGGACTGGAGTCATTCCCTCTGAGGTCTGTTCCACAATTTCTTCTAGGAACAATGCCTCCTCAGAAAGACCTACATTAGGCTCGTGTCTTCCATCAACTCTAATACAGTCTCGGCTCACAACTATGATGATCCAGCAACTGTGAAAAGTACGCCCCATCCGCCTTGCACTAATGGTCATCTTCAGAACACAATTCACGGACTGCATAGATTTCTCTGTGCTCTCCTGACTCAGCCAGATTTCTATTGTTGATAGAACGGACGAGTTCTGATGGTTACGCAGAAGCAGTTTCCTTCCATACGCTCAGAGCCCGTTTTATGCCTTGTTCATGACATTTATGTCCTCTGAGATTTCCTGAATTTTTGTTTTACCATAAATGTTGAATGCAAACGTGTTGGCTTATTTTTTTACATAGACTTATCACACACACTACAGTGTTTTCCTTCAGATTTAATTGTTCAGGTCCTCAAGATCATCTTTTTCTTGGATACTTCGCGGAAACGTCTACGAGTTAAAATTGGAATGCATTCCTTTCTGACTGGAGTGATTACTAGTTCGTGGCCTTTATCCGCTGTTGAAACTGGTCGTTTGTCACAATTTTTACGTGACGGATTTTATGACAAGCTCAATAGCTCTGTCCACTACTTATATATTTTGAAATCTTTATATTTGTTGTACCTGATTCTAAACGGGGAACAAGATTTTGATAGTTAGCTTCATATTTCCTACTAATGTCAATCTCTCTCCTAGTCCCGGGGGATTTTCATGCCGTGGTGAAGTTTATCCACTTAAAATTATTTATTTCTTATGGAGTTTACGATGGTTATTATTTTTAAAGATTTCCCCCTATGATGGAAATGATTTAATGTGGGCAATTTAACAATTAGAGCATACTAAGTCAGGTGACAGGGGCACTTTTCACATTTTACTCTAATCCCTGCATTTTACAGTTGAAGGATTGAGACACACAGCGATGACCCCGTCTGCCCGGAGTCAGAGCGAGTTCGTGTCACTATTGGGACTGGAACCTCCCCTCGTTGATTTCTATAACGTTATTCCTTCAACGAACCCTTCAGATTTATTTTCCATATGTCATCTTACATATCCGTTTACGCTTTTTGCAATAACCCCACTCTGGGAAGTCTACATCGTGCACCGATCTAATCTCACACTTGTCTTTATATAAAAGCCCCCAGGGAGACGTGAGTAGGCAGAGCACAGAGGATTTTAAGGGCGGCGAAAGTACTCTGTATGTTATTAGAATGATGGACATGTCACTGCGCTTTCGTTCACACCCGCAGGACACACGACACCAAGAGCGAGCCTTCCAGTAAACTACGGACCTCAGGTGATTATGAGGTGTCACTGTAGTGTCATCCTTCGTGAAAATGGACCATTCTGGTAAGTGATGCTGGGGATGCTGGGGGGGCTATGCATGTGTTGGAGGTGTGGGGGGCGGGGGGACATGAGAAATCTCTGTATCTTCCTCTTGATTTTGAAATATGCCTAAAACTGCTGTTTTTTAAAAAAATCTTTAATATATATATATTAAAAAAAAAATCTCGACCATGGACCTCAAGGCTAAGAGACTGACAATATATAAAGCCAGTCGATAGATTGGAGGCGGGATAACTAGCTAAAGGCATAGACTCTGATGGCATCAGAAAACTTTCTGTGAAGCGTGTTGAGTTAGGAATGTCTCAAAGAGACCGATAAACTTAGAGTTCCGCAAAAAAAAAGTTATCGGAAGATAATAAACGTTTGGGAAAACATGCTATGCAAAGAATGCTTGAAGGAACTGTGTATGCTGATCTTGAATATGGGGAAATGAAGAGGCTATAACCACTAAACAAACGAGTGAGTAGCTATCACGTGTCAGATTTGGGGCCATTCGGGAAACCTTTACAAAAGATGTAATAGTTAAGCTAAATTTTAAACGTAAGTACGAGTACGACAAAGAAACACGGGAGAGTGGTCTGCGCGAGTATTTCAGGAGCGCGTGTGGGACTAGAGACGTAGGGGGTTGGGCGGACCAGGCAGCCGCAAAAATTCTGATATTGCAGAAACTCTAGCGTGAACGGAAAGCATCGGCTCCTAAGACTCGGCAAACCACAGAATCGAGGTAGGTTAACTCTCGGTATGAAGGAAGGAAACCATTCATAATCAGACCTACATTTAGGAAGATAAGTCTCGCATTGAGACAGCAACGATTAGGAAAAGGCAGGTGAGAAGCCTGGGAACCAGAGACGAGGGTGTCGCCCTAAGTCCTCGGAGGGGTGGCGAGGACCTGAGCTGAAGCAGAGGCAGCGTGGGTGCTAAAGAAGACTCAGAATCCAAGAAGACCAGGTAGATCCACGGGGCCTCTGTAGAGACTAAGGTGGCTGGAAAGCTGTCCTTTTTAGCAGCGTGGGCACTTGGGTTATTCATCATGCTCCTCGGGGAGATGACAACTACAGACGGGGCTTCCAGGTGAGCAGCAAGCGCTCTGCCCTTCAACTCCACCCCGCTGAGATATGTATGTATCTGAACAAAACAGAACTTCGGTAAAAATACAGAGGCTTCCGGCCTTGCAAACTGGGATATTGAGTGAAGACAGTAGAGTCAAAGAGATGTAGAGTTATTTTGAGTTTAAATGTTAGGCAATGTGAAAAATGTGAAAGAATGTGATAATATCAAATGTATTGTCATATACATAAAAATGTTTTGCTGTGACAAGCATACGCACGCACACGCACACTCACACACACGCGCACACGTATACGTCTATAGGGTATGGATCGATGTAAATAGAATACAGGCTTTTGCTGTGACAAGCATACGCACGCACACTCACACACACATGCGCACTCATATACATCTATAGGGTATGGATCGATGTAAATAGAATACAGGACAGAGAACATGTTTCTGCGAGCTTTCCTGGGAGGTTGGCTGGTACCATAGCAGTGTGACATAAGGCGTCGTGCCGGGAGCCAGGAGGTTCCATGCCGGCCCCCTGAGAACAGAAATTCAGCTGGCGGTTGTGCTATGAGGCACTGGGCCGAGTCACAGTGGACAGAATTTTGACATGATGCACGTGGGGATTCAGGGCTCCAGGCCCGCGTATTGTGCTCAAGACAGGGACTCGGGCCCAGAAGGGGAAAGAGAAACACATGTGCAAGCCCGGGCAGGAGCTCAAATGTGTCGAAAAAAGCATGAGAGGAATTAAGGAGAAAGATTAAGCTTGATAAACATGTGAGAGAACATTTCACGGGCAGCGAGGCTAATTCTGGTTCCCAGCATACAGTGCTCTGGCAAAAATGTCATCGGCTCTATCAGGCTGAGTCTACAGCTTGAAGTTCCCTAGTGACCACAGTCAGGCGAGCGGAACAAAGCAACTGACTTACAGGTTAGAATCCTGGCTTCTCCCCCAACGGGCATACGTGCCAGTCATTGAGATGCATTAGATTGTGAGCTCCGTCTAATCGTCAACGCTCAGTTCCAACCAGGATGTGAACCACTGGAAGCTATCGACTCTCGATAAACATTTTCTTGGCTACATTCACATCTATGAACTCAAGAGTTCTTAGATTATAGGTAACAGGTAATCTTAAAAAAAAAAAAAAGAATTTATTAGCAGAATACTTAATGCCTCATAAAATACATGAGAACTCAGAACGGCTCTGATAGAACGGGACTGTGCAGAGTCAAGACAGGCAGAATCACGTAATTTCCTCAGGATAAGGCCCTAAGATGAATGACTTCTAACCATCGACCCCAGGGAGAGAGACTCTGAGCGGTCTGTCTATGGCGGGGCCCTGCACCCGGATTTACCGTAACGTGCTGCCAAACTACACCCAACGGAAAAGACACAGCCCCTCCAAATGACTCGAGGGCACGGCCATCAGATAAGGGGGAAAGATGCAGAAGAAGCACACGCCCTTTAGACACATAAAGAGAAAAGTATTAACGGAGACTTCATGACAAGCTCGAGTATCAATAACAACAAAATCCAGTGAATAAATCGCTGTCCGCTGGGACGTGTGGAAAAAAGTCCCCATAGAGGAAAAGGCCCAGCATAAAATTATTGGATATATTAAAAATGTTTGTGTTAGTAAGTTCTGTGACAGTGTAACTGCGAGATATCGTCTAGAGATGTTGGGAGAACGCAAATGTTATACATTTGCGATGTGACATAAAACGGTCCAGCGGTTCCTCAATTTATTGGCATATATGAACTTCTTTTATGCAATCCCTGTGATTGCCTTTAGAAATCATTATATTTCATTTAAAGATATATAAAGATATCTTCGTAAAAACTAATTTACAGAGGTCAGGCGACAGTCCTGGCTCTAGTTCATCTCTGTCCCTGATCAGAAATTAAAACAGATGAGGCCCCTTTGCTCCTTCAAACCCTGTTATTGCCAGCACAGAGAAGAAGAAACCACAACAGAATGTGGGATTCGAGGAGAGAGAAGACGATGAGGAAAAAAAATATATCCCTGTTTACATCATAAATCACCGTGACACTCCCAAGAAAAGAACACGGATGGTTCTGTGTAGTCGTCACCCTCGACATCAGTATGAATTTCTAAACTCAGTCGACTAAAGCCTTCAGCACCCTATAGTATGTTTTCTTATATCTTGCTATAAATAACGACGGCTTAGAATTTTGTGAGCCTCGCTCGTGACAAAGGAAGGCAAAGGAGCATGGAGGGATGCGTGGGCTGCCCCGGGTCTTCGAGGAGCCTGGATGACCATCCACACTGAACGATCAGAGAGTACACGAGCCTGCAGAACGCTTTTTATCCAATACACGTGCTGCAGCTTTCTTCCCAAGAATTACGCTCAGATCTATAAATAGATGTGTCTAGCCCCACCGTGGGGGAAGAGAAGCCAGGAATGAGCCGAGAGGTATGGAGAGAGCTGTGAGGTCTGACTTGGGATCACTCGTTGCCTGAAGCTTGTGCACCACGAGGGTGTCCACACATTCGCGATGAACTCTGAGACTGTTTCTGCACCCCGGTGCTTGCTACTGAAAGGAGCTTCCCAAACCTCAGATGTAGAATTTTGACCTCACTGGGCTTCCCCAGAAGTGACTGTAGATGCCATCAGCACAAAGAGCTGTGATTTCTTTAAAACCTTGATAGTTTTAGCCAGTGAAACTATTACCTTAAAAATTCAAACCCACTAAGAAAAACATTCAAAACAAATTTTATAGTCAATTTGTGTTTACCAAGTGATTCTTTGCTTTATAAAAAAATAAGCCTAGATATTACTTTCCTCCCCCAAATGTTCTGTGTATCATTTTTTTCCCTTCCTTAGAAAACAAATTTTGTGCGAAGGATAGCGGATGTGAGCACTCAAATCGAATTCTTTCGTATTGGCATCAAAGTCATTTGTGAAGTCCCAAATATATACCAGGTTTTGCGAAAACAGAGACAAACGAGCGCAACCTTACATTAAGAGCACACGTTGAAATCGGCGTAGACGGCCATGAATATAATGAATCATAACGTAATGAGATAAACGTTTGAAACGTGTCCAACATGCTATGAAAACGGAGTGCGGAGGTGCTTCATTCTGCTTGAAAATTCAGGGACAACTTTCTGGAAGAGATGCTGTTTTAAACGGACTTTTTAAGACCAAGGAAAAAAGATGCCAGACACCAAAGTGTGGCGAAGGCGTTCAGGACCCAGGAGAGAGCAGAATGTAAGAGATGTATGTGTGGAATCGGCGAATAATTGGGATTGGCTCGGCCAAGGGATGCGGACGCGGAGGAAGCGGAAGGCGTGTCCGAGGGAGCGAAGCGAAGCAGGTGTCGTGGCCTGGAAGGCATCGCTGAGGCTCTGGAGAGTCCGCAGGATCGCGAGAAGGACGGGTGTGATCGGATTAGCGGTTTGAACTTCAGAATGGAAATTCCGGCTGTGATATGACGGATAAAGTGAGATCGTCTGGATAACAGGAACTGTGGCCATTTAGGGCCGGCGGTGGGGGGGATGCAAACTGTAGTCTGCAAACCAGCTCTAAACACCTGCTGGTTTTTATACCATCTGCAAGCTAAGGATGGGTTTTTACATTTTTAAATGGTCGAAAGAAATTTAAATAGACTATTTTGTGACACGCAAAATGTAACCATTCTATGGAATCCGCATTTCTGCGTTCATCGAGTTTTATCGGAGCACAGCCATGTCCGTTCACGCACGTATCAAGTGACCGCTCGGGGTTCCACAGCCTGTGGGGCAGGCCTGTGACGGGACAGCTGATGGAGCGTGTTCGGAGCACCATTTCTCCAAGGAGAATAACAAAACAGAAAGCAACGTGGCATCCGTGTTTCGATTTCTCAGTAAATACTGGCTGCGATTGTATTTTATGGAAATCATGTTAAACATTGATGTGGAGGTGAGGGCCACCAAGTGGACAGCCAGGAGGACAGGTGAAATCGCTTCACTTGAAAATCTTTCTGTCAATGGCGTTCGACCCCAGGAGGCTTTTGCTCATGTCGTGGATCTCCTTCTCTCCTTCTCTCAAACGTTTCTATATTTGGAATATTTACCACACAATTTGGAGTCGGTTACAATGATCGCCCTTTACCTGACACTCATCCCAACCCTGGGCGTTAGTATTGTCCTATCTCACAGACCAGGAGACTGACGCCCAGGGCAGCTACGTAATTAAAACGATTCAAAGTCAGATTTGTCTGACTCCAGAGCGTGGGTGCTTCCCACTCGGTTATACTTTGTTTTATATAATTTCCAGTTATCTGTTTTTGCTCAATTTATAACATGAGCGGTGAGCCCTTTGCAGAGGGGACATGGGCACAGCTCACTGCTGCCTTTCACAGACCCCGAGCATAGTTCTGGGAACTTAATCGTTCTTCAGAAAATGCTTTCCTATGATGAGGGCGTATTTTGTTGAAAATTGTGACTTTCGTGGAAAGACACATTCATAATTATAATGTGAAAACATTCTTCCAGGCTTAAAACTGATATTAACACAGTAATGTTTTTGGTGTCCCAATATTAAAAAAATGAAAACATTTCCAAGAGTTTGCAACACTTACAATTACTGCATAGCAGCCGAGGATACTCCTGTGCTTATAGATTTAATATGGGCGGAAGCACCCGCTCGTGGGCAATTCGATTATTTAAGGTGCAGATTCACGCGATGGTTGTTTTTCCCCTGAGCTGCAAGATTTAAACTGTTTTCCTTTCTCATGCAAACTCCCCCTGAGCATTTTCGCATTTTACAGACCAAACACACTGATTCCGAAGCTGGCTGCTCTCTGGGGAGCCCTTGAAAGCAATGGTGTGTGATACGGTTCTGCTTACTTTTGATGAATTCCTCCGTGAAAAACATGTTTTCTCTGCCTTGCCTGTGGTCGCTGCCACGAGGGAGCAATTCCACCGTCACTGATGAAGGCTGGCTGGGTCGGACCTTGTCAGTGCAAATGAAAGTCTTGTGATTAGTATTCTGTACCTTCTTACTAATGAACCTTCTAATCATGAAATCTGTCTGTACTTATAATCTTCTTCTAACTGCTAAGTGCCCTTGAAAGTTTAGATAAGTGGGAAATAGGCACCTTGCATCGTGCCTTTCAAATTTACTTCTGGACTTGTTATTTTTGACTCTTAGGATTAGGAGTGGTCCACGTTGTGACAATGACAGCCTTGGTCACAGGAATCTGACCTGCAAACAGAAGTTACAACTACACAGAAATGTATAATCGGAAGAAGAAAAAAAATTTGGGAAGAAGTCAAGCTTCTTGGGAAACACTTTGACAGAAAATATATGAAGAGTTTGTATACCAGACTTTGTCAGAAAATCGTTTCATTGGAAAAAAATTGCAAGCGAAAAAGGCTTTGCACTAACAAGAATTAAAGAGTGACTCTGAGGTCAACGTCTAAGAAGTTAGTCGGTATAACCTGAGTCGTTTCTGGCTTAAACGCCAAGGCATATATATTCTTAACTGTGCAGGGATTTATTTGTGATTGCTCCAGCCAATCACACGTTTCATTAAACCTGAGACGTCATCATCATTTTACATATCGCTAAGAAAGAAAAACTGCCATCTATTAAACTGTGACAAGGTATCGATCGTAAGTCACGCCAGAGAGGTTAAAATGTGCAAAAAAGTACTTCTTCGGATTGATGAAATAAAAAATTATTGTTTTTTGTATAAAATATCAGTACACATCCTTCCTTCCTCCAGTTTTGGTGGAGGACGTCCTCTGCTCAGCTCTATTAATGAAAAGCTCTGTTGATGACGATCCACTCCCTTCTGTGATCCAGCAGATTTCGATCAAGGTTCAGACGGTAAATATTTCAGGGTTTGCAAACCATGCAGTCTCTGATGCAGCTACTTCACCTCTGCCATTGTCTCAAAAAAAAAAAAAAAAAAAAAAAGCAGCCATAGATCCTTAAAACTTCATTTTTAGACACTGAATTTCAAATTCCATATCAGTCTCAGGTTTCATGAAATTTTCTTCTTCTTTTGCACTTTTCCAACCCCTTAAAAATCTGAAGATATTCTTGGGTCCTTGTCCAGGAAAATGGAGTAGACATACTTTTCCTTATTCCTTCTGCTAATGACAGTTAAAAGCCCTGGACATTATGTGTGAAGCAAACGTAAGGGGACTGGATGACAGAGAGAAGAAAGCAGACTGGCTAATAGGCTCAGGGCTCAAAAAATGACACCATAATAAGCTCTTTGTGTTTGGGGCGTTTTGCTTTGGACTCATACGTCCTAACTTAGAACTGAAGGAGCCAGCAATTCAGAAATTCAGAAATACCAATGGATGCAGGCCAAAAAAAAAAAAAAAAAACAAACCCTCCAGCAAAAACCTGCTCTCTTTAGCCAAAGGACTGGGGAAAAGGAACCTAACAAGACAAAAAACTTTTAAATGGTAACCGCTCAATTTCAAACAAACACCACAGGAAAAAAAACAAAACGAAACAAAACTGTGGCCCCACCTCTACGTGTTCCAGAAAAGGCAAAGTGGGGAGTCTAGACGTTCACCCACCAGGCTGGAACAAGTCACCCCAACTCTCCCACTGGGATCCTGTCAGAGAAGGCTGAGCAGGGACCTTGGACTGTCACTAGGGGGTACAAGGCCCTTCCCCATATTGCCAATGGAGGCTCCGTGGGGAGCCTGGATTTCCGTCACCCTCAGCCGTTATGAGGCCCCTCCCTTGGAGTGGTGTCGTGGGAGCCCTGTGGGAAAGCTAGAACGCTGTCCCCGCTCAGGGTTCAGTGGAGGCCACCTGGAAGCAATAAGATGACATCCCTTTCCTTCTCGGGTGTCAACAGAGAGTCCACGAGGAATCGGGACTTGTACCCACCCGACCGCAGACAATGCACCCACCCTTTCCCATGCAGAAACAGGGACAGAGGAAGCCAGCCACCGCACGAGCTTTAAATAAGACCCGGAGTCTCTTAACATAACATGCAAAATGCCAGGTTTCAATAAAAAATTCACTCATCATAGCGAGAACCACAAAGATCTCTGCATGGGGAAAAAATGTGCCTGCAGAATGTTGGTGCTCTGTTCCTGGCAGGGAAGGAAGAAAGGCTGCTGGGGAAGGCAATCCACAGTCAGTGCTGCAAGATCATTTATCTAAGTCAGGTCAACGGGAATTCCATCTCCTTAGACCAAGCAAAAACCGCGATGGTTGATGGACATCCTTGAGACTTTAACCCATGATGAAACGTGCCTATAACAAAACCCAAGACATGACTCTATGAGAAGCCGTGGCTGGCAGCAGCTAGTTTAAGGTAGTTATGAAACAGGGGCTAAGTCCGGGCCGTGGAGTCGGGCCACCCAAGGTGAGTCCTGGGATAAACGGTACAAATTTGGGCAAGTCATTTGACATCTCGTCTCCTCATCTGTGAAATGAGGAAAATGATTCCCATCTGTTGACGTTGTGAGGATCAGGTGGTTAGACACGGACATAATCAATAGAGAACTCAACCTGACACCTAGTTGGTGTTCAGTCAATGTTGGTTGTTATGATAATTATAACTCGTATTGTATTAGTTTTCTATCTACAGCACACGTTATCTAAAGCCTTCATACTGTATGAGAGGTATATAACAAAAGAAAACTTTGTTTGGTTAAATGTATATATTAGTTTTATGCTTATTACATTTACATTTAATTTTAGAACACATATTACTGTGAGTAAAGGCTAATAATAGAAAAGTGATCTATATTTTATAGAGAATTTTAAATACATGCAGAAACTTTATAATATTATAGGTAGGACTGTATTTTTCTTCATTACGAATTATTAGGATACATTTATGTAGTACTAATAACCAAGAAAGTCATACATAGTATCCAAAAAGGAGAATTAAAGAATAAACTATGTTCAGCTTATAAACAGCTCGTCCCTCATTAAATCATAACTATATTGTAGTATAAAGCCCAGATACCTATTAGTGTGATTTTAGTTCCATAGTTTCATGAAATCTGCTCACCTCCTACACGAGTGTCTTTGAAATAATCATCTCTCTGTCATTATTTATAAAGTACACTCATTAAAGGAGCCGTGGGAATCTTGATACACTGACAAATTGCACCCTCCAGTGGGAAAAAAAAATGTTCATCCACAAAAATATAGTGTGCTTCTGCACTGCAGGTCTGATATATTCAAATGTGCTTCTCCATAAAAACTTCCTAATATAACTACATTTTATGACCCGCACCAATGTATGTCTATTTGCTCTGGGCCCCCAGAAAGTCACTCTGAGTTTCAGAGTCTGTTACGAAAATGGGACATTAAATGGTGGGAGAGTTAATGAGCTTTAAAGGTCTTTAGAAAAAAATTTTTTTAATTAAAAAATAAAATTCGGCCACATGCACGTGCATTTGTTGAATAGTTTCTGAAAGGATGTCCTTGATTATGTATTTAATATAGGAATGTTTTTGATAGGTCATACCGTATTATCAGGCAAATGTTTCATTCTACTTTATATGGCTGGCATCGTAGTCGGCTGCTTATAGCAGCATCACTGCAAACATATGAACAGTGTATTGTGTTACTCTGCTCAAGGTCCATGCTCCATAAAGCTGGACCATCAC
>NW_006429894.1:2125286-2127006 GCF_000325575.1 Pteropus alecto
ATTCCTGCTTTTGATATAGTGTTTCCGGTGATGGCTGTTTTATCGTCATTTCACAGATGAGACCAAGAGAAGTTGAGAAACTTGTTCATTCATGTCACACGTTTCTTTCAATATTCTCTGCCAATTCCTTGAACATATTCCTCATAGTTCTGGTTGTTGCTTTGGTCCAATAAGTTCATTTTCTTGATCTCCTGTGATATGTTTTGTCTGTGTGTCTGTTTTGTGTCTTACTTTTTTTGGAGATATGTATATGTGTGTTTAATTCCATGTTGGATATCACATTAAAAATTAACAAGAGTCTGGAAGACGTCATCTTAATCCAGATAGGATTTCGTTTTCTTTCTGGCAGGCAGGTAGGCTGAGAGAACCGGCAATTCCAGATCACCTGCCTCAGATAAGGAATACAAATGCTAACGTCTTCACTTCTGTGATGGCTGGCCTATTTCTGGTACTTTCTCACTCATAGGTTGGGCCTTTCAGCTTCCCTGCTGAAAACGCAGGATGTTTACTAGGGCCCTTCCTTTTTCCGTGGTCCTTAAATTTCAATTTTTATCTCCTTGAGTCAGGAGTCTGTCGAGTGTTTGCTCACCTCGTCGGCCTCTCAGGCCTTGCTGTCCTGTCAGCAACTGCTGTTAGGGAGAAGGCCCCCCCAAACATTGGGGTGAATTCTTGGAGCTTCTTATTTTGCAGAGTGTGGCCACACAATTCCTCACACACAACCTTGGTGGCCATCCCACGCATTCAAAACAGAAGCCTTTGGTAAAAAACATTTTGTCCTAGCTGTTTACAGAAGAATGGATGTGAGCTTCTTAATACACCATTACTGACGGTGGAGCTCCTCCATGCAAGTTTCTCAGTTTATATGGTTAATTTAACGATTTCCTTTTTCTGAATTTTAAATCTCAGAGAGACTTAAATCTCAGAGAGACTTTTTACTGTTATTTAGAAGTGTTTCGTGATAGTATTTTTATGGTTTCAACTTTTTACATCGAAAATTTTGATCCATTTGGAATGTATCTTGATCCGCTGAGAAGTTTACATACAACTTTTCTTTCTGATGCTCACTTCTTTATGGATTCTCATTTACTGGACAAAGTCTTTATTTCAAAGACTGGAAATTTGACTTTTTTATATAGAAAATTCACCTGTGAATTTGCATCTCTGGGCGTTGTTTATGTAGTTTCATTTTATGTCTGTTTCTGAGAGACTCTTTTTTTAATGACTCCAGATTGTCATGCGATACTCTGAATGCATTTAAGGTGTAGAATTGGATCGGTTATGATGCAGGCACTAGAGAAACCACTACAATCTAAATAATGAACACACTTTTCTCGTATCCCTTTGCAACCTATCCCATTGACGGGTAACTTATCGAATTTAAGTCTCTTACAAAGTCCTCAGCCCAGCAATATCGGCATCACCTGGGACTGCGTCAGAAATGCACAACCTCAGGCATCGGCTCCGAGAGTTGTCGTTGTGGATCTCTACGTCCGCTTTGGCTTCCTCCCGTGTCCTACCAGCCGGACGCTTATCTGTACATTTCCCCATGGTGTCTGTGTACAACAGGAACTTAAAGAATAGTTTTGGGAGCCACCGCGTTAGCCAGTTTAAATCAGAGAAATAACGGAACGTTCTCCGGACGCAGGGCGGTGTCTGGGGACCGGCTGCGTGGTGGGTGACAAGCTCTTGAAGCCGCCCGCGGGGCCGGGCTCCGTGGCGC
>NW_006429894.1:2128200-2150486 GCF_000325575.1 Pteropus alecto
CGGCTGCTGAGCTCCCTGCAGTACAACAGGAACCTGCTCAAGTACCTGAACGACGACAGGCAGAAGCAGCCGTCCTTCTGCGACCTGCTGATCGTCGTCGAGGGCCGCGAGTTCAGCGCGCACAAAGTGGTGGTGGCCGTGGGCAGCAGCTACTTCCACGCGTGCCTGAGCAAGAACCCCGGCACGGATGTCGTCACCCTGGACCACGTCCCGCACTCCGTGTTCCAGCACCTGCTCGAGTTTCTCTACACGTCGGAGTTCTTCGTGTACAAGTACGAAATCCCGCTGGTTCTAGAGGCCGCCAAGTTTCTGGACATCATCGATGCGGTCAAGCTGCTCAATAACGAGAGCGCGGCGGCGCTGCAGTCCGAGCTGACGGGCGCGGCGCCGCCCGAGGCCGCGGGGGGACTCGTGTCGCGGCACCAGTGCGGGTTCTGCAGCCGGCACTTCTGCTACAAGAAGTCCCTGGAGAACCACCTGGCGAAGACGCACCGGCCGCTCCTGCTGGGGAAGAAACATGGGCTAAAAATGCTGGAGAGAAGTTTTTCCACGCGGAGGTCACAAAGGAATCGCAAGTGCCCAGTCAAGTTCGACGACACCAGCGACGAGGATCAGGCCAGCGGCGACGGCTCGGACAGTTTGAACCAGGAGCGTTTCGAGCAGGAGAAGTCGGAGGGCATCGACTCCGAGGACGCGGGCAGCGAGTACAACGCCGAGGAGGACGAGCTGGACGAGTCCTCGGACGCCGCGGAGCAGAGCGACAAGGAGCCGCGCGACGCGGGCGACGAGGCCGAGGCCGGCGACTCGGCGGGGCCCTTCCGCGGCGGCCTGACCCCCGTCGTCCTGCAGAACAGCAGCAAGAAAATCCTGCAGTGTCCCAAGTGTGACAAGACATTTGACCGAATAGGTAAGAAAAGGAAGCCCGTTTTCTGTCTCCAGGGACTTGAGTTTTCAGGCGCGGTCCAGGTGGTCATTTAAAACGACACTCCGGAAGTGAATGTTGAAAAGAATGCTTAACTAGCCTGGACATTTGATTTTCAGTGTTTTAGCCTGTCGGTTTAAATTCGTTGTGATTCACGAATGAATTCAAGTATTAGCTTTTCTCTTTCTCACGTCCCGACAGTAGGTGACAGATAATTAGTTTATGTATTCGTTTCGAAAAATTCCAGCATATGGATGGTTATGGATGTAGAGCTTTGATTTACATGCTATTTTAATCTAACAGATAAGTGCTATTTTGGGGTCAAAGAAATTGAATTAGGTTATATTAGATTCAGTTGGATAATTTGTATACTCTTCGCCCTTGAACGTGGTAATGTGAGTTAGAAATAGTTACTTTTCTAGTGTCTGGTACTGTTTACCATTGGGATGTTTCAGATTACAATGGAAATGTTTCAGATTAGACTACTATGTAGTTGAGAATGAAACTAATGTAACTTTGTAGGTGGAGACTTTAGGAGGTGTTCTTTGATTATTATAATAATGAATAAATCAACTTTTCTCCTATTAGAAAAGTATGGGTAGGACATGTGGTCTTTCATCTCAAGTTAAAAACATGTCAGCGAGTATATGATTTCAAGAGATCTAATTTTTGCTGGTAAAATGACTTTTGGAGATGTCTTATATATGATCTGCTCTCACATGAACTTTTAAATTGCAACAATTAAGCTCTTTCCCCGTGAATCAAAGTTATGAAATCGTGAAATATATCCTGCCACACGTGATGATAAAGGGACCTTTAACTGCAGTTTGACCTTGGAAAATTGCTTACTCAGTTCGATGTATCCTCATGTGTGTGTGGTTTTTTTTTTTTTTTTTGAGGCGAGGCAATCCTTGGTTGACCTCACAGATTGCAAGGACCCTGTCAGCTTGCAATCCCTTATTTTCTATTTTTTTTTTTTTACGCCTACAGCACCTGGTCTTCCTAGGTGGTCTCCCATCCAAATACTACTAACCAGGCCCGACCCTGCTTAGCTTTCGAGAGCAGACGGGATCGGGCGCGTTCAGGGCAGCGTGGCCGGAGACTCCTCACGTGTACTGCAGTGTCGAGTCACTTGTGGTGTTGGTATAGGTGGAAATCGGTTTTGTGAGGTATCGGAAATCAGTTGCTCTCAAAAATGAGATCGTACCCATGATAGCCTTAACAGAGGTCACCTCCGTTTGCTTTTTGTCGTGCCTCTGAATATTTTTCACTCCAAATCGGAACGCTTTTGACGATCTAGTTTAATAATTTACTACTCCGTTTGCTGGGAGGCTCTGTACAAACATGAATGAGACAACTTTTCTTGAGTATCTCAGTCAGTTGGAGGAGCATCGCGTGCAGGCGAACCTCTCAGACGCAGGCCGGGTAAATGCTCGTGCAGAGCCGTCGGCGAGCCCTCGGGATTAAAGAGGATGGCATTTTTTGACTGAGATGCCTGAGAACATTTCATTTTTCCAATAGATTCTGCTTCTTAGACTTGGTATCCTTAGCATATGCTTCCTGGGTTTGCCTTAACTTGACCTAATTTGACTTGAGATGAGTGAGCAAGGGGCCAGCTGACAAATGGCATCACGTAGACCTCAAGCGATGCTGTTGAACATGAGGCCAGCGAGATGCTTTATGGGAGAGGGGTTCTGTGTCCAGGTAAGATTGGGAAAGCCATCTACTATAATTCACAATCCTAATAACTGTCCAGTTCTCTAGTAAAGAAACTCGTTAACTCTACTCAGCCTGCCATGCCCTCAAATAATTCTATCACAGGACACTTTTGGGATACTTCTTTTAATGTGCCAACAAACTAGAGTTCTTTGCACACATTTGGGGAAAGATTGCTCAAACTTAGAGTCCTTATATACTGAGGAAGGTATTTTGCAACTTTTTAAACCAAGGACAGCCCGGATAACGTGGGAATGAATAGGTCCGTTGTAGGCTTATTTCCAGCCCAATTTTCTGAACGTGTTTGACTTTATACCCTCTTGTTTTCAGCCTGCTGTGGCTTAGCCTCAGTGAGGCTGCATACCTTTCCCCAGTACTTAAAGGTGGCGGCTGAGATGTCTTCATACCCGTTAAGAAAGCACGGGGCGTGGGCTGTCTGACTGCCTGCATTTTTGCAGCCAGATCTTGGGCAAGTTAATTAGCCAT
Source organism: Pteropus alecto (assembly GCF_000325575.1). Lineage (NCBI taxonomy): Eukaryota > Metazoa > Chordata > Mammalia > Chiroptera > Pteropodidae > Pteropus > Pteropus alecto. The sequence goes on from NW_006429894.1 coordinate 2,131,325, forward strand.
TCGTGCTTATTTCCCCCCATAGGCAGAGTGGGGAGATGCCAAGGCGATGTTTAATAGTACCTTCTCCCACGGGTTACGGTGAGGATCGCGTGGAATAGTCCCGTGCATCACTTAAGATTTGTGAAATTCAGGCGTCCACGGAGCGCTAGCTGTTCTTATTCAGCCTCGTATAGTTGAGTGTCTCTGATACGCCAGATACGGCTAAACAAACATGAAGTGACATGTTCTCTCTGTCCGCGAGAATCTGAGAATGTAATGAGTACGTGTAAACACACAGTTACATTTGCAATAAAGATAATCTTATCAGGATAAGTACGGAGGACGGACTGGATCAGGGGAGGGTTCACGGAGCAGGCAGAAGTGAGGCGGGACCTGAAGAAGAGGGAGGGGTTTACGAGGCGGAAGGCCCGGCAGGTGCAGAGACATTGGGGTGTACGTCGTGTTCTGAGATGGCCACGGGTGGGCGATTTCCAGGGGGGCAAGGAGGCGCCATGAAACGGACAAGAAGCAAGGGCTGGCCGGAAGCCAGAGACCACATTTCCAATGCTTTGCATGCTGTGCGGAAGGGTGTAGATGTCACCCGGAAAGTGAGGGGACCCTGAAGAGGCGCCGACCAAGGAAATGGCAGCCCACCGCAGTTGCGGAAAGGTCACAGAGGAGAGGAAGGGACCGGAAGGATGTCGCAGGCCTGGACCAGGACGAGGAGGTGTCGGGCGGGCCTGCGGGAGGGGGCCGGGCGGGAGAGTCAGCTGCCCTGAACGCGGGCCACGTGGGCGGCGCCACGTAGAATGAAACCATGTGGAAGGAGAAGACGTGTTTCTTCAATGTCCTCCTCGATCGTTCTGGTCAGAAATCTTCAAGAAAAAACCCCAGTCCAGGGGCCATTTTCCAGGAACCCTCCTCACATCACCCACAGGCCTGCCATAAGATTGAAAATGTCCACCTCGGTGTTTTGGTTATTTATCATTAGTTAGATTGTGAGCCTTCAAGTTCAGTGTCTTACTTTGGGTTAGCATCCTTTGCGATACCCCAGGAAATGCCAAATACTAAGTCTTCAGTAAGCTCTTGTTTAATTGAACCGAGGTACCTGACTTGACTTTGGACTTGTAAGAAGCCTGTTGGGCTTCGCTGTCAGCTTCTGACTTCGCTGCCTGGGAGGGGGCTTCTGAGAGAATGGAGAAGCTCTGAGGGTCGCCCGGAACCGCCAGCTCCGCAGTGTGCAGTCAGCCACTGTGGGTCGGTGACTGTGGACCTTCCATCTGTTCCGAAGTATTTAATAGGTGCTTGGAGGGAGGCTCCCTATCCAGTTGTATTTTTTCCTTGGGCCACCAGCCCGTTCTCAAGCAAACAAACAAGAGTCCCCCGAGCTTCTCCCCTGTACCAAAAACCTAGTGGCGAGAAGGCAAAAATGGGGAGCAGATGATGGATGGGGCGAGGGAAGATTTGATTCACTTATTTTTTTATATTGTTCTTACTGGGAAGTGAAATCTTTCCTTGGATTAATTTATAAGCTCTCCTAGAAGTAAAAAGTGTTCTGTAGCTTTTTAAAAAATTATGGCTCACGAGACCACCCTGAAGACCACTTGGTTTTCAACGGAGGGGTGTTACAGCAGCGGCCCAGTTTTCTGCTTTAAGCTTAAATATGTTAGTTAAGTATATTTCAGGGGTCACCGTATGAATAAATCCAAGATCTGATTTAAGATTTAGCAATATCAGATGTATAATGAGCTAATTTGGTGATGTTTCTCTCTATAAGATCTGCATACAAAATCTGATGATGATAATTTTGCATGACTCGTATGGGGAATAATAAATTCCTAAGCACAAGGTCAAGTTTTTCACACAAAAATATCTTTAGTGTGTGTCTACTGATTTGGGACGCAATTCGTATTGGGATTTAGTTCAGAAAAATTCTGTGGATGAAATTTCTTACTATTACATGCTTTCTGTTGTTGATTAGGAGTGATTGGGCCTAGTTTAGTAGTCTCTGAAGGGATACTATTTTTTCTGATCGAAACGTTATTTCATGAGTGCGTAGTGAACCTTTTGATTTATACATTGTTATCGAATTTCTCCTACCCCATAAAAAAAGAAGAAGATGTAGCCGTTGGGTGTGTTTATGCTGAATAGCACTCCCCCGCTCCCCGCACCCATCACAGACAGCCCCCTACCAATCGATTTGAACATGGGAATTCTTTGGAGAGTAAACATTTTTTCCCCGCTCGCTCCTAGAGATGTATCTGATTCTTAGGTCCCCCCGTTCCCTCGGAAGCTGTGCGTCTGCCATTGTTCAGAGACTCAGCTCCGTGGAGCTTCAGACCCTGCAACGCCTCTGTGCGCCAACTCAAACTAATAACAACAAAAAAAGCCATTTTACTTTAGAGATTCTTAATGTTATAATCCGTTTTTCCAACTCGTGTGTTTTAATCGGACTTTGCTGAATTTATTTTAAATTATTACCTTTTAATCTTGGCTATCGGTTAAGTCATGTTAAGTCTACCTGTCTGTGGGAAAATGGAAGTTTAATAGTCGAAGCGGTTCCGACTTTTAATTACACTGCCATTTCGATAGTCATGCCGTTCAACTACACGTAACTTAACTTTTACTCGAAAGCAAGAAGAATTTCTTTAAATAAAGGGAGGATGCTACTAATCGTTAATTTGATATCTTTCCAGCAAAGTCATTTCATAGAAAATAAAAAAGATTTGGTGAAAAATTTTCTTGAACTTTAAGATTTTTATTAAGTTGCTGTTCTGTTCACTTGGATATAAAAATCAAGAGCTTTAGGCATCCGGGGTTGACCAGTTATCGCTCAGTCTTGAGCGTCTATGGTAAACACATACAGTCGATCCCCATTTCCAAAAATCGCTTACGAGTTAGTATTTACAGTCAGACTATATACTCTTGATTTGTTTTTTCTTGTGTTTTCCCACACGTATGCCTGACGTAATATACATCTTAACAAATATGTGTTCATACGTACATCGAAGCAAAACTTTCATGAAGTCAGTGTGAACGTACTCTGGCATGTCCTACTCCGTTCTGTCCCACGTCAGTCACAGCCCAGAGGACTGATTTTACGAACACTCAAGACCTGTGGTTTGCAGAACTCTGAGCTAAACGGTGACGTAGCTTAACGTGTTTTATAAAACCTACTCGTTATTTACGATGCCTGTGAGAAGTCCCAGATTCCACCTCGAGACACGCAAGAACACTTGTCCCCCAGTAAAGTCCAGGTTGGACCGCATCCCTTGAACACGGTAGGGAGGTGGCGGCCCACATTTTTGAGGACAGGTGTATTTCAAGCAGTAAGCTCAGAGCGGTAAGTCTCTGAGGTTTAGCAAAGTTATGTATTCAGGTAAACTCGACTAGGGGTGTGTGTGTGTGTGTGTGGCGTGGGGGATATACAGCAGGCTGTTAATCACGAGCTCTCACTCTTACTGTCAGATTTCAATCACTACGTGGCAAATGCCCTGGATTTAATTTTAATTTCTCTGCTTTTGTAGGGAAGTATGAGAGCCACACACGTGTGCACACAGGTGAGAAGCCCTTTGAGTGTGATGTCTGTCACCAGCGCTATTCCACAAAGTCTAACCTGACTGTCCACAGGAAGAAGCACAGCGCTGACACAGAGGTCCCTAAGAAGGAGCACAGGTGCCCTCGCTGTGATAAGCTCCACGCCAGCAAGAAGACGTTAGCCAAGCACATTAAGAGGCAAGTGTCACCTCGCTCCCTCCGTGGGCCTCACCGTGCCTTCCAGCGGAAGCGTGTGGCAGGCCAAAAACACCTGTGGCGAGCGAGCTCGTCTCCAGCACTGTCTTCACTTAGCATCCTGCAGTCTCTAAATTTATTAAGCACAGCCGGAAGTGGTAGTTTGTTCACATTTTTTATTAGTGCTGTCGCCGTGAAGTCCTCGATGTTGGAACAAGATCCTCCATCTGTACTGTGGAAATGTAGGATGCAGCATTTGGTTATCCTGGTTTGTTTGTGTGTTGGGTTTTGGCAAGTATCTTTTCAAAAAATGTGGTTTTAGGACCCTGGGAAACTTACTGCTCGTGCTCAAGTTTGTCTTTTGTTTATAAAATAAAAATTCGTGAGAGAAAGAATTATTTAGTACAGTTTGCCTATTTAAATCTAAGCAATTAAATTTACTGAAATCTGGACTGAAAGAAAATTGAGTTACCTTGAAGATTATCTGTGAATAGCTGGGTCCTTGAATGGATCTAAAATATGTTTAGACTTTTCTTTGACTATTTCTGCATAAATTTTAGCCTGCACATTCATTTGTGAACGCGATGTCGCGATGTGTATTGTCTGAGGACTCACACGTGTCTGTCTCCGTGAGGAACCAGTGCCTGCTTCTCATAATCACTGTCGACAGATGATCTGGAATGTTAACTGATAGAACCTTTTTATTTTTCTCTTGCAGATTCCATCCTGAAAATGCCCAAGAATTTATTTCCATTAAGAAGACTAAGAGTGAAAGTTGGAAATGTGATGTAAGAACTTTTAATTCACGGTAGAAAACCGAACCAAATGTAATGGTGCCTTTTGGGAAAGTAATTAGATTTTACAGTAACATAAACGTAGCTGAGCTCACTTTTAGATCTTTCTTTCATGCAATATTATTCTAATGTTTTTGTCAAGGAAGGCTGGTATGGGTTGATTTTTAGATGAGGTTTTGATTTTTGCTGTCATCACCATGCCGGGGGTGTAGAGTTGCGTACAGAGACTGTGACGTTACTTTTCCGCAGAGTGCAGAATTGCTCCTGCATTTCTGGTTATCTGTGGCTATGTAACTAACAAACCACCGCAAGACCTGTGGCCTCAAACAATCGTTTTGTTGTATCGGCGTTTGTGAGTCAGCGACCTCAGCTTGGGCCAGGGCTTTGCTAGGTAATTCTTCCGTTCCACGTGGTTTCTGTCGAAGTTGCTCAGGTGTTGTCAGCCTGTGGATGGTCTGGTCTGACGGTCTGAGGACACTCCCAGCGTGGCTCACTGCCACGGCCGGCCGCTTGGCGCTCAGCCGGGACGGTTGGCTGGGGGCCCCGAGTCTCACTTTGGTCCCTTCATGGGGCCACACGAGTTTCCTTGTGGCCGTGAGGCTCCAAGAAGCCGAGGCAGGAACCGGAAGCCTCGCTCAGCCCCATCCTTTTTCGCTGCTTGAGTCTGTGGGCTCCTCTCTCATCCTGAGCTCTGGATTTCAGTCTGTAATTTCAGGTTTCCGTACGTGTTTTCGTGTGCATTTTCTTTTAGATTTGCAAGAAGTCTTTTACCCGAAGACCACACCTGGAGGAGCACATGATTTTGCACTCGCAAGACAAACCTTTTAAGTGCACCTATTGTGAAGAGCACTTCAAGTCGCGATTCGCACGCTTAAAGCATCAAGAAAAGTTCCACCTGGGTAAGCGAAGAGGCCTTCGCGGTTGCTTCTGTTGGTCTGTGTCTGATTTCGGGGGGGGCAGACGTGTGTGTGGTCGTAAACCGCAGCTGATGATCAGAGAGGTTTGTGGGCGCTTGGGATGTAGCATTTTGATTTTGGGAAGAAACTCATTTTTCAAGGAGTGATAAACTTAGCGTATTTGGAATTGAGTGTTATATTTGGTGAGTTCTCTCCCTAATGCTTACAACCAAGGTGGAGGCTCGTGCTCTCGATGGCGATGCAGTTGGGGACACTTATGACAGTTAAATATAAATGGAAAAAGACAACTCTGCTGTGCGAAAGGTTAAAACGGGTTCCATTAAGTTTGGTTAGGAATAAATACAAGTGAATGTGGGGACGATCTGACGTTTAGTCACCGGGGAGTAAAAAATGGTGCCGAACCAAACTCGTCATTTTGCAAATGGGCCAAACAGCAGAGGCTCTTGCGGCATAATCTGAACCAACAACGTCATATAACCGACAAAAACCAATGTCGTTTTGGACTATGTTAATAAAGACGTGTTGTTAGGGGGTAATCGTCTCACCGATCCTAAATCGATCTGGAATATTGCATCCATTTCTGGAAACCTTCAAGGTGGATAGTGACAAATAGACATTCTAGAGGTGGGCAGTTTTGGTGACGTAGGGTCTTAAAATCATTTCATGGAAGAAACTTTTGAAGTTCCTTGAAATATTTTGTCTGGGAAGGGAGATAGGATAGTTGTCTTCGAGGCTCGCAAGGCTCCATCGTGTAATAAGAAATACTTAGTCTGCGAGTCTAGTGTATAAGACTAGCGTGTGCTAGATTACTTTTCTATTTTGCCTGAACCTCTGAATTTAGTAGGTCGTCCTGTCGTGGTATTTCATCTCGCCACTTCTGAGAAGCCATCACATGGAAACGGGTTTTACCGTTACTATTATACGTGTTTGTTACATGTTATTATTATCACACAAAATCCTGTAAGAACAGAGTCGGGGGCATGTTCATGATTCCACGCTGCAGGTGAGAAATTTCTTTAGACATTAGTTCCAAGAAAAACAGCTTCCGTTGGGGAATTGGTGAGCTGCTCTTGACATGAAAACCATAGGTTACCTCTTTTTGTTGCCACTTCCTTTTTCCGTTTCAACTTTTATTAAACACGTCGTTTAGTAAATAAATAGGCATTCCAAGACATTGAGCGGAAAGTCTAAGATACAATTTTAGTTTCTAAAAAATTTAGAAATTTTTTAAGTGTTGGAATATTTATCGAACAGCTGGTAACTACATGATCAGCTCTGTCAGCGTCTGGGGACACTGCCCCTGCTAGACGAAGTGCCAGATGAAATCACAGTCCGGTGGGCCGTCAGACCAGTAAACGAATCATCACGTCGTAGTGCCAGGCCCACTCAGATATCGGAGAAGTGGTTCATTTGCATCCTCTTTAGTGAGCGTTGATTGACGTTCACTAGACGAGTTCAGTAGGTGTAGCGTGACACAGTCCATTCCTAGTATCCAGTTAACATTTCCAAACTTTTGGGAAACATGATTTGTGAATTAATACAGTAGCTTTGCATTTTTGGCCACCGTTATTTATGAAAAAAACATACCAAATAGAACATTGCTTTGAGTATGTTATATACATGTGTGCGTATCACATGTATGTTACATGTATGTGTAAATCTGTGCAGCTTCCTTAGACCCCATCCGGGTCCCTCTGTTCCCTGAACCACCCCGTACACGTTCGTAATCGATTCCGGTCTGGGGCGAGGCCCACGGATTTGCGTTTCTAACAAGTTCCCAGGAGACGCCGACGCTGGCGGTGCAGCTGCGCATACCTGAGCATTCCCGGTCAGGCCAGCCTGTGTCCGGCTCACGCCACTTGTGTCGGGGTGACGTCGTCCGCGATCAGAGAGCGAGCTAAGAAATGCAGTCTGAACAGTTAGGGGAAGAGAAGTCTCAGTACATGTCAGTTGATCAATGTCGAAGTTACGGTCTGGCTTTAGAAGTGACATCTAGTCCTGTCCTGTCTGGAGAGTTGGCATGGAAATCGCTTCGGTTTGAGCTCCCAGCTCACGGGCACACGTGGACGTTCAAGGAGGCTTCGCTGCCCGACTGGGTGTCCGCGGTGGGAAGGGAAATGTAGCTGGCCTTTGCTCCGGAGAGTGAGTGGCGGGGAGCGAGAATGTCCCTTTGTCCCCCCCGCGGAGCCTGCAGGGGTCGGTGGTCATGCCCAGGCACACCGCCTCCCCGCAGACTGTGGCCCTCACCTGCCACACGTCCCATCAGCTGCCCGCCGCGGCACCGTCCTTGCCTCATCTCCTGACCTTCATCTGTGCGAAGTGCTGACGCTCCCTTTCCCAACTTCTGGGAGCCTTTTTGGGGGCAAGGGAGGTGTGGGAGGAGGCGGGGGGATTTTTCATAGCCTTGAGCGCCACAGCGCCAGCAATGCGTTAAGAGCCGATAAATAAATACTCGCTGGATGAGTTAATAACCGAATGGGAGGCGGATCCCGTGGAAGATGCAGGGTCGCGCGCTCGCACGAGAGCGTGGTCCGGGCGCTGACGCAGTGCGCACCCCGAGGCCGTCTCATTTCTGACGCGGGGAGCACGTCAGGAGTCCTTCCCAGTGACGCGGCCCCGAGCTGTGGTGCGTGGGGACACGTTTCAGATTTCCAGGTGTGTCCCCAGGCCGTTTCTTGGCGCTGTGCTGTCGTCATCGGTTTTTCATGAAGAATGCCTGTTCTGGTTTACGTTTCCACATTCCGAGACATCCTCGTCCAAGTATACGGCTTCCCTGAACAGCGCGTTTCCAAACCATGGGCTCTCCTAAGTCCCGTCTGTCCTTCCAGAGTGTCTCCTTCCTTTCCCCTCCCAGGAATTTCTCTTGTCGCATTGTCTGCTTGGGTCCAGTCCGATTTCGGAATGGGGACTGAGCATCTCAGTTTGTTCACTCACTGGTTTATCCGCATTTATTATGTCAGATGCCAGGCCTTATGCTCAGCTCGAAGGAGACAGAGATGAAAGGAGACAAAGTCTCCTTTCCCGTAGTAAACAGTCTAGGAAGGGAGAGAGAACTAAAAACAACGGCGCGCGTTATTATATGTGCACTAGTGAAGTAGGCGTGCATTTCTAACACACCGTAAGTTCAGCCTCCTGTGCACGGAAAACCCAGTGGTTCCGCGTCTGTCCTCTCTGTGAGGTTCCTTTGCTACACAGAGCACGTCGTTTCTGAGACGTCTGGTCACCAAATGTGCAGGGCTTTGCCCCCCAACAACGAGCAAGGCTCTGACCCCAGCTGGGTGTCCCGCAGTCGAACTCAGCTGTAACCTTCCACCTGGCGACAGCGTCACCCCGTCCGCGTCGGGTCTCAGGCCCGTGACTCCGCCCCCGACTTCAGCCAGCGGCTGGGAGGAGGTCCCCGGGCGACCCGCCACTTCGCGATCTCACACTCCCTGTTAAGCTTAACCTTCGACTTTAAGTGCACACTCTTTTCTCCTTTTTAGGTCCTTTTCCATGTGACATCTGTGGTCGCCAGTTTAACGACACCGGGAATTTGAAACGCCACATAGAATGCACCCACGGTGGGAAGAGGAAGTGGACGTGCTTCATCTGTGGAAAATCTGTACGGGAGAGGTGAGGGGCTGTCCACACACCCAGAAAAATCCCGGTACTGTCGTGTAGAAATAACGTTTTGATTTGAAATTTAAAGATAGAAGAAGTTACTTAAAATGCTCCAGCAGAGGATATGGGGTCAGGATTGACAGGTGTGGATGCCGAGTGTAACTGATACCATGTTGTCTCTTTCCGAAATCCCACTGAAAATACATTAAATCATTCACGTGTTCATTTTAAAGACACTAAGCTACAAAGACAAGGCGAGTGGGAAGGCGAGAAGCACAGCACGGGTGTGGGAGCTGGAGCGCTGACGGGCCGCGGTACCTGAGTTAGCAGGTCGGAGAAAAACAAGCCCAGGAGTGGCAGCAGAGAGATCCAGAACCGAACCTCGTTCGTGTCGCAGAGTCCGCCACGAGTACGGAGCTGGCAGTGCTGTCCCTCCGGAGCCAGGGTGGAGGGCAGGGGCAGGAGCCGCAGAGGACAATGGCTTCAGGAGTGGGACCGTTGCATTCTCTCCCGTGCCCATCAGGCCGTTGCTGCCGGCCCCTCCCCTCCCCCACCTTGGCGGATGCCTGGACCAGAGCAGCCAGCGGCGTTGCCGGACCGAGTATGCGGAAGCAGCGAGCCTGGCCCTTATCCCTGCTGACATCTTGACTCTTAGACTTTATCCTCCGGCTAACAGATTAGAAAACAACTCCCTGAACATCTAAGCAACCTGAAGGCAAATATATTCCCTACCAAGTAGCACACCCAGGCCACCTCGCCATCAAAGCCCAGCCACGCTCTGCCCTTCCCACCCAGTTGTCAGCCTGACACAAATAATCATGAACAGATACTGAAGAATTATAACACACAAGGGGAAAACCTTTAACGGAAGACAGAGTCCAACACAAACAGATAAAACAAAAACAACAAAAAAACGAAACCCGAAACATCATGCAAGGAAAAGAAGTCAATGATTCTTACTATCCCCAGTTAAAGATGTAGAATTCATTAAACAGGAACAGGACGTCCTATAAAAGAGGCGCTGACCATAACCCAGAGATCCCAGACGCCCAGCGCCGACGGACCGAGCAGAGGGTGGGAGGGCGGAGATGACGAATTCTCCCAAAATGCGGAGCAAAAGATACAGACCCGGGAAATAAAGATCAGCGCGTCAGAGGGCGAGGTGCGAGGTCCAGAGAGAACGAACAGAGGAAACGCCGGGGGGAACGTTACCATCGAAATAATTCAGGATGATTTCCCCAGACGGAAGGACGCAAGTCCACACACAGACAGGGTCCATCAGACGCCTGGGACAGCACGCGGCAATGAACACATCGTGACAAGGCACGTCGCCGTGACATTTTAGAACAGGGGGCGAGGGGCGGCAAACAGAAGCTTCTGTATACTTCTGTTTTTTTCCTAGGGAAAAAGTCACATACACTGAATGAGAAATTAGGATTCCTGGGATTTTAAACGGCAACACTAGAAGTAAGATGATGCCGTTGTCCCTTCAAAATTCTGATAGACACTGATTTCCAACCTAGAATTCTGTTCTTAGTCAAACTAACAGTCAAGTCTGAGGATAATAGACATTTTTCACGACGTCAGGAAATTAGCCTTTTACGTACCCTTTCTCCTGCAGCAGCCGAAGGGTGCGCTTCACCAGAACGAGGCACTAAACTTAAAGACGACGGGAAAGCTCCCGGGAGCAGGAGGGCTAACACGGGAAAGCGGCAGAGGGGGGCACGGCACGAGGGGGCTGGAGACCCCGCGATGTCCGATGTGCAGCGCGCGTGCGTGACGGCCAGTCCGTGCCCCGCGGTAGTGACCTGTGACACGTCGAGGGTTGTCACTGCTCCGGTCCCTGCTGGCACGTTTCCCCTTTAACTAGGAGACAGTGCAGAGAGGGTGCACCCCAAACACGTTCGGGTTTTTTTTTTTTTTAACTGTAGTAAAAACGTTTAACGTGACAAGCGTGCGGTTGCACAATCCCCTGCCGTTCATTACAGGGACGTGCCATCCACGTCTCTAACCTGCTCGTCTCGCACAACGGAAACTCGACACCCACGGAACGGCAGCTCCCCGTGTCCCCTCCTGACCCAGATTCCCGCCCGCCCGCCGCCCCGATGCTGCCGGCCAGCTTCCAGCTGTCACCCTCGTGCCCGGCTGTTTGCTCTGACTGAGCACATCCGTTTGATGTCATAGAAACGTTCTGTTCTGACGTAGCCATGAGAATTGGAGGCGGGTCATGAAACGCTCGGAAGCAGGATCCATAGAGCAGCCCGCTCTTTGGCTCACATTTCTGCCGGACTTCAGTACCTGGTCCACCCCAGCCTGTCAGCGGCTCCGACGGGGACGAACCCCGTTTCCCACGGCTTCTCTGTGACTTTACCGCCGACCTGCTGACGGCCGGGACACCGCCGCCAGACTTCGGTCCAGACCCTGTTCACGTTACCTCGTGGGCCCTTTACCTAAAAGTGGCGGCATCGTTAGGTTATTGCTTGCTACTCAGGCTCGCGAGAACATACGCCAAGCGTCGTAGTGACATGCACTGGCTGGGTGGCAGAACGACCCGGAGGGAGCGTGCCCCGGGAGCGGGGATTTCCGGGGGCGGGGGCGGAGGAGGGCCGGGGAGAGTAGCGTTCTGCAGGTGTTCGTTGCTGTTCTCTAAGCAGAGTGCGTACGTGTCATGCTCCCCTGTGTTAACGTTTCATAATTTAAAAAGTCAGAATGCCACCTTCCTAAAATAACAGATGGATATGGTGCAGAAGAGGAAAACCAGTATGCTATATTTATGTGGAAATTTGTATTTACAGATCGATAAATTACAAAGGTTATTTTATGTATCATAAACTCTCGTTTATCCTTAAAGATCTTTTTGTAAAAACAGAAAGCAAACAAACCAAAACCACAACAACCTTTCCATCCTTTTGCTTTCCGTCCCTTAGCAGGTTGGGGTCTAGGAATAGTTTGGGGACTGTTTCCCACAAAGCTGGGGGTGCCCGCAGACTCGCCTGTGCGGTGCCGGTGGCCTTGTAGGGGAGCGCCATCTGCTGGCCGAGAGCTGCCTTCACTGCAGCTCCCTGGGCACTGGGGTTGACTGGCTCCTGGCTCCTGGCTCCTGGCTCCCGGCGAGGAAGTTACTAGTGAGCCTGCAAAGGTCGTGGTACTGCCTTTCCCCATAAAGAGCCTTGTCGGCCCTGCACCAGTGTGGGGGGTCTCTGAGCGTTGGAGCTCGTGGCCATGCTCGTGATGTCTTTGGACCAGCAGTGGTCACCAGAGGCCCCTCCGGGAGGGTCAGGAGTAGCAGTAGTTGTGCCCTCCACGGTCGCCCATTTTCACAGCGGCCTCTGGAGGTTCCAGGTGCCTGTAACGTCCCCTGTACCGTGGAGCATTCTTTTACCGAGTATTGAGGACGTGTTCGAAAGGCTCAGGACGGAGAGGCTGGATTCCCTGTATCCTGTACTCGCCCCGTCAAAATCCACGTCACTGTTACCTAATTCAGTAGTGACAGTCGAATGTTTTTTATCTGTACTTCTTGGAAGTCTGCTTAAACTAGAGAGTTGAACCTTCGAGCAAACCAGTAGCCAAGGAAGCCAAAGTTAAAAATTTTCATTTCATTTCATTTTTTTAAGGGACAATACAAAACGAGCATGTTGGTGAGTGAGACTGTCCTCGGAGCAGCGGGGAGAATGGTCACAATGACTGTTAGCTTGGACACCTTTGTCGTGGGCTCTTTGGGAAACCGTGTTTAATATATACATTGGCATTAAAAAATCTTTAGTTTAAACGTATGTGTTTTTAACATAGAACTACTTTGAAAGAACACTTGAGAATCCACAGCGGAGAGAAGCCTCATCTTTGTAGTATTTGTGGGCAAAGCTTTCGTCACGGAAGCTCATACAGGTGAGTCAAGCCACGTTTGCCTTATGTTAAGTAACATAAAATTATATCTCCATTTTGATTCTATTCTCTTATCAGCCCTTTGTTTGTTGAATGAAGACATTTCTTAGCACTTACGATCAGCAAAGTGGTACAAAAAACTATAGACTGTCCCCCCGCATTATAACCATTAACATCATCTTCATTCTGTGGTATAAAATATTAAATATTTTCTCATCACCAGGTTTGCCAAGTGCTCTACTGTCTCAACTGTCATCCTATAAAAAGTATTTCATTACTTTACTTTGAATCGGAATTCATTATAACTCTGGCGTTCCAAAATTAATGTGTTTCTTCACTCTTATCAAAAAATAGTTTGGTATAAAAATATGGCAAAGTCAAAAACTCCGGGATTCTCAGTTTTAGAAAGTCTTCTGTTCATTATTTGAAATTGATTTAATTATTATTATTCCTGAATCCCTGACCACATTTGCAATTTCTGAAAAGTTGTTTTCTTCCTGAATGAATAACAGGTGACGATCTACTGTGACATAACTGTACAATTTTACTTTTTATCGATGCTCTTAAGAATGTCACTCTTAAGGTTTCGCTCTCTACCCTTTCATTGGTTTTTACCTCTTTTTCAGTTTAAACAGGACGTTTCCCTTTTGCACGTGGTCTTCTTGGTTACCAGTTTAGATGTAGAATCAACACCTGTTCGGGCACCTTGAAAGGTTTACACAGAGGGAGGGCTGTGGGCATAGAAACAATTCAAGTTAAATTAATTTTAATAGTTTAAACCTTTTATAATCCGTTCCTGGGTAACAAAAAACGAGCCATATTTTGTTTGGTTAGTGTAAGTGAAATGGGATTGTCAGAAAGTTGATTACTTACAAAGTTACCAGATTCCCAGCTATCAGTTTATAAGCGGCATCGGTTGGCCCGAAGGATTCGGCCTTCATCGGTCACTGTGTCGGCTGCCACCGTCGTACGCGCGTCACTCGTGCACTTACCCGTTTGCCTGGTTACGATCCCTTCCGGGTTCATTCCTACCTTTGACTTCGGAGACGCCCCTGGTCAGGTGGACCTGACCACAGACGCTTGGTCGGTTCAGTAAGGAGGATTCAGGGTCCGAAGGTCAGTGTCGTCCATGGGTGTGGCGTGTGCGGACGTGAAGCGCTCTTGTGAACAAGGCGAGTCGGAGCTGGGGACAGGCAGTGAGAGCCGGAGGCCTCGGAGGGTCACAGCCCTGGCGCCCAGAACGAATGAGGCCGGTCGAGCGAACAGCCCAGTTTTCGTTATTCGTGGTTAAGTTTTTTCCTTCCGTGTCGCGATTTTCAGTGTTCTGCAATGGTCTTTCTTTATAGGCTTCACCTACGAGTGCATCATGACGATAAAAGATACGAATGCGATGAATGTGGGAAAACGTTTATCCGTCACGACCACCTCACGAAGCACAAAAAGATACATTCAGGTAAGGCGTGTTTCGTACATAAGAATGTTTCCAAAATTCCATTTTTTTTTTTTTAAAAAGAAAGCACCTGAAAAGGACACACCACACCACATCATATTTATGTTGGCTATAATTTTGATAATTTGGCATATGGCGGTCACCCCTTTGTAATGCTGATTCTACAAACATTTTTAAAAAGGCATCTGAAAGGGGCTTAAGTTTATGACATGGTTTTGTTCACTGTAATTTTAAGCATTCGGTTGCCCTTTATGACTACAAACTATATTTTTAAATTGTTTTAATTCTCAAAATTAGCAATTATTTTAATTTTCAGAATTTGCATCTTGCATATTATTGAGGATGTGTGCAGGAATTTCTCCCGGCACCTCCCTAAAGGGAGAAGCCAAGATAATATTGATCATTTTGATTGGATTTGAAAGAAGTTAGCAAAACTTAGATATTTGAAGAGAAATGATTGTAACTGGATGTTAAAGTTTATGTCACAGTGATTTGAGAAACTCTAGAAAAGATTACCTTACAATCCTGGTCAGTTTCAGATCTTTATGCTGTATTGATAACTCGTATATTCTGGGGACTTCTTTCGTATTGTCGTCTCAGACTGATGCTCAGGAAGTGCTTGGCACCAGCCGTGTGAGCACAGTAGGACGTGTGGTTATTATTATTACTATAAACACGATTTAGATGCAAAGTATGCAGCGGATAGGGATCATTTTAAATGATCTCAGTGAGGTGGGTTGAGTTGCTGTTACCATTTTAAAGAGATGTTTAAGGTCTTACGACTTTTTCACTGGAATCATACGTGTTCATTTTTCAGGTGGAGAATTCTAAGTTCCTTATTCTAGAGGCCACGTGGTTTAATTGCACGCTGGCGTTAAGAAAGTGATTTTTTTAGAGACCAAATCTTTGTACCTGGATAAATAAGAACAGAGATGACGAATTGGACTAACCTAGAATTTCCCTTTATATTCGAATTTTGGCTCATTACAAATGTAAGCAGTCCCCACAGTTGAAAAGTCTTTTAAAAGTAAAGTACAGACATCTGAAAATGTTCAGGCCCTTTCTATAAACAGTAAGACAGCCTCACCACGATTCGCTGTGCATCATTTGAGGTGTTGGACATCTAGACTTACGTGGGTTTTGAGGTGATGGCATGTATTTCGCTCTGTCACGTTGGAAGGTAAGATGCGAACTCTGAAGCAAAGCCTCCCGAGGTGGCTTTGGGGAGAAGCGGAGATGCGCAGAGGAGAGGTGTTTGAGCGAGGAGTATAAAGCAGGGAGCCCAGAGCAGAGGCGGCTTTGCTTTCCTGCCATGTTTCACGTCATGTTCTTGTTCAAGCATTTGCTTCCGAGGTGGGCGGGAACCGAAATGCATAGTCTCATCAAAATGTTTGCGTCTTTAAGGTGAAAAGGCTCATCAGTGTGAAGAATGTGGGAAGTGTTTCGGCCGCAGGGATCACCTGACCGTCCACTACAGAAGCGTGCACCTGGGGGAGAAAGTGTGGCAGAAGTAAGTGGGAAAGTGAGCGCGTCATCGTCACCGCGGAGCACAAGCCCAGGCCGCAGGGGACGCCGTGCCTCGCGGTCTGGGGACAGGGTCTCGGGGGCCTCAAGGGATCCAGCAAGGCGATTCCGTTCAGTGGGGCCCTCCCCGAATCGACGCGTGCGTGGTGCTCACTGCGCTCCGGTGTTCACTACACGCCGGGGACGCTGCTAAGCTCGGGGACACGGGAACACACGGCGTCACGTAGACGGGGTGTAAGAGCCTCGACGTGGGTAGGCCTGGGGGCACAGAATTGCCGACTCACTCAGTCCAGGAATCCTGTAGCTTTTTCTCAACCCCTTTATACCCCTAAAGATTATTCAGTACTTTAGGAGCTTTTGTGTATATCACTTGCGGTATGAAAATTACATTGTTGTTTAAATTATGTCATTAAAAATTAAAATGAGAAAAAAACTTAACTACTTACTTCCTTGTTTAGAATAATACGCTCATCACATGCTAGCGTGAAGAGCAGTTTTGTGAAAAATAGCTACAAAACAAACCAAAACACTATTGAAAGAGTGGCATTGTTTTGCATTTTTGTAAATCTCTTGAATGGCCTAATAGCCGGATAGCCACACCTGCTGTCATGTGTTATTTTGGTCGAAGTAAATGAAGAAAATCTAGCCTCACTCAGATGTGTAGGTAAATCGTGGGGGTTGTTCTTTACTGCGACACTAAATTAAACTGGTGGTAGGTTCTGAAGGGCAGCGGAAGGTGGCCTCCGAAACAAGGTTAATGACGTTTTCCGTCACGTTCAGTGTCTCGGTCTGTCTTGTCCCATGGACGGGCACTTCACCTCCGCATGAAACCGAAGCGTCACTCATTGGCCATTTGGAAGGTGCGGCTTCACTGAGCTCTGCAGGTCTGTCGGATGGTAGCGTATTGCACAGGGCGGGACCAGCCGATCTGGAAGGGCCTGTCGAGACACGGTCAGGATCACAGGGGCAGATGCAAGCCTTCCAGAATTCTCACGTGAGCTTAAAAGCTCAAATTTATCATCGATGACAAATAGTGTCAGGTTTTTTTTTCCCCTTAGAAGTGACAGGCTCCCTTCATGTAATTTTTGAGAAACTATCTGCCAGATACTCGGGTCTGTAACTATAGTTTGTCCTGATTCTTTCAAGTAAAATGGTATTTCTTCCATTCAGTCTCACAGGTGCTTTTCCTGAGACGTCAGTCATTATACTTTGATTTGTGGTATGTTATTTATTAAAACTTCGCTGAAAAACTCAAACCTTTTGTTTTTTTAGGTATAAAGCAACCTTTCATCAATGTGATGTTTGTAAGAAGATTTTTAAAGGCAAGTCAAGTCTCGAAATGCATTTTCGGACACATTCAGGTAAAACGTAATGAGTAGTTTATATGTATTTTTGCGTAATTTTTCAGCAGTGAAATATGGACATTCGAACTATGTTCTTGGTTAAATTGTTTTGTTTTTTCCCCAATTAAGATTTTTACTCGTTAAGGGAAAGTTGCTGTCGCAATGAGCAATAGTCTGGTCTTCTGTTCTCTGTTCCGTGAGCTTCTACACTTTCGAATATCATTTTGTACCGTTTGGGGGAAACGTTTTCCATTGAGGGTTCATTCAACTTTTAGCTTTCATCTTCCTCTTTCCTGGTGGTTTGTGGTTCCTCTCTATCTGTGAAACTCCGCGAAGACCTTTATTTTCTTTGAAAAGAGGAATTCAAATAGGACCCGTCGTCTTGCTCGCCGAGGCTCCAGTCAGAGTGTCCTTTTCCCACTGTCCGTCGTCGTGAGGGGCAGTTTCCACAGAGCGAGTCATCTCGGCTGCCTGCCAGCATCGCCCTTTTCTGCATGTTTTCTCCCCGCTTGGTGATGCTCCCGTATTTGGAAGTTGAGACTATGTCGGGTTCTTTTCTATGTGTCGTCATAGTCCTTGTTGGACCAATTCATTTTGAAAGCTTTCCTTTTTCCTTTTGAAGAAAGAAACTCACGTATGCATCTTCGGCTGCTTTGTTGTAAATTTAGCCTGGATTTTGTCAAGCTGCTCTTCTGGAAGAGAAAACTAATTGGTTTTATAAATATCAAAATGAGAAATAACTAGATTTGGGCCATTTCAGTAGCAAAGACTTGCAGTAAAGGATGTGTCGCTGATGCAGCGGTGCTGTTATAAACAAAGTTACGCCTCCCTCCAAGGGAAAAAGCCCTAATTTGTGGGGTACGTAGGGCGAGGCTGCAGCGGGAATCAAAGCCGGCCGTGGTGACAGCAGCCGAGGTGATCAGGCCCGTGTGCCAGGGCAGCGTGAGCACTTGCTCCGTGTTCCCGCTCGGTCAGTCACCGGGTCCTTGAGGGCAGCACCGTCGTCACTCCTGGTTACAGGTGACAAACGATGCTCAGAGGCCGGGTGGCCTACTCAGGGTGGCTAGCGAGCTGTGGGGCCAGAATTCACCCCGGATCCTTTCACGCTGGGGGCCCTTGTCTGGACCAGCTTATTGTTTTCTGATAGCACACGCTACTATTGCTGCTTTCCTGACATTTCGCGAGTGTTCAGAATTTGTTCCTTCAGACCCTTGTCTTGCCAAGCGAGTGCATTTTATGCCTAATTTCATTTTTGTTCGTGCAGGTGAAAAACCATACAAGTGTCAAATCTGCAATCAGTCTTTTAGAATTAAGAAGACCTTAACAAAACACCTGGTGATTCATTCCGATGCCCGGCCTTTCAACTGCCAGCACTGTAATGCGACGTTTAAGCGCAAGGACAAGCTCAAGTACCACACCGACCACGTCCACGGCATAAAATCTCCCGACGACCCTCTGAGCACTTCCGAGGAAAAACTGGTGGCCTTGCCCGTAGAGTACTCGTCCGATGACAAACTCTTTCAAGCAGACACGAAACAGTACCTGGACCGGCCCAAAGCCTATCCGTCGGGAGCCAAGACGATGCTACAGAACGTGTCCGCCGAGGTGTGCGTGCCCGTCACGCTGGTGCCCGTTCAGATGCCCGACTCCCAGAGTGACCTGGTGCGTCACACGACCACCCTCCCGCCACCTTCTCACGAGATCTTGTCGCCCCAGCCACCGTCCGCTGAGTACCCCCGAGCGGCCGACTTGGCTTTTCTGGAAAAATACACCCTGACGCCTCAGCCCGCAAACATAGTCCACCCGGTGCGGCCCGAGCAGATGCTGGACCCGGGCGAGCAGTCTTACCTGGGGACGCTGCTGGGCCTCGACGACGCGGCTGCGGTGCCCAGCGCCTCGGGCGACGAGCACCGGTCCTGAGCAAGCCCCGCGGCCCGCAGG